>NC_138176.1:153131556-153731556 GCF_964165515.1 Mesoplodon bidens | reverse complement strand
TTTAGTTCTTCTAGGTCCTTGTTAAATGTTTCTTGAATTTTCTGTATTCTATTTCCAAGATTTTGGATATCTTTACTATCATTATTCTGAATTCTTTTTCAGATAGACTGCCTATTTCCTCTTCATTTGTTAGGTCTGGTGGGTTTTTATCTTGCTTCTTCATATTCTGTGTGTTTTTCTGTCTTCTCATTTTGCTTATCTTACTGTGTTTGGGGTCTCCTTTTTGCAGGCTGCAGGTTCGTAGTTTCCATTGTTTCTGGTGTCTGTCCCCAGTGGCTAAAGTTGGTTCAGTGGGTTGTATAGTCTTCCTGGTGGAGGGGACTAGTATCTGTGTTCTGGTGTATGAGGCTCGATCTTGTCTTTCTGGCGGGCTGTTCCACATCTGGTGGTGTGTTTTGGGGTGTCTGTGGACTTATAATTATGAGTTTAGGCAGCCTCTCTGCTAATGGGTGGGGTTGTGTTCCTGTCATGCTAGTTGTTTGGCATAGGGTGTCTAGCACTATAGCTTTCTGGTCGTTGAGTGAAGCTGGGTGTTGGTGCTGAGATGGAGATCTCTTGGAGATTTTCGCCATTTGATATTATGTGGAGCTGGGAGGTCTCTTGTGGACCACTGTCCTGAAGTTGGCTTTCTCACCTCAGAGGCACAGCACTGACTCCTGGCTGGAGCAACAAGAGCCTTTCTTACACACGGCTCTGAATATAAGGGAGAAAAAACAGAAAGAAAGAAAGAAAGCAGAAAGAAAGAAAGAAAGAAAGAAAGAAAGAAAGAAAGAAAGAAGAAAGAGAGAAAGAGAAAGAGAAAGAAAAGCGAGAGAGAGAGAGAGAGAGAGGGGGAGGGAGGGGGAGAGAGGGAGGGAGGAAGTAAGGAATGATAGAGAGAGAGAGAAAGAAAGGAGATTAAAGAAAATAAAATAAAGTAAGGTAAAATAAAATAAAGTTATTAAGATAAAAAAATAATTATTAAGAATTTTTTTTTAAAAAGTAAAAAAATACAAATAAACAACAACAAAAAAAACCGAATGGATATAACCCTAGGTCAAGTGGTGAAAGCAAAGCTATACAGACAAAATCTCACACAGAAGCATACACATACACATTCACAAGAAGAGGAAAAGGGGAAAAAATAATAAATCTTGCTCTTAAAGTCCACTTCCTCAATTTGGGATGATTCATTGTCTATTCAGGTATTCCACAGATGCAGAGTACATCAAGTTTTTGTGGAGATTTAATATGCTGCTCCTGAGGCTGCTGGGAGGGATTTCCTTTCTCTTCTTTGTTCGCACAGCTCCCAGGGTGCAGCTTTGGATTTGGACCCGCCTCTGTGTGTACATCGCCGGAGGGCGTCTCTTCTTCGCTCAGACAGACGGAGTTAAAGGAGCCACTGATTCGGGGGCTCTGGCTCACTCAGGCTGGGGTGAGGGATGAGTAGGGAGTGAGGGGCGAGCCTGCGGTGGCAGAGGCCTGCGTGACTTTGCACCAGCCTGAGGCATGCCCTGCTTTCTCCCGGGTAAGTTGTCCCTGCATCCCGAGACCCTGGCAGTGGCGGGCTGCACAGGCTCCCGGGAGGGGTGCTGTGGATAGTGACCTGTGCTTGCACATAGGCTTCTTGGTGGCGGCAGCAGCAGCCTTAGCATCTCATGCCCGTCTCTGGGGTCCACGCCGTTAGCCTCGGCTCACACCTGTCTCTGGAGCTCCTTTAAGCTGTGCTCTTAATCCCGTGTCCTCGTGCACCAGGAAACAAAGAGGGAAGAAAATGTCTCTTGCCTCTTTGGCAGGTCCATACTTTTTCCTGGACTCCCTCCTGGCTAGCCGTGGTGCACTAACCCCTTCAGGCTGTGTTCACGCAGCCAACCCCAGTCCTCTCCCTGCCTCTGACTGAAGCCCAAGCCTTAGCTGCCAGCCCCCACCTGCCCCGGAGGGTGAGCAGACAAGCCTCTCGGGCTGGTGAGTGCTGGTCGGTACCGATACTCTGCGGAAATCTCTCCGCTTTGCCCTGTGCACCCCTGTTGCTGCACTCTCCTCTGCGGCTCTGAAGCTTCCCCCCTCTGCCACCCACAGTCTCCACCCGTGAAGGGGCTTCCTAGTGTGTGGAAACCTTTCCTCCTTCACGGCTGCCTCCCACTGGTGCAGGTCCCAGCCCTATTCTTTTGTCTCTGTTTATTCTTTTTTCTTTTGCCCTACCCGGGTGTGTGGGGAGTTTCTTGCCTTTTGTGAGGTCTGAGGTCTTCTGCCAGCGTTCCGTAGGTGTTCTGTAGGAGTTGTTCCACGTGTAGATGTGTTTCTTATGTATCTGTGGGGAGGAAGGTGATCTCCACGTCTTACTCTTCCACCGTCTTCCCCTAGATCCTGTTATTAACATCTTGTATTAGTGTGGTTTATTTGTTACAATTGATGAACCAGTATTGATGTATCATTATTAACTAATTAATATATTATTAACTAAAGGCCATAGTTTACATTAGAGCTCACTCCTTGTGTTGTACAGTTTTATGAGTTTTGACAATTGTATGATATTGTGTATATAGCATTACAATATTACGGAATAATTTCACTGCACTATATATCGCCTACACTCCACCTCTTTATTCCTCTCCCCTCTTCTCTGGCAACCACTGATCTTTTTACTGTCTCTATAGTTTTGCCTTTTTCAGAATGTCACATAACTGGAATTTTACAGTATTTTGTTCAGGCTGCTGTAACAAAAATATCATAAACTGGGTGGCTTAAACAACAAACCTTTATTTGTTACTGTTTTGGAGGCTGAGAAATCCAAGATCAAGGTGCTGACATATTCGGTATCTAGTGAGAGCTCACTTCCTGTTTCCATGGACATCTTTTCTCTGTGTCCTCACATTGCAGAGGGGAGCAAGGGGGCTTTCTTTTATAGGGGATCTAATCCTATTCAAGAGGGCTCCATATCCATGACATAATCACCTCCCATTGGAAATTACTTTTCAACATATGAATTTTGGGAGGACACATGCAGTCTATAGCATATAGTGTGTAGACTTGACAGACTGGTTTCTTAAACACAACATGCATTTAAGGTTCCTCTCTGTCTTTTCATGGCTTGATAGCTTACTTCTTTTTATTGTTGAATAATAATCAATTGTATGGATTTAACACAGCTTATCTATTCATTTTTTGAAGCGTATCTTGGCTGCTTCCAGTTTTTTTCAGTTTTGAATAGGCTGCTATAAGCATTTGTGTTTTTTTCAGTTTTTCAGTTCATTTCAGAAACTACCAAAGAATTCAATTGCTTGATTGTATATAAGAAGACTTTTTTAGTTAATTAAGAAACTGCCAAATTATCTTCCAAAGTGGCTGTACCATTCTGTGCTCCCACCATCAGTAAAATGAGAATTCCTGTTACTCTACATCCTTGTGGGTATTCGGTGCTTTCAGTTTTATTTTGTTCTAATTTTTTGTCTTCCTGAAAGATACGTAGTGGTATCTCATCATTTTAATTTGTTATTCCATAATGACATATAATGATGGACATTTTTTCATATACGTGTTTGCCATTTGTAGATCCTCTTGGTGTGGTGTCCAGATCTTTTGCCCACATTTTAATTGGATTGTTTGTTTTCCAGCTTGTTTCTTGTGGCCAGAATTTTAACCATTATGTTATATTGCCCTGTAGAGTGCTGTGCAGACAATGGCACGGGGTAAGGGAGTAGAAGGAATTTGGAAGATGAAGAGTCAGCTTTATATTTTGCATAAGGATGTCAGGGAAGGCCTTTTTTTTGTTTGTTTTTTGCAGGCCTTTCACTGTTGTGGCCTCTCCTGTTGTGGAGCATAGGCTCCAGACACGCAGGCTCAGTGGCCATGGCTCACGGGCCCAGCTGCTCCACGGCATGTGGGATCTTCCCGGACCGGGGCACAAACCCATGTCCCCTGCATTGGCAGGTGGACTCTCAACGACTGCACCACCAGGGAAGCCCTGGAAGGCCTTTCTGAGAAGGAAATATTTGAGTTGAGATCTGAATAATGAGAAAACGCTGACAAGAAAATATTGGGTAATCAAGGGGGTTTTCATTAACCACTCTGGATTACAGTTTTCTAAATTGTGAAATAAAGATATCTTGGTAAAGATATGCTCTTTGTTTTCTTATATCAATTAGATGGAGAGAATCAAGTAATTATCTTTCAATGGAGCACCTAATATGTTGGCTATTCATACATTTTTTTCTATGCCAGCATCTGGACTTTAGATACCTGGCATTGTTGTATATGTATTGTTAGTGGAATATATAAAACTTATTTAAACATTGTGTCTTCTTATTTTCAAATGAGTATTTTTCTGATTAAATTTCAATAGAAAACTAAATGCTATTTAAAATACATATATATAAAGACCTTTTTCCAATTAATGCTTCATTTGCACAATAATCACATAATGTGTATTATATAGCATTTTAGTTGCAAGCCACCAAAACTGACCCAGGCCAATGTAAGCAGATAAGATATGTAAATATTAAGTGATGAACATTAGATAGATCATAGACATTTCAGCAGAGCCAAAAAATCTGTTATGTAGCCTGGAATATTCCCACCAAATCCTACCACCTCACTAGCTCAGTGAAGATAATACTGCCACCACTCTGGTGACACTGTGAATTGAAAGCTGGAAGTAGAGTCCTTGTCACTGCTGCCCCTGGAAGTTGGCTGTAGTAGCGGCACTTGCTCCTTTTCTTTTTCCTTTTTTTTTTTTTTCTGCACATCTTTTGCTTTTCCTTCTAAGCTTTAAACTGGGGAGGCAGATATTTCTGATTGGTGTAGCGTAGGTCATTTGCCCACATTCTGGCTGAGGGAAGCTCAGTAAGTGAGTCAGTTATTGGCATTTTAAGCTTCGTTAACATGATATAAATGCCAATAAGGCAGAATACTCTCCAGACTTTGAAAGGAGTTAGGTGTGAGTGGCCTGAAAGAATAACAGCTTTATTTGGTATACTGTATTTCAGAATACATTTTTTTTCAGAAAAGTATATTCTTTTACAGTATTCTCTAATATTGTTGTGTTATCTTAGAATTTTTAGTAGGATAGGTAGAAAAAATGTGCACAATATTTTCCTATCATGTGTATGCCCCTTTGAAATGCAGCATTCTAGTTCTCCCATTAAAAGGTGATTTCTCCAAAGCAAGTAACAGACTTGTTACTTGCTTTGGACAACAGGAACTTAGAAATGTTGTAAGCAGAGGTTTGAACAATGCCTGTGTATTAGGGTTTTCTCTTTGATACTCTTGGGAACCCTATAGCCAGCATAATGTGAACAAGCTCAGAGAGCCAGCTTTGTAATAAGTGACACACACCCCAGTCTTCCCATTGTCTTCCAAATGATGGCAAACGCATTACTGAGACTTGATAAGGTCATAGGAAGCAGCTGAAGACATCCAAATTACCCAACCATAGAAATGAGGAATAGATAAAGTATTTGTTGTTTTAATCTACTAAATGTTAGTGTGCTTTGTTCTCAACAAATGCTATTACATTTAGTGTTTACTCCATTACCTGTATCACAGAGTTGTTTTTTCCATCTTTAAATTGACACTTATCTGGCACACTTAAAGTGAGTAGCTAAAAATTAATTATTATTTGTAAATGTACATGGATATCATTTATAACGTAGCTTCAGGGAAGACCATTTATTTATTTCTTCAGTATGAGATATCACTTAAATTTTTCTATTTACTTTTTTCTCTGAAATATTTTAACAGCATGGCATCTTGGCATACTTAACACTTTTCAACATAGATAATGACATGAAAAACTTCTATTTTGGTCTACTACTCACATATCAATTGCTTTCAGAAGTCAAAGTCCATTATGCCAAAAAGAAAATAAGTGACAATTTTAGATCAAAAAAAAAAGTTGATTATTCCTAACTAGAGAAATGGAACAATGACATGAACTCTAAATGTTTGACAGATAAATGATTCAGAGCTTTCATAGCACTCAGTGACTATAGAGATTACATTAGATACAGCTCTGTGGGCAGTTATCATACAGTTTTACCAAGGAATACTGGTCAACTCATCTTCTGTCAGTAAAAAATACTTTAAACTCTAATGAACATGATATTTTTGATAGTTTTCACTGAATATCCCAGTGAATCAGTTTCTAAACTGAATTTATATGTGATATGTGAATGACTTGTTCAATTGTCATGGAGGGCTAAAGCATTTTCCCAAAGAATTTTCCTCCAAATTATACATATTGACTGAAGACTACTGTTCATTATGTCAAATTTCCAATTATTTCATGTATATGAAAAAGTCATTTCCTTAAAGTGAAAAAAATATAAAAATGTTTTCTAAATTTGCTGTGTTTCAATTACAGAGACTAATTTTAGATAAACAAAGATTTTTGTGACTTCGCTTCTATCATGTTATTCATCTCATACACTCATATTTGATTGTGTTCATAATCTTTTGATCAAGTCATCTTGCATAATTGAATTTTAAATGGTTATGGATATTTGTTTATTGTTTAAAGGCTATTAACACATAACTATCAATATATGCATAACAGAAAGTTTTGTAGAACATCAATTCAAGTCATTAAATATTTTCAAGGATAGTATGTGTTGACTGATGTATACTTGTGCAGTTCCACAAAATGTCTGTATATCAAACCAATGAAATCAAGAAAAGTAGGAATTTTAAATTATTACCAGATATAAATATTACAAAAATATAATTTGAAATATTTCACTAGCGGGCATTTGTTTCAACTGCTCTATACAATAACACCATAATAGAAAATGAATCTAACATGAGAGAGAAAAACTAAGTTACATTTGTCCAAGAAATGGAATAGTGAAACAGTATTCATGGCCAGAATCTGAAAGAGCAAGGTGACAACAAATAACCAGTATATTTGCAAATCATGATAAATTATTTATAGCTAAAATATTAATTAATTATTTTATTCATTTAGAATAGTACCATTTTACCACATTAAGTCTTTAAATATAACCTTATAAAATTTCAGTGTTTAATATAAATTCATCTGGTTGGAGTTTTAATCTTGTCTTGAGTTCAACTTCCAATTTCAGTTCTACCATTCTGCGGCCTTAGATGACTTATTAAATGGACATTAATAGAATAGCCCTTTTGCACATGAGGATATAAATGATACCCTCCTATAGGCTTTCTGATTTAAATTTCCCTTTAAAATTTGATCTTTGTTTAATTATCTTTTACATTTTTTAAATTGAAAAGTCTAGTTGTTGGCACTACTTCATACAATTATGTATATTATAGTGACCCACAAAACACAAAGTTTAAATTCTGAAATTTGCACACTATGACTTATCTCATGTGCAAAGTGGATCAGTGGCCAATAATCTCATTAGGGATTTTTATTCCTATTTGTACAGATGACAAACTGATATCCAAAATTATCAAGGTACTTATCAAATAGAGGACCTGAAGCTGCAATCCATGTCTTTTGATCAGTACATTTCTAGTTCTAATAAGATTTTACAGCCTCCTGCAGAATAGGATTTATCTGTATGTTACCTTAAATTTTCTCATGCCAATTGACAATTCAATTTAAAAATTGAAAATGGGTCATTACATCAATAAATGGAGAAGCCATATGAGTTATACTTCTATGATTTTTTAGTCAATCGTATGTCAGCAATTTGATGCTTAAAATGTCCCCCAAAGAAAATGAGTGTTTTTAATCATAAAATAGCTCCTAGGAAAGGAAGGTAAGACTAAAATAAGATAACATTAGAACAAAAAGTAAAGCAGGACAAAAAACTTCTTGGGTCTAATTAACACACAATACAGTTAATGATGATTGCCTATTAAACCAGACAGGAGTCTCGTAAAAAATTAAAATAAATATAATAAATTTATTTAGAGTGGTACAAGATCTTAGTTTTAAAACCGTACAAATGTTAAATCAATATTCAGATAATTACCACATTCTTTATATTTAATGACTACTTTGCACTGCAGATACATAAGAATACACACAATATATTAATCTGAAAGAGCTCTTAGGAATAAATGAACATGGAGAAAAATGTAAATATTTTACTGTTTATATATAACAATTTTCAATGACTTCTTGTAGTTAACCAGTAGATATCTTCCTTATTATCTAAGGTGCCTCAGATCTTAGTCCCAAAATTGTGCTTTTTGCTTTTTATGCTAACAAAATTCTAGGATGTTTATATCTTCTTGGGGTCTTATTGACGACCATCATTAGGACTGGAATGTATAAATATGTTCCATTTGCATACTAACAGGAAATTATCTTTTAACCAAACCCTAAGGAACTGCAAGCCACCATTGACTAAACATTAAAATGGACTAGAGTATAGCAGAACCTAAAAGATATTCAAAACTGTGATATCAAGATATAGCAAAATTCTATGGTCTTTCCTGGGATTTATCCAAAACTTAAGAAATTATTGCTTTATTATAAAGTTCTTAACTCAAAATAATGAATTCACCAATATATCCCATTTCTCAAAAACTTGTATGCATGCATTATGCTATATAAAACAAGTATAATAGACCATGTTTCTCTTGAGAATTTTCATATGAAAGTTAACCTATTTTAATATCCAGAGTTTTTAATGTTACCATCGAAAGGAGAATTATTTAGAATTGAGGGCTCTTTTCTTATTCAAATTATTACACAGTATCCTACAACAGCAATGTGATTAACTTTAGAGGTAAGCACAGGATGGGTCTGGTATTGATAGTTACTTATAACCATCTGCCTAAGACCCAAGAATAATAAGAATTTACTACTCAGACTCCCAAAAGTAATTTCTAAGATTCATATCAAGTACATGATTGTTATAAAGTAATTTCTCTAACACTTTACATTTTAGAAGTAATCTAGATAAATTCAGTCCACTAAAATTCCACTTGAGCCTGTTTAATTTACTATGATTTGGTCACATTAGCAAAAGGATTTTGTTTGGGTTTGGGGGTTATGCTTGAATAAGGCTCAAGTTAATCATTTAGGTACTTAAATGTTCTTAACTCAAGGATTTCCTCTGACAGTCATTTCAAGAATAGCTTTATAGTATTCTTCAATTTATCTATTACACAAGAAATGAATGCAGGGAAATTCTATTCTGCTCAGATTTTTCTGTCTTGTCACCAAAATGCATTCCTTGAAGCCATTTTCATTTAAAAAAGCCTATATACTGCCTGGACTGAATCACCTATATTTCTCAGCTAAAGGTCAAAGGATGTTAATCATAGCTTCATAATTGTTCTCAACTTTCGTTAAGAAACACCATATTAAACTGATAGAAAGCCCTACTTAATCTGGCTTTGCTAAAATTACTGAGGTAGGTAGAGCAGGGAAGCTAGAAATATGCCTGAGGGAGAATGTGCCCTGTTGTTATCTACCTTTCTGCCTCTAAAACCAAGGTAGCACTGACAGATCTTTGGAAAAGAGAAAGTTCAGACTTAATATTAGATTTTATTTTTAAACATTAGAGTTTGATGGTTTCAATTATTGAAAATAAATGAAAGCACAACCTGTTCCAAGAGGATTTCAGGAAGGATGCTCCATTTCTACAAATAGTTTTAAACTTTCTACCTGATATTTGAAATGTCTAATGCCATTCAGATTTGTGTTGACTGCACTTTCTGGCATTAATCTCCTAAAAATATATTTGTGAGATATAACAGAGTACATATTATACTCTGCTATATGATATTTATCTATATTATAAAACACACTTTACATTATTAATATGTAACTAGACACACCAACCTAATCCATGTTGAGTTATCACAATTATGTTCAAGCCACTCAGAAAATTATGAAACAAAAGGAAGAAAGCACTAAAGTTTCAAGTACCTTATATCTGACATTAGTGTATATATATATATATGTATGTATAAATTAATATTCAAGTTAAAAAAACTCTTCATTGTTATACTATAAAAACCACTAAACTAAGCCCTAAGAGGCTATAAAAATATATTAAAACATAGTTCTCAAGTTGATTACTTTTTGAACACAAATATACATGTAGTATAACAGTAGGGAGAGTATGATGCATTATTTTGGTGATATTATGTTTTATGGAGCTGCAGAGAAATGTGTAGTGAATTTTGGCTGGGGTCAAAAACTTTTAGGCAATTCTTCTTTTAAGGAGGTAATATTTGAGTCAAATCTTTAAAAAATGAGTAAAGAAAATCTTACTGATGCGTTTGCAGCAACACATCATTTTCATTAAAAGAACAGCATGGGTATAAGAAGATATTTCATAGCAGGCATATGTAGTTAGATATATGTGGACATCCTTTGCAGATCAACAGGGCAGTGGTAATTCTCAATATATAGGAAATGGGAAGTACAACCAAGAGTAAGGCATAATGGAGCTGACATTTCAATAATAAGAACAGTGATTCATTCACTAATTCAAGTGTAAGTTTTTCATCATAAGAATTATTAGGAGATATTGAAGTATTTTTTGCTGGGGAATGACATGATCCCATTTTAGTTCTCAAATAATCACTGAGTCTGCATTTTATAGAGAGTATGGGAGGGAGATGAAACTGAAGACTGGAATAAAGATCCACTTAGGTGCTGTTGCTGTGTTTAGTTGAAAAATAAAGGTAACTTGATCTAAAGTAGTGGCAAATGACAAATATGGACTGTTGAGAATAAGGAAATTAGAAAAATAGGACCTGGAAATTGATTACATATGTGATCACAAATCTAGGAAGGTTATCATTCTACATTATCATGCTCTATTATTTGTTACTATTTCTATTATTTGTTACTATTTCTCCCCTTTCAAACTTCACCGCATCACTAATCTTATTTCTAAAGTTTAAATCTCATTATATAAAAAAAAATTCGAATAGACTTAGAATTAAAGAAGAACAAAAGGAAGACAGTAAGACTGGATTCTTGGTACTTTGATCATGGAAATAGATTTTTAGAACTCTGTTCCTATTCTGTTGAAATCATGAACCCACACTGACATTAGTGAGAGTCCTATAAATGAAGATGGAAAGTAAGACTATTAATTAATTTAATTCCAAATATCTTTTCTCCAGTTTATGTGAATATCCACGTCAGAAATTATATTACAGATTTGCCTTAGGTTATACTGTGGTGTAATTCAACATCAATATATTCATCAACCTATCCTTACCAGTTAACAGTGTAAAAGCCATTCAGCATCTGAAACTAATACTTTTTTTTTTAATGCCATGGAAATTGCCTGTGAAATTCATAGGAATATATTCTTTGTCACAAAGTTGAATGTGTAAGGATAAGTTTTGATATGGCGTCAGTGTATCAAAATAACACATTTCATGCTGTGTGATAAAATTTTCACCACTGTCAACCTCAGAGACAAATAATATTTTAACAGGTTTACAAGAAAGCAAAACATGCTTCATTATCTCTTTGAATATATCATGAGATCAAAGGAAGCCTGTTTTTTCCAGAGAAAAATCTGTTTCATTACTGAGAAAAACTTGTTTAGGTTTAAAAAGGTCAACATTTCTGAGATAAATGTTATATTTTTACTTAAAAAATAAGAATTTCCAAAATTTTTCAGCATTATACCCTATATTCTAAAAGTTGCAATTAAATTGTGTTTGTAGATATTCATTTTGAATTAATATTTTGAAGGAAAAAACTTCACTTTTCTTAAAACACAGGAAAGAAAAACAAAATCTTCTGATACAAAATTAATTTTAGTGTCTTGGGTGGTATAATGTGTTGAAGCAATTAGAGTATGATACATCTCCATCTGCATCTAAGACCTCCCCCTCACTAACTGTGAGATCTTAGACAAACTATTTCACTTTTCTAGACCCTTGTATTAATCTGCTGGGCTGCTGTAACTACTAAATATCACAGACCAGTTGGCTTAAACACCAGAAATTTATTTTCTCACAATTCTGGAGGTTGGATGTCCAAGATAAAGATTCTGGCAGGGTTTGACTTCTTTTGATATCTCTCTCCTTGGCTTGTAGATGACCACCTTCTCTTTGTGTCCTCACATGGTCTTTCCTCTGTGTATGCATACCCCTGTTGTCTCTCTCTGTGTCCTCTCCTCTTCTTATAAGGACACCAGTCAGATTGGGAAGGGCCCAATCTAAAATGAGGAAATGGCCTCATTTTAATTTAATACCTCTTTAAAGGTCCCATCTCCAAGTACAGTCATATTTTGGGGTACTGGAAATTAGGACTTCAACATATGAATTTTGAGTGAAGGACAATTCAATTCATAACAACCATAGCTTCTTCAGAATTACATGAAGCAGAAACATCATTGTAAAAATCACATAAATATAAGCACTGAACAGAAGTTCATTTAATCAATCTAACTTGACAACAAGTAAAATTAAATCAAACTTTAACATAACTATAACAGTTTTGTTTTTTCATCTGTAATGTTCAGAAAAATATTATGTAATTCCAAATATATTCACAATAATTCTTAACAGCATAATATACTGAAACAAATTTTCAACATCAAATAAAAGCCAAAATAACAAGAGCAAAATTCAAGATCTTATCAGAGCATATCTCCACTTGTCTTTCAGCTGATCTACACTTGGTCAGTTCCTCACCTCATCTGTAAACTGTTCCCTGCAATCCCCATTTTAACAATGTGTATATGACTTTGGAGAAGGATTGCAACTATTTTAGTGTCTGGAAATAATGAAATTTTAGTAGCAGACAGGTTTCATTTAAATAACTGACATGTTGTAAAGAAGATAGAGAAACATACATCCTTGGTATGTTGAAGATAATCTATCAGAAACTAGTTGCCAGTATAATCTTTTTCTTTTCTTTTTTTTTTTTTTTGAAATACACAGGCCTCTCACCATTGTGGCCTCTCCCATTGCGGAGCGCAGGCTCCGGATGCGCAGGCTCAGCGGCCATGGCTCATGGGCCTAGCTGCTCTGTGGCATGTGGGATCTTCCCAGACCGGGGCATGGACCCGTGTCCCCTGCATCAGCAGGCAGACTCTCAACCACGTCGCCACAAGGGAAGCCCTCTTTTTTTTTTTTTTTTTTTAATATCTTTACTGAGTATAATTGCTTTACAATGTTGTGTTAGTTTCTGCTGTATGACAAAGTGATTCACCTATATGTATACTTACATCCCCATAACCCCTCCCTCTTGTGTCTCCCTCCCACCATCCCTATCCCACCCCTCTAGGTGGTCACAAAGCACTGAGCTGATCTCCCTGTGCTATGCAGCTGCTTCCCACTAGCTATCTATTTTACATTTGGTAGTGTATATATGTCATCGCCACTCTCTCACTTTGTCCCAGCTTACCCTTCCCCCTCCATTCTATCCTCAAGTCTGCATCTTTATTCCTTTCCTGCCCCTAGGTTCTTCACAACCATTTTTTTTTTTTTTAGATTCCATATATAGGTGTTAGCATATGGTATTTGTTTTATTTTTATGACTGACTTCACTCTGTATCACAAACTCTAGATCCATCAACCTCACTACAAATAAGTCAATTTCATTTCTTTTTATGGCTGAGTAATATTCCATTGTATATATGTGCCCCATCTTCTTTATCTATTCATCTGTCGATGGACACTTAGGTTTCTTCCATGTCCTGGCTATTGTAAATAGTGTGTCAATGAACATTGTGGTACATGACTCTTTGAGTTATGGTTTTTTCAGGGTATATGCCCAGTACTGGGATTGCTGGGTCATATGGTAGTTCTATTTTTAGTTTTTTAAGGAACCTCCATACTGTTTCCCATAGTGGCTGTATCAATTTATATTCCCACCAGTAGTGCAAGAGGGTTCCCTTTTCTCCACACCCTCTCCAGCATTTATTGTTTGTAGAATTTTTGATGATGACTATTCTGACTGGTGTGAAGTGATATGTCATTGTAGTTTTGATTTGCATTTCTCTAATGATTAGTGATGTTGAGCATCCTTTCATGTGTTTTTTGGCAATGTGTATATCTTCTTCGGAGAAATGTCTGTTTAGGTCTTCTGCCCATTTTTGTATTGGGTTGTTTGTTTTTTTTGATATTGAGCTACATGAACTGCTTGTAAATTTTGGAGATTAATCCTTTGTCAGTTGCTTTGTTTGCAAATACTTTCTCCCATTCTGAGGGTTGTCTTTTCCTCTTACTTCTGGTTTCCTTTGCTGTGCAAAAGCTTTTAAGTTTCATTAGTCCCATTTGTTTATTTCTGTTTTTATTTCCATTTCTATAGGAGGTGGCTCAAAAAGGATCTTGCTGTGATTTATGTCATAGACTGTTGTGCCTATGTTTTCCTCTAAGAGCTTTATAGTGTCTGGCCTGACATTTAGTTCCTTAATCCATTTTGAGTTTATTTTTGTGTATGGTGTTAGAGAGTGTTCTAATTTCATTCTTTTACATGTAGCTGTCCAGTTTTCCCAACACCACTTATTGAAGTGACTGTCTTTTCTCCTTTGTATATTCTTGCCACCTTTATCAAAGATACGGTGACCATATGTCTGTTTGGTTTATCTCTTGGCTTTCTATCCTGTTCCACTGATCTATATTACTGTTTTGGTGCTAGTACCATACTGTCTTGATTACTGTAGCTTTGTAGTATACTCTTAAGTCAGGGAGCCTGAGTCCTCCAGCTACATTTTTCTTGCTCATGATTGCTTTGGCTATTCAGGCTCTTTTGTGTTTCCATACATATTGTGAATTTTTTTGTTCTAGTTCTGCGAAGAATGCCATTAATAGTTTGATATGAATTGCAGTGAATCTATCGATTGCTTTGGGTAGTATAGTCATTTTCACCATGTTGGTTCTTCTAATCCAAGAACATGGTATATCTCTCCATCTCTTTGTATCATCTTTAATTTTTCCATCGGTGTCTTATAGTTTTCTGCATACAGGTCTTTTATCTCCTTGGGTAGGTTTATTCCTAGGTATTTTATTCTTTTTCTTGCAATGGTAAATGGGAGTGTTTCCTTAATTTCTCTTTCAGATTTGTCATTCTTAATGTATAGGAATGCAAGAGAGTTATGTGCATTAATTTTGAATCCTGCAACTTTACCAAATTCATTGATTAGCTCTAGTAGTTTTCTGGTAGCATCTTTAGGATTCTTTATGTACAGTATCATGTCATCTGCAAATAGTGACAGTTTTACTTCTTTTCTGATTTGGACCATTTTCTTTCTTTTTCGTCTCTGATTGCATCCAAAACTATGTTGAATAATCGTGGTGAGAGTGGGCAACCTTGTCTTCTTCCTGATCTTAGAGGAGGTGGTTTTAGTTTTTCACCACTGAGAATGATGTTGCCTCTGGGTTTGTCATGTATGGCCTTTATTATGTTGGGGTAAGTTCCCTCTATGGCTGCTTTCTGGAGGGGTATTCTCATAAATAGGTGTTGAATTTTGTCAAAAGCTTTTTCTGCATCTATTGAAATGATCATATGGTTTTTCTCATTCAATTTGTTAATATGGTTTATTACATTGATTGATTTGCGTATACTGAAGAATCCTTGCATTCCTGGGATAAATCCCACTTGATCATGGTATATGATACTTTTATGTGCTGCTGGATTCTGTTTGCTGGTATTTTGTTGAGGATTTTTGCATCTATGGTCATCAGTGATATTGGCCTGTAGTTTTCTTTTTGTGTGACATCTTGGTCTGGTTTTGGTATCAGGGTGATGATGGCCTCATAGAATGAGTTTTAGAGTGTTCCTCCCTTGTTATATTTTGGAAACATTTGGGAAAGATAGGTGTTAGCTGTTCTCTAGATATTTGATAGCATTCGCCTGTGAATTCATCTGGTCCTTGGCTTTTGTTTGTTGGAAGATTTTTAATCACAGTTTCTATTTCAGTGCTTGTGATTGGTCTGTTTATATTTTCTATTTCCTCCTGGTTCAGTCTCGGAAGGTTGTGCTTGTCTAAGAATTTGTCCATTTCCTACAGGTTGTCTATTTTATTGGCATAGAGTTGCTTATAGTGATCTCTCATGAGCCTTTGTATTTCTGCTGTGTCAGTTGTTACTTCTCCTTTTTCATTTCTAATTCTATTGATTTGAGTCTCCTCCCTTTTTTTCTTGATGAGTCTGGCTAATGGTTTATCAATTTTGTTTATCTTCTCTAAGAACCAGGTTTTAGTTTTATTGATCTTTGCTATCATTTCCTTCATTTCTTTTTCATTTATTTCTGATCTGATCTTTGTGATTTCTTTCCTTCTGCTAACTTTGGGGAATTTTTATTGTCTTTCTCTAATTGCTTTATGTGTAAGGTTAGGTTGTTTATTTGAGATGTTTCTTGCTTCTTGATGTAGGATTGTATTGCTCTGCACTTCCCACTTAGAACTGCTTTTGCTGCATCCCATAGGTTTTGGGTTGTCGTGTTTTCATTGTCATTTGTTTCTAGGTTTTTATGATTTCGTCTTTGATTTCTTCAGTGATCTCTTGGTTATTTAGTGGCATATTGTTTAGCCTCAATGTGTTTGTGATTTTTACATTTTTTCCCTCTGTAATTTAGATCTAGTCTCATAGCATTGTGGTCGGAAAAGATACTTGATATGATTTCAATTTTCTTAAATTTACCAAGTCTTGATTTGTGATCCAAGATATGATCTATCCTGGAGAATGTTCCATGAGCACTTGAGAAGAAAGTGTATTCTGTTGTTTTGGGATGGAATATCCTATAAATATCAATTAAATCCATATTGTATAATGAGTCATTTAAAGCTTGTGTTTCCTTATTTATGTTCATTGTGGTTGATCTGTCCATTGGTGAATGTGGAGTGTTAAAATCCCCTACTATGATTGTGTTTCTGTTAATTTCCCCTTTTATGGCTGTTAGCATTTGCCTCATCTAATGAGGTGCTCGTATGTTGAGTGCATAAATATTTACAATTGGTATATCTTCTTCTTTGATCGGTCCCTTGATCATTATGTAGTGTCCTTCTTTGTCTCTTCTAATAGTCTTTATTTTAAAGTCTCTTTTGTCTGAATGAGAATTCCTACTCCAGTTTCTTTTGATTTCCATTTGCATGGAATATCTTTTTCCATCCCCTCACTTTCAGTTTGTATGGGTCCCTATGTCTGAATTGGGTCTCTTGTACACAGCATATATATGGGTGTTGTTTTTTACATTCAGCCAGTCTGTGTCTTTTGGTTGGAGCATTTAATCCATTTACATTTAAGGTAATTATCATTATGTATATTCCTATTACCATTTTCTTAATTGTTTTGGGTTTGTTATTGTAGGTCTTGTCCTTATCTTGTGTTTCCTGCCTTGAGAAGTTCCTTTAGCATGTTTTGTAAAGCTGGTTTGGTGGTGCTGAGTTGTTTTAGCTATTGCTTGTCTGTAAAGTTTTTAGTTTCTCTTTCGAATCTGAATGAGATCCCTGCTGGGTAGAGTAAACTTGGTTGTAGATTTTTCCTTTTCATCACTTTTAATATGTCCCACCACTCCCTTCTGGCTTGCAGAGTTTGTTGAAAAATCAGCTGTTAACCTTTTGGAGATTCCCTTGTATGTTATTTTTTGCTTTTTTCTTGTTGCTCTCAATATTTTTTCTTTTTATTTAATTTTTCATTGTTTGATTAATATGTGTCTTGGCGTGTTTCTCCTTGGATTTATCCTGTGTGGGACTCTCTGCGCTTCCTGGACTTGATTGATTATTTCCTTTCCCATATTAGGGAAGTTTTTAACTATAATCTCCTCTAATATTTTCTCAGTCCCTTTCTTTTTGTCTTCTTCTTGTGAGACTCCTATAGCTCAAATGTTGGTTCTTTTTTCTTTATTCTCCTCTGTGGTAATTATTTCCACTATTTTTTTTTCCAGGTCTCTTATCCATTCTTCTGCCTCAGTTATTCTGCTATTGATTCCTTCTAGAGGATATTCAATTTCATTTATTGTGTTGTTCATCATTGTTTGTTACTGTTTAGTTCTTCTAGAACCTATTAAATATTTCTTGTATTCTCTCCATTCTATTTCCAAGATTTTGGAACATCTTCACTATCATTACTCTGAATTCTTTTCTAGGTAGACTGCCTATTTCCTCTTCATTTCTTTGGTCTGGTTGGTTTTTACCTTGCTCCTTCATGTGCTGTGTATTTCTCTGTTTTATCATTTTGCTTAACTTAATGTGTGTGGGGTCTCTCTTTCACAGGCTGCAGGTTCATAGTTCCCATTGTTTTTGGTTTCTGCCTCCAGTCGGTATGATTCTTTCAGTGTGTTGTGTAGGCTTCCTGGCAGAGGTGTCTGGTGCCTGTGTTCTGGTGGATGAGGCTGGATCTTGTCTTTCTTGTGGGCAGGACCGCGTCTGGTGGTGTGTTTTGTGGTGTCTGTGAACGTAGTATCTTTTTAGGCAGCCTCTCTGCTAATAGCTGAGGTTGTGTTCCTGTCTTGCTAGTTGTTTGGCCTGAGATGCCCAGCACTGTAGCTTGCTGGTCGTTGAGTGGAGCTGGGTCTTAGCATTGAGACAGAGATCTCTGGGAAGACTCTCACTGTTTGATCGTACGTTGGGCAAGGATGTGTCTAATGGTCCAATGTCCTGAACTCAGCTCTCCCACCAGTGTCCTGAACTCATCCCTCCTACCTCAGAGTCTCAGGCCTGACAAGTAGCTGGAGTACCAAGACCCAGTCACCCACATGGCTCAGAAGAAAAGGGAGAAAAAAAATAAAATAAATAAAGTTATTAAAATAAAAAATTTAAAATATATAATATTCAAGAAATGTAAAAAGTATTAAAAAAAGAAAAAAAAGAGAGAGCAACCAATCCAATAAACAAATCCATCAATGAACACAAGCACTAAAAAATAAACTAAGATAAACATAAAAATCAGAAATTGGTCAGTCACATACAGCAAACCCTAAGTCTACAGTTTTTCCCTAAGTCCACCACCTCAATTTTGGGATGATTCCTTGTCTATTCAGGTATTCCACAGATGCAGCGTACATCAGGTTGATTGTGGAGATTTAATCCACTGCTTCTGAGCCTGCATGGAGAGATTTCCCTTTCTCTTCTTTGTTTGTACATCTCCTCAGTTTCGGCTATTGATTTGGACACACCTCTGCATGTAGGTTGCCCTCTGGCTTCTGTTGTTTGCCAAGACAGGAGGGAGTTAAAGGAGCAGCTGATTAGATGGCTCTGGCTCACTCAGGCTGGGGGGAGGGAGGCGTATGGAATGCGTGATGAGCCTGCAGTGGCAGAGGCCAGCATTATGTTGCAACAGCATGAGGCATGCTGTGTGTTCTCCTGGGGAAGTTGTCCCTGGATTATGGGACCCTGGCAGTGGTGGGTTGCACAGTCTCTTGGGAGGGGAGGTGGGATAGTGACCTGTGATTGCACACAGGCTTCTTGGTGCCTGCAGCAGCAGCCTTAGTGTTTCATGCCCGTCTCTGGTGTCCACGCTGTTAGCCACGGCTCGTGCCGAGCTCTGGAGCTCATTTAGGCAGTGCTCTGAATCTCCTCTCCTCTCACACCCCGAAACAATGTTCTCTTGATTCTTAGGCAGTTCCAGACTTTTTCCAGGACTCCCTCTCATTTAGCTGTGGTGCACTAGCCCCCTTCATGCTGTGTTCACGCTGCCAACCCCAGTCCTCTCTCTGTGATTTGACCTCCAAATCCTGAGCCTCAGCTCCCAGCCCCACCTGCCCTGGTGGGTGAGCATACAGGCCTCTCAGGCTGGTGAGTGCTTGCTGGCACAGATCCTCTGTGCAGGAATCTCTCCTCTTTGCCCTCTGCACCCCTGTTGCTGCACTCTCCTCTGTGGCTCCAAAGCTTCCCCCCCCACCCCATCTCCGCCAGTAAAGAGGCTTCCTAGTATGTGGAAACTTTTCCTCCTTCACAGCTCCCTCCCCAAGATGCAGGTCCCATCACTATTCTTTTGTCTCTCTTTTTCTTTTTTCTTTTATCCTACCCAGGTATGTTGGGACTTCCTTGCCTTTTGGGAAATCTGAGGTCTTCTGTCAGCTTTCAGTAGGTGTTCTGTAGGAGTTGTTCCACATGTAGATGTATTTGTGTGGAGGAAGCTGATCTCCATGTGTTGCTCCTCTGCCATCTTGAGGGTCCTCCCTCTGCCAGTATAAGGTTACATGGTGATTTACTAGACGTGCTTAAGCCCAATATTACTAGTAATCTTTTAAACTATTCAGGACCGATTGGTCAACACATGAATAATAACAGTAACATAGGAGGTACACCTGTATAAAAATGTTGGAAATATTCTTATTTGAAGATGATATGCTTTTTTTTAAAAAATGGGGCTGAATATTAAGTAGATATACACTATACTTTTTTTAAAATTGAATAAATTAAATATTATTTCTACAGACAATAAAAATGGAAAATATCTTATAAGTAATATGTAGGATATCCTTCATGTTACCTACATGATATTTCTGATTGACTATAGATAAGTAGGTAGATAAATAGAATAGAGATATAGAGTATACAGTTGATCCTTGAACAATATGAGTTTGAATTGTGAGGATTCACTTACAAGCAGACTTTTTTCAATAAATACATACAGTACTACACAGTCTGCAGTTGGTTGAATCCAGGGATGTGGAAACTCTGATATGGAGCACTGACTATGGGATGTGAGCATCTGCTGATTTTATTGAACTGGGCCCTCTCTCTTTTTTTCTTGAGGAGTCTGGCTAAAGGTTTATCAGTTTTATGTTTTCAAAGAACCAGCTCTGAGTTTCACTGATCTTTTATAATTTTTTATCTCTATTTCATTTATTTCTGCTCTGATATTTATGGTTTCTTTCCTTCTACTAACTTTGGGTTTTGTTTGTTCTTTTGTTCTAGTTCTGTTAGGTATAAGTTTAGGTTGCTTATTTGAGGTTTTTTTCTTGTTTCCTGAAGTACGCTTATATCACTGTAAACTTCCCTCTTAAAACTGCTTTTGCTGCATCCCATAGATTTTTGTATGGTTGTGTATTTGTTTTCTTTGTCTCAAGGCATTTTTAAATTTCTTCTTAGATTTCATCAGGGACTACATTGGTTGTTTAGCAGCATGTTTTATAGCCTCCATATGTTTGTGCTTTTTGCAGTTTTTTCTTGTAGTTGATTTCTAGTCCATAGTGTTGTGGTCAGAAAAGTTACTTGGTATGATTTCTGTTTTCTTAAATTTATTCTGACTTGTTTTGTGGCCTAGCATGTGATCTATCCTGGAGAATGTTCCATGTGTACTTGAAAAGAATGTGTTTTCTGTTGCTTTAGGATGGAATGTTCTATATATCTCTGTTAAGTTTATTTGGTCAAATGTGGTGTTTAAGGCCAGTGTTTACTTAAACTGGTGTCTAAGAGCAGTTGATTTTCTGTCTGAGTGATCTAAGAAACCAACTCTTTTTTTTTTCCAACTTTTAAAATGTGAAAAAGAAACTGAAGTTTCATGTATTTGGAAATGCAGATGTTGAATAAGTGTATGAAATAATTTAAATCACTAACACCTTCCCTTTGAGAATTTATATTATCCTGGCTGAGATGGACAAGAAACACATAAATAAATAAGTCTGTGTCAACACCAATTAATACATATATAACACATCAGATAGTAAGAATTGATAATGAGAAAATTAAGGCACAGTAAGGATAGACATTATTCACTGAAATCATTGATAATATTTATTAAGCATTTATGTAAAAGCATCCATCTAAGCTTTTTACAAAAGTATTGCATTAAACACACCCAGTGCTTATGATGAAATTTCAAGTATCCTAAAATTTTTCTAAAACACATAGAAACTAAGGGATAAACAGGTTAAGTTGCTTGCCCAAGGCACACAAACTATCAAAACACAGAGCCTGCGTTCCAGGATTTTGAAGCCCATGCTTTTAACACATAAGTTACTCTCTCCATAAATATTTTGTACCAACTATGATGAGCAAGTGAATAAGTGTTTGAATGTTTTCTATTTGGACAAATTCATCAAATTATATTCAAAATTACTAAATTGTGTTTAAATTTCTTTTATTTATAAGCATAAGAAAATAATATTCCTATGACCTAATCTTAACTTATTCTTCAAAGTACGTGAACTCACATTTCATCTGTAAGAATGAACATCTGGCAAATAAGATATTTACTTTATTTAATTGTCCTTCTTAAACTGTTGTGATGAAGATTTTATATCCTAACTGCAAAATTATCACAGAAAATATCGTTAAGAATTTTTTCTTGGAATATTATATTTATAATTCATAGTTGAATAGAGCAGAATTACCTAGACTACTCAATTCCTTCAGTGTTTTATTGATTTATTCAATAGTTTATTCTGTCAGTCTTTCACAACAAAAAAAAATACTGTGAGATTGAAGCTTATAGTGAGAAAAATAGTTAAATTCTATTTTAGATTATTTTGCCCTCCAAATCAGAAAGTTCCACATTATAATCAAAGGGAATAGAAAGAAAAAAAAAAGAGCAGGAGGGCTTCCCTGGTGGCACAGTGGTTGAGAGTCCACCTGCTGACGCAGGTGATACAGGTTCATACCCTGGTCCAGGAAGATCCCACATGCCACGGAGTAGCTGGACCCATGAGCCATGGCCACTGAACCTGCGCGTCCAGAGCCTGTGCTCTGCAATGGGAGAGGCCACAATAGTGAGAGGCCCGCGTACCAGAAAAAAAAAAGAAAAAAGAAAAAAGCAGGAATAAAAACACTGTTACTTAGAAAGTTGAGAAGCAGTATTTTTTTTTTCCCTTCCTGATCATTTAGCTTTATCTCACATGGGTTTTTCTTCACTAGATCCAGAAACAGCTATATGTGAAAACAGTATTCTAGAAAAACTTGGATTGTATCACTTTGTGTTGGTTTTTTAAATAGATAAATTATACATTTCATTGAATGAGTAAATACATCATAAAAGTAATAGGATAGAATTATTTCATCTGTAAATAAAAATTGAACAAATAAATTCAAATTGTTTATCTATAGCATGCTTTTTTTTTCTCAAATATTTTGGATGAGATAAACTCAACATGTTAGAGAAATTTTTCCACAAAGTGCTAAATATGTGTATGTGAATATGAATGTATATTCACACTCACATTGGTGTAAGAAGTTTTATTTTGCCACATCATAATTATATTATAATTAAAATGTCTAACTGTCCCACTTTTTGTAAAAAAACTGTCCATGCATCAGATATACCTGGAATAAAGAATTATTTCTAATCTGATGTATGGCCAGACTTAAAGAAGCTGTTGACAATACAGAAAAGTAATGTGATAGTTTTATGTACTTAGGGGTTGTGAGACTGAATTTATTAAAGAGATTAAAGTTACCTATTTTTAGTTGTTTTTCTTTGTTAACAAATAAATGCTATTCCAGTATGTTGGGGTTTTTTTCTGCTAAATATTCAGTATATTAAAATGAAACCTAATGGCAATTTCTGACCTTTGTATCTTATTAAAATAACTGTATTAAAAATAATGGATTCAGGTTTTCAATAAATGCCTTTATTTTCTAGTTTTTCTTGTAAGAAATACAAGTTAATATTGAACTATAAATATAGATGACAGATTAGCAGAACATTTTTTTTTCTTTTCTAATTTCAAGCACTCTCACTTATTGTCACAGATACCTTTCTTATCCTAGCAATGACCCAGTTGTTGTGGGGGATTCATGAATATGTATTTGAGTGTAATGAGAGTCAAGTTGAAGCAAGATAGTGAACCAGAACTCCTTTTTCCTCACTCCTCTGTGTAGGAGTCGATCATTTGTTAATGTGGCACTTTTCATAATATATGGAGGGCAAGGGTGCCTTCTGCCTCTCACTCACCTTCCCCTGGAGGTGCAAAGGAGGGTGCTGCCTTGACAGAATTATTTCTGTCTGAAAATGCTTTTCATTGTATCTGTACAAACAAGAACACATAGTATCATAGATATGCATGTTACACACATTTTTCATATTCATAATGTGATGTTTTGGATTACTCAGGTCGTGTCTGGTATTTAGCTGTGAGATCACAATCACAATTCTTAGAGAAGTTTGTATAAACAAGTTTTTTGTTTTTTTTGTTTTTGTGAGTTGGCCTTTGGAACATAATTGCTGGCCTTAATGGGGTACATGCCACCAGGAAAGGAGCTGAGTCTGCCCAGGTTCTTTTGTTAGGATTTGGTTCAACTATTCCCAAAAGGTCCATTCAAGTGTTTCAGTCTAAACCAGTCCTTCTATATAGGAGATCACATATCAAGGACTTTTGCCACGAGCTTCAAAATCTAGTCTACAGTAGCACATAGACACCCAACTGGTCTGGTATATCAATGAATAAATTAAGCTGCTACTCCTTCAAAAAGTAACTAAAAGAAATTCAGTTTTAGTGTGGAAGCAGGACAGCTACTGAAAAAAATGTTCTGACTTAATACTCATCTGTTTTAATGGAGAATATTAATATTCACATGGGGTAAATGGAATGAATTGTCACTTATGCAATTTATTTTTTTTAAAACAGTATTGTCTTTAATAAATAAAACTAGAAAAATCTCAGTATACACCAACAGTTGAATGAGTAAAGTGTGGTATAATCATACTTAGAAGTCATACACTTCATCAGAAACATAATGCAAGCCACATAAGTAATCTTAAATTTTCTGGTAGCCACTTAAAACTAAAATGAAACAGATGAAATAAATGTTCATATTTTTACTTAACCCTTATATCCAAAATATTATCATTTTAACATGTAATCATTGTATACATTATTAATAAGATATTCTACATTTCTTTCATACTAAGTATTTAAAAATATCCAAAGTATTATCATATCAACATGTAATCAATATAAAAATTAATGAGAGAATCTACATTTTTTTTCCATACTAACTCTTTGAAATCACAATTTGGTTGCTAAATTTTATTACAAATATTTGATCGGTATTTAGATTTCATAAAATTTACAGTCGAAAAAGTATCACACATGCAAATTGTTGCTAACATAAACATTTTCCAATAATTACATTGTGTATTAGTTTTTTAACTTATAATTTTAAAATAATTGAAATTAATTAAATTAAAAATTCAACTCCTTAGTCACATTAGCCACTTTCAAATACTCAGAAGTCTCATGTAGTTGGACATGCAACACTACATACTACAGGCAAAAATAAAATAATTTTACAAAATAATGTTGAATGAAAATAGCCATGTGGAAAATACATATAATATGATTCAACTCATATAAAGTTCAGGAAGAAGCAAGACTAAACTCTGTTGTTTGTGGCTGATAGAGAAAAGGCAAAATTACATTTAAAAAGCAAGGAAATTATTATTAAAGTCAGGATAGTTGTTCCCTCTAAGAAGTCAGAGAGAGGGCTGTGATTGGAAAAGGGCACACATTGGGCTTCTGGGATGCTGGCAGGATTCTTTCTTGACATAAATAATGTTACGTGGGGATCTGTTTTGTAATTATTAAATAGTTGAACAGTTGTTCAATTGAATTATTGAACAGTTATGTATATTTTATACACACACATTTTAGTTTTCAAAAAAATTTTAATGAGGAAAAAATCAGATGGCTTCATTTGCCCTGATACAGTTCTGTGTGGGACTTCCCAATAAGGTTTGGGGAAAGAGAGGAGGGAAGGGCAGCTCTGCATCGTTGGTGCCACCAAAAGCTGGGTTCTAACTGAGACTTCATGATCTAGTGAGTAGGCATTAACTATATGATTTGGTGGGAAGAGTGGTTGGGGTGTGTGTGTTTGTGTGTGTGTGTGTGTGTGTGTGTGTGTGTACGCACATGTGTGATGGAGAGAGATGGACACAAAGGAGGACGTGAAAAGAAAGTTTAAATGAAAACAGAGCAGAAATCACCATCCCTAAATTAAATAAGGATTAGGTTGTTTAGGTGGCACCATTACCCAGCTTTCCTCCACATATATGAGTTAGTCCTATGTAGTATATAGTTGTAGTTATTTGCATTTTGATCCAGAAATAACCTTTTCATTTTTCAGAATTCTCAGTGAAAATTATTTGACTGAATTACATAAGGACTCATTTGACAGCTTGCTATCCCTCCAATATTTGTAAGTTAATCATGTTTATTTATGAGTTCTTATCTATTAAGTAGATTATCTATAATGTACAATTTAATTTTTAAAATATGATTAGCTTTCATTATGACTCTAAAATGGTGATTTTAATAGATAATGTTGTCTTCTTAACTTGAAATTTTGTAACCTTATGAAAGATTCAACATTTTTATTTCTTATGTTTTATAATTCCTTCTCAATTTACAGATAGTTTCTCTAATACTGGAAAGTTCTATTGAAAATTACCATCTAAGTACAAATGAAAACTGTGAATTACATATCATTAAAAGTACAGATAATTTGGAAGGCCTTAAAATAACATAATCAGCCCTCAATCGCAGGTTCCACATCTTTGGAGTCAACCCTGTCTTAGATCTGGGACTGGTTGAATCCATGGATGAAGAACCTGAGAATACAGAGGGCCGACTCTATATGTTTAGGTTTTTTTTAACCTTTACAACTGGCTTAATTTTAAGAAGGATGGTTTTCCATGAGACTTTTAAGAAACAAAATACATATATGGTATAGCTAAAATGGCAGTAACTCTAGTACAAACAGGCTGTTTGTGGAAGTACAATTATTGTTTTTAAATTTTGCTCTCATTCATTTTATAATAGTTTAAAATTCTACCTTTTTATTGCCATAGTTATAGACCTTAATGGAATACTTTATTTAACAATGTTAACTCTGATAGGACAGTGTTCCCCTGCCATTACTTGTCCAAACATGTTTGTTGCCTGCAATTTTCACTTAAACTCTTATTTCTTTCATGTGTAATTTTGTTGTAAACTTTCAGTACCTCAGAATTGTATTATATTATGAGAAAAGGAAGTATTTGGGGGCAGGAGAAGGTCAACAATATTTCATTAAAATGTGCCTTGCAATAGAAAGATAAAATCCAATTATTTTAAGTGGAGGAGTATCAATGCTCTTTTTGTTCATTGAGTCAGACCCAATTTTATTAGTGTTTTGTCTCAGAAAGAATATGTACCCAAACTTTTAAGCAGATGTCAACTACATATTTGCATTTATATGGGTATTTTTTAATTGAGGACTTCTATCATAAGTATCTAAATTTTAGATCAAAAAGCTCATGTTCTTTTGAAGTTACAAAAGCAATTCTTAGGAATAAAGGTTCCATATATTTAGGCAAATATCTGTCTGACACTCCATTATACTTTCCTAAAATGATAATTAGAAAGAAATCCACTGTGCTTTGTCTGTGTAAGTGAGACCCAACACCTTCTGAAGGAAACTCTGATAAACCAAGTTGGCACACTGAAGTGTCCTTTGTTATGTAGGTGTGGATGCTTTCTAGGATATTTGGACTAGATAAGGCTAACAATAAATAAGAGGGACATGGACCAAAAAATCAGACTGTAGTATTTTGAGTCTAGATTCCATTTCTTGTACCAAATTGTCATTTAAAACTTAAAAACTCCTACAACTTACTGTATGTTCTCTGTCTAAGACCTAGAACTTTTAATTTTTAACAATGAAAATATTTGCAACTTAGGGCCAAATTAGAATTATCTCCATGATACTAGTCCTTAATTTAACATAAAATGATCATTTGTCTTGGTGTTTGACAACACTTTTTATTATTCTCATATTCATTATCTATGGTTTTTTAATTGTAGCAATTTTGTGTGTTTGTCATCTCTACAACTAAATTATAAACTCTTTGGGGATAACAATTATTTATTGCTTTTTTTATTGGTCCTAAATTAATAATAATACTGCTGTTTGTATTAAATACAAGCATTACACTAATATCTTGTGAATGAATGAATGAATAACACTTATAAGCAGAAGATTTAAATGTTATATATGGAATGTTTAGTCAACAAACGAAAGTACAATCATCTTAATCAGTCCTGACTAGGTATAAAGAGTGAAACAATAATGAATAAATATAGGACAAAAAAAAAAAAAGGAAGCAATACAGAACAAGAATGAGGGGAGATGATTATAGCAATCAAGCAGTTGGGCTGAAGCAGGTCGAGGCTGCAGCAGCAGCAGCAGCAATGGTCAAAAGTGGTAACAGGCACAGTGAAAAGCAACAAGAGAGGCAAGAGTGGCAGACAGCAGCAGGGAGGAAAATACCATATATAGTGGTAAGAAAGAATACCATCTTGGGTGACACTCTCATCCAAGGAAAATTAATGTAAATAGAAATACGTTCAGCACATCCCAGTAACCAGGGCCTCAAGGCCCTTATCATACAGATGAAAGGACAGCAAAACATTTTTTTAAACGAGGATAGCCACTAAATAATAAATTTAGCCATAGAGGAATTCATGGTTTCTGAATGCAAGAATTTTGATCATTCGAAAGATCACATTCTCTGTATTTTAAAATCAGGCTGAAAATAGTGGCTTCCTGAGACAATATAATATTAATACTCTCTCTCCCTTCCTCCCTCCTTCCCTTCCCTCTTTCCTTCTTCACTTCCTTTCTCTTTCTTTTTTTCTTATTTCTTCTTTAAATCTTCTTTTTTTCTTTCCTTCTTTTTTAACCAGTGACTCAAAGGGGAAACTACACAATTCCTAACTTACTTTAAACAAAAGCATTTTTTCCCCTTTCCTTCCTTTTTCTCCTCTCTCCCTCCCCAACCTGCATGTCTTATTAGAAGATATCCCGTGCATTTTTAAATTGTATACTATAGAGATGAATTTGGAAGAGTATTGGCAGTTGTGACTATTAATAAACATTTTATAAACCTTCCTTTCCTGAGGCATATATCTATGTGGCATTAAAACTGAAGAATATATTCTCAAGGGCAAACAGCAAGTAATTAATTTATTTTTTCTTAATTGGAAAATTAAATTAAATGTAACTATTCATCCCAAGGGTAAGAAGGTTGAAGCAGCCTAATGTAGTCATCAAAATATTGGCATACCCCATATATTACCACTTTTATATGAAGGTACTTATTTTTCTTCCCTGGTCCTTACAATTTACAATTTGTAAACCATATTCTAAATTATTTTTCAATATTCTTATTCTGTGTAGTAAGCAAAACAATGCCCCCCGTCCCACAATCCTTTCCTCATCCCTGGTAACTGTGACTGTGTTTACCTTACATAGCAGGGAGAATTAAGGTTTTAGACAAAATTAGATTATTAAAATAAGCAGGTTATTAAGGTGAATCCAACGTAATCAAAATGTTTTTAAAACGGGAAGAGAGTAGCAGAAGAGGTCAAAGTGCTGCAAAGTGAGAAGGAATTGACAGACTACTGGCTTTGAAGATAGAAGAGGGTGATAAGTCTAGGAATACAGGGAGCCTCTGGAATGGAAAAAGCAAGGAAATAGATTCTCCTTTAGAGCCTCCAAAAGGAATACAGTCTGACCAATACATTGATTTTAGCCAGTGTGACCCATTTTTTACATCTGACCTCTAGAATTACAAGATAATTAATTGCCTTAAGTCACTACAAATTTTTATAGCAATTTGTTACAAAAAACCATAGGACCTAATACATTCAGTATAATGATTATGAACCCCAAATATTGTTGAGTCAATATTTTGATTTTTTGACAAATGATTTCTGGAAGGACACAAACAGTTACTCTGTAGCACTAATCTACTTATTTGGGACAGAAAAGAAGTACAATTATTTATGTCTCTCAAAAATAGTCCAAGATAGGTGGAGGAACCAAGATGGCATAATAGAAGGATATGCTCTCATTCCCTCTTGTGAGAACATCAGAATCACAACTAGCTGCTGGATAATCATCAACAGAAAGACACTGGAACTCACCAAAAAAGATATCCCACATCCAAAAACAAAGGAGAAGCAACAATGAGACGGTAGGAGGGGTGCAATCACAGTAAAATCCAATCACATACTGGTGGTTGGGTGACTCACAGGCTGGAGAACACTCATACCACAGAAGTCCACCCACTGGAGTGAAGGTTCTGAGCCCCACGTCAGGCTCCACAACCTGGGGGTCTGGCAACAGGAGGAGGAATTCTTAGAGAATCAGACTTTCAAGGCTAGTGGGAACTGATTGCAGGACTTCGACAGGACTGGGGAAAACAGAGACTACACTCCTGGAGGACACACACAAGTAGTGTTCGCATTGGGACCAAGGGGAAGGAGCAGTGACCCCAGGGGAGACAGAACCAGGCCTACTGCTAGTGTTGGAGGGTCTCCAGCAGAGGCAGGGGGTGGCTGTGGCTCACCGTGGGGACAAGGACACTGACAGCAGAAGTTCTGGGAAGTACTCCTTGGTATGAGCCCTCCAGAGTCTGCCATTAGCCCCAGCAAACAACCCAGATAGGCTCCAGTGTTGGCTTGCCTCAGGCCAAACAACCAACAGGGAGGGAACCCAGCCCCACCCATCAGCAGTCAAGTGGATTAAAGTATTACAGAGCTCTGCCCACCAGAGCAACAGTCAGCTCTACCCACCACCAGTCCTTCCCATCAAGCCTCTTAGATAGCTTCATCCACCAGAGGGCAGACAGCAGAAGCAAGAAGAACTACAATCCTGCAGCCTGTGGAACAAAAACTACATTCACAGAAAGATAGACAAGATGAAAATGCAGAGGGCTATGTACCAGATGAAATGAAGGAACAAGATGAAACCCCAGACAAGCAACTAAATGAAGTGGAGATAGGCAACCTTCCAGAAAAAGAATTCAGAATAATGATAGTGAAGATGATCCAGGACCTCGGAAAAAGAATGGAGGCAAAGATCAAGAAGATGCAAGAAATGTTTAACAAAGACCTAGAAGAATTAACAACCAAACAGAGATGAACAATACAATAACTGAAATGAAAACTACACTAGAAGGAATCAATAGCAGAATAACTGAGGCAGAAGAATGGATAAGTGAACTGGGAGACAGAACAGTGGAATTCACAGCTGCAGAACAGAATAAAGAAAAAAGAATGAAAAGAAATGAAGACAGCTTAAGAGACCTCTGGGACAACATTAAACGCAATAACATTAGCATTATAGGGGTCCCAGAAGGAGAAGAGACAGAGAAAGAACCCGAGAAAATATTTGAAGAGATTATAGTCGAAAACTTCCCTAACATGGGAAAGGAAATAGCCACGCAAGTCCTGGAAGCACAGCAAATCCCATACAGGATAAACCCAAGGAGAAACATGCCAAGAAACATAGTAATCAAATTGGCAAAAATTAAAGACAAAGAAAAATGATTGAAAACAGCAAGGGAAAAATGACAAACAACATACAAAGGCCCTCCCATAAGGTTAACAGCTGATTTCTCAGCAGAAAGTCTGCAAGCCAGAATGGATTGGCATGATATACTCAAAGTGATGAAAGAGAACTCACAACAAAGATTACTCTCCCAGCAAGGATCTTATTCAGATTCAATGGAGAAATCAAAAGTTTTACAGACAAGCAAAAGCTACGAGAATTCAGCACCACTGAACCAGCTCTACAACAATTGCTAAAGGAACTTCTCTAAGTGGGAAACACAAGAGAAGAAAAGGACCTACAAAAACAAACCCAAAACAATTAACAAAATGGTCACAGGAACATACATATCAATAATTACCTTAAACATGAATGGATTAAATGCTCCAACCAAATGACACAGGCTTGCTGAATGGATACAAAAACAAGACCCATCTATAGGCCGTCTATAAGATACCCACTTCAGATCTAGGGACACATACATACTGAAAGTGAGGTGATGGAAAAAGATATTCCATGCAAATGGAAATCAAAAGAAAGTTGGAGTAGCTATACTCATATCAGATAAAATAGACTTTAAAATAAAGAATGTGACAAGAGACAAGGAAGGACATGACATAATGATCAAGGGATCAATCCAAGAAGAAGATAAAACAATTATAAATATATATGCACCCAACATAGGAGCACCTCAATACATAAGGCAACTGCTAACAGCTATAAAATAGGAAATCGACAGTAACACAGTAACAGTGGGGGCCTTTAATACCTCACTTACACCAATGGACAGACCATTAAAAATGAAAATAAATAAGGAAACAGAAGCTTTAAATGACACAATAGACCAAATAAATTTAATTGATATTTATAGGACATTCCATCCAAAAACAGCAGATTACACTTTTTTTCTCAAGTGCACATGGAACGTTCTCCAGAATAGATCACATCTTGGGTCACAAATCAAGCCTCAGTAAATTTAAGAAAATTGAAATCATATCAAGCATCTTTTCTGACCACAACGCTATGAGAAATGAATTACAGAGGAAAAAACCATAAAGAACCCAAGCACATGGAGGCTAAACAATACGTTACTAAATAACCAAGAGATCACTGAAGAAATCAAAGCGGAAATAAAAAAATACCTAGAGGCAAATGACAATGAAAGGAGTATGATCCAAACCTATGGGATGCAGCAAAAGCAGTTCTAAGAGGGAAGTTTATAGCTATACAAGGCTACCTGAAGAAAAAAGAAAAATCTCAAGGTAACAATCTAACCTTACAGGTAAAGTAACTAGAGAAAGAAGAACAAACAGAACCCAAAGTTAGCAGAAGGAAAGAAATCATAAAGACCAGAGCAGAAATAAATGAAATAGAAACAAAGAAAACAATTGCAAAGATCAATAAAACTAAAACCTGGTTCTTTGATAAAATAAACAAAATTAATAAGCCATTAGCCAGACTCATCAAGAAAAAGAGGGAGAGGGGCTTCCCTGGTGGTGCAGTGGTTGAGAGTCCGCCTGCCAATGCAGGGGACACGGGTTCGTGCCCCGGTCCAGGAAGATCCCACATGCCATGGGGCGGCTGGGCCCGTGAGCCATGGCCACTGAGACTGCGTGTCCGGAGCCTGTGCTCTGCAACGGGAGAGGCCACAACAGTGAGAAGCCCACGTACCGTAAAAAAAAAGAAAAAGAAAAAGAAAAAGAGGGAGAAGACTCAAATCAATAAAATTAGAAACACAAAAGGAGAAGTTACAACAGACCCCGCAGAAATACAAAGCATCCTAAGAGACTACTACAAGCAACTCTATGCCAATAAAATGGACAACCTGGAAGAAATGTACAAATTCTTAGAAAGGTATAACCTTCCAAGACTGAACCAGGAAGAAACAGAAAATATGAAAAGACCAGTCAAAATAATGAAATTGAAACTGTGATTAAAAATCTTCCAACAGGGCTTCCCTGGTGGTGCAGTGGTTGACAGTCCGCCTGCCAATGCAGGGGACATGTGTTCATGCCCCAGTCCGGGAAGATCCCACATGCTGCAGAGGAGCTGGACCCATGAGCCATGGCTGCTGAGCCTGGGTGTCCAGAGCCTGTGCTCAGCAATGGGAGAGGCCACAGCAGTGAGAGGCCTGTGTACCGCAAAAAAAAAAAAAAAAAAAAAAAAAAAAAAAAAAAAAAAAAAAAAAATCTTCCAACAAACAAAAGTCCAGGACCAAATGGCTTCACAGGTGAATTCTATCAAACATTTAGAGAAGAGCTAACACCAATCCTTGTCAAACTCTTCCAAAAAATTGCAGAGAAAGGAACACTCCCATACTCATTCTATGAGGCTACCATCACCCTGATACCAAAACCAGACAAAATACTACAAAAAAGGAAAATTACAGACCAATATCACTAATGAATATAGATTCAAAAATCCTCAACAAAATACTAGGAAACAGAATCCAACAACACATTAAAAGGGTCATATACCATGATCAGGTGGGATTTATCCCAGGGATGCAAGGATTATTCAATATATGCAAATCAATCAATGTGATATGCCATATTAACAAACTGAAGAATAAAAACCATATGATCATCTCAATAGATGCAGAAAAATCTTTTGACAAGATTCAACCCCCATTTATGATAAAAACTTTCCAAAAAGTGGGCAAAGAGGGAACCTACCTCAACATAATAAAGGCTGTATATGACCAACCCACAACAAACATCATTCTCAATGGTGAAAAACTAAAAGCATTTCTTCTAAGATCAGGAATGAGACAAGGATGTCTACTCTCACCACTATTATTCAACATAGTTTTAGAAGTCCTAGACATGGCAATCAGAGAAGAAAAAGAAATAAAAGAATACCAATTGGAAAAGAAGTAAAACTGTCAGTGTTTACAGATGACATGATACTATACTTAGAGAATCCTAAAAATACCACCAGAAAACTACTAGAGTTAATCAATGAATTTGGTAAAGTTGCAGGATACAAAATTAATGCACAGAAATCTCTTGCATTCCTATTCACTAATGATGAAAAATTTGAAAGAGAAATTATGGAAACACTCCCATTTACCACTGCAACAAAAAGAATAAAATACCTAGGAATAAACCTACCTAGGGAAGCAAAAGACCTGTATACAGAACACTATAAGACACTGATGAAAGAAATTAAAGATGATAGCAACAGATGGAGTGATATACCATGTTCTTGGATTGGAAGAATCAATATTGTGAAAATGACTATATTACCTAAAGCAATCTACAGATTCAATGCACTCCCTATCAAATTACCAATGGCAGTTTTTATGGAACTAGGACAAATCATCTTAAAATTTGTATGGAGATGCAAAAGACTGCAAATAGCCAAAGCTGTCTTGAGGGCAAAAAACAGAGCTGGAGGAATCAGACTCCCTGACTTCAGAGTATACTACAAAGCTACAGTAATAAAGACAATATGGTACTGGCACAAAAACAGAAACATAGATCAATGGAACAAGATAGAAAGCTCAGAGATAAACCCACACACCTATGGTCAACTAATCTATGACAAAGAAGGCAAAGATATACAAAGGAGAAAAGACAGTCACTTCAATAAGTGGTACTGGGAAAACTGGACAGCTACATGTAAAAGAATGAAATTAGAACACTCCCTAACACCATACACAAGAATAAACTCAAAATGGATTCAAGACCTAAATGTAAGACCAGACACTATAAAACTCTTAGAGGAAAACATGGGCAGAACGCTCTATGACATAAATCACAGCAAGATGTTTTTTGATCCACCTCCTAGAGTAATGGAAATAAAACCAAAATAAACAAATGGGACCTAATGAAACTTCAAAGCTTTTGCACAGCAAAGGAAACCATAAACAAGACAAAAAGACAGCCCTCAGAATGGGAGAAAATATTTGCAAACAAATCAGCCGACAAGGGATTAATCTCCAAAATATATAAACAGCTCATGCAGCTCAATATTAAAGAAGCAGACAACCCAATCCAAAAATGGTCAGAAGACCTAAATAGACATTTCTCCATAGAAGACATACAGATGGCCAGGAAGCACATGAAAAGCTGGTCAACATCACTAATTATTAGAGCAGTGCAAATCAAAACTACAATGAGGTATCACCTCACACCAGTTAGAATGGGCATCATCAGAAAATCTACAAACAACAAATGCTGGAGAGGGTGTGGAGAAAAGGGAACCCTCTTGCACTGTTGGTGGGAATGTAAATTGATACAGCCACTATGGAGAACAATATGGAGGTGCCTTAAAAATCTAAAAATACTATTACCATATGATCCAGCAATCCCATTACTGGGCATATACCCTGAGAAAACCATAATTCAAAAAGACTCATGCACCCCAATGTTCATTGCAGCACTATTTACAATAGCCAGGTCATGGAAGCAACCTAAATGCCCTTCGACAGACGAATGGATAAAGAAAATGTGGTACATATATACAATGGAATATTACTCAGCCATAAAATGGAACGAAATTGAGTCATGTGTTGAGACGTGGATGGATCTAAAGACTGTCATACAGAGTGAAGTATGTCAGAAAGAGAAATAAATATTGTATATTAACACATGTGTTTGGAACCTAGAAAAATGGTACAGATGAACTGGTTTGCAGGGCAGAAGTTGAGACACAGATGTAGAGAACAAACGTATGGCCTCCAAGGTAGGAAGACCATGGTGGGGTGGGGATGGTGGTGTGCTGAATTTGGCGATTGGGATTTACATGTATACACTGATGTGTATAAAATTGATTACTAATAAGTACCTGCAGTATAAAAAAAGAAAACAAACCAAAAAAACAACTGATACTAAACTTTCTTTGGGTTATTGGTATGGACGTATGTTAATATAAATGTTTCAGACATTACATGAATTATCTAAAAATCTTATATGTTCTGGTATAATGTTATAAGTCATAATTCTAGTTATTACTTTAAAATGTATATATCAGAAATAACTAACTTTCCTTGTCAATTACATTATTATGAACTTTCAAAAATTTTTTTTTCTTTTTTTTATATTGGAAGTATAGTCAATTTACAATGTTGTGTTAATTTCTGCTATACAGCAATTACTTTGATTTTTGAGGTAATCATTCAGGCCTATAAAACAAAAAAGTCTGAAGGATATCAAGTTGAAATAATTATTTGCTCTGATTATTATCATTGAATTTAACTGATATGAAAAGCACTGTTATTTTAATTATATTTAGGGTTTTCATGATTGGTTGCCATGTAAACTCAAAGTTAAGATACAAAGTCTCGGGTTACTATTTGATTTCAGTATGAGTTATTCAGTCATGCTAGCAATAAACCATCCTCTTTCAATTTGAGGTAGAAAAAGGTTAAAAAAAAAATTACCTTTCCCTGACGTATATCCCCAATTTACTAAGGAAGTCTTATTTAAGGAAACAAATGTATGTCAGATGATTATATAGTAAAGAATCAAAAATAGTTATTTCAAAGTATAATCAAGCTTTACTGTTAGTTCATTAGATCTCCTTTAATAAAAATCAATATAACCTTTGTTTATAGTGATAGAGAAAAAGTTACTATCTATATATTATCAATCATCTCTTATTTTCCTTTGCATTATATCAAAACTTCATCTTTGATATAATATGATTATAAAAACATGATATTTTTCCTGGATAGTATTTGTAGAATTATACTTTCTTCATTATTTTTTCACTTTCCCCCCTCATTTATCTCTCTTAATCAATTGCAATAATCTCTGAAATGTTCTTCATGCCTCCAGTTTCTCTATGCCTGTATATGTGAGACTCCCCTGCCTGAAATGCTCTTTCAATCCATTTTTGGAAAGTGAAGTCATTTACATTTATTAAAACACTGCTCAAAGTACTTCTCTCTGTGAAGTCTTCACTACTTTCCTAGCCCACTGAGTTTGCCACTTTCAATGCAAATTTTAAAATACCTCGACAGTACTTTTTTACCTGGCATTACCATTGTTGCTTTATATGTAATCCCCCTGGCATAGTAGGTGCGTTATTTAAAAGCAAGAACACAGCACAGCACCTAGGACACTCTATCAATGTTTATGGAACAAGTTAAGTACCTGATTAAATTCTAGGTCTTTTAATCTAAGAACCTGCATTTGTTCTGGTGAGGTGTAAAGTATTGGCAGTATGATGGATACATGTCACTCAGTGTCCTTAACCACTCCAAACCTGTTAACAGATACAACTGGAAAATCCTTGGTAACAAATTAATGTATCTGTTAAAGAATCTCAGTCTGAGCAACTAGTTTTTACCTCCGTGTGCTGGGTACCCACTTAATATGGTACACTAGAAGAAGCATAGGGACGATTTCACTCTGAGTAGGATAATTCATTTTTCATAGAAGGGTTTAAATGCCTTTATTTGTATGTTTATGGTCCATTTTGTTTTTCAGCCTAGTAATCACTAATTCTGTTTATATTTATTTGTAATTTAAAGGTATTTTCTTTGTTTCTTGGGTGCTGAATAAACAGATTAATCATAATACTTAAGGTGAAATAAAGCCTGGTCTCCTGAGTCAGACAGCTTGACTTAAAGCTTGTCCTAACACTATGTTGTTGGTAACTCTGAGCAAGTTAGTAAATTCTTGGTGACTCAGTTTCCTGAGAATGGATGATAGACTTTTCATACTAACCTGGTTGTAAATGCCTGGAGAAGTCAAAAGAAAAAAATGCATATGCTAGATGGAGCCATGTTGAAGAAATAACTGCTCTTAATACTAACATTTCTTCTATTCATGTATTCATGCGTTTAAATACATTACATGCCTAGAATGGTCAAAGTACTGACTAGGAGCTGTTTCAATTTGTGAAAATTTTAACAATAAAATAATAGGATTATATATTTTTTTTCAAAAGCTCTTCACATTTCTGATCATAGTTGATTCACAGGAACAATCCTGGTTACCTTTAATTCAGAAATAGTGATAATACTTATCTTTTGACTGAACACTTATTGTATTGGAGATTCTGTGTTAAGAGCTTTATATGTCTTTTTTCATTTAATTTTTACACTTTAAAAATTTATTTTAATTCTCATTTAAAAATTGTAACAACTGGTGCTTAATGATATTAAACAACCTACATTCTAAGTGGTGGAAACAAGCATGATTCCCCAGACCTTCCGGATTCTTAATAATGTCTTCTTGACCAGCCACATCCCTTTCATTCTCTGTCTTCTGTTCCATATTTCTGGACAGTTTACTTATTTTGGATAACTTCTCCTTAAGTTTGACTGAATACCTCTTAATTCTAGGACAATTGCACATTTTGTTCAATGTGTTTCTCAATCTTATAGAGTAATAATTTTTGTAATGTTACAGATTAAAAAAATCAGTCATAAAAATGCTAGGTTAGGGCTTCCCTGGTGGCGCAGTGGTTGAGAGTCTGCCTGCCGATGTAGGGGACACGGGTTCGTGCCCCGGTCCGGGAAGATCCCACATGCTGTGGAGTGGCTAGGCCCGTGAGCCATGGCCGCTGAGCCTGCACATCCGGAGCCTGTGCTCCACAACGGGAGAGGCCACAACAGTGAGAGGCCCGCGTACCACACACACACACACGCAAAATAATGCTTGGTTATGTTCCCGAAGTTACATTATTAACAACTGAGATACTTCAGTTTCAAATCCCATCTTTTGTATATTCCACTGTCCTAAAAAGTTTTAATGTGACTGGAAACTAACCTATCATATTTCATTTGAAGCAACTTTAAACTTCATCTACCTCCTCACAGAAGAAATGACCCAAATGTCTACCTGATCATAACATCATTTTTGTTAGAAAGGACAGGAGACACATTTGTTATGACTATTTGCTGTGACTATCTAAAGAAATAGGTTTGAACTCAAAAGCAGATGAATTTTTTCCTACTTGCTTCTTCTATCAAATACATATATTTACATGTATATGTAATATGTACATGTATATGTAAATATTATAAATATGTCGATGTATAAATATATAAATATTGCCTTTATATTTCAAATCCATATATGATCTATAAAAATCTACATATTTGATTATCTAATATATGTATTTGCCATGTTGCCTCATCTTTGTAACTATACAATTAGCAAGTACTTATACATATATATGCAATTAGGAAAAATATATATATTCAAATATTTTGTAAAACCAATGGAAAATTTGTTAGAAAGAAAACTAATTCTTTCATTGTTCTCATGGTATATCTAAGATTTCAGTTGTATATTTTTTCTTCTTTGTTTATATTCACACTTCTCATTTGAAATATAGCACACCAAAAATAACATGAGTCTTCTTCCTTTTGCCTTCAAAAGTTACATTATTTTCTTACCTCCTTCCCTCCTAGCCTGCCTCCCTCCATTCCTCCCTTCCTCCATTTTTTCCTCTCTTTCTCTCTTATTTTGAAAATGTGGGCCAACCATTTTCTCATTACTTTTTAAAGTTATTTACCAGCTACTCCATGAAAAGAAAGGCATAACAAAAATATAAAGCAAGTTAGCTATCAGAATTATGAGCTGTTAACTAAGATCCTATTCCAAGTGTATACAAAGAAAAGAGCCTAGAGACCCAGATCAGAATGGAGTGAATATGGGCAATAAAGAAAGTGTTTTAGTGCCTTATATTTTTACTTTGTTCCTGCTTTTATGCTATAACTTGAAGACTTTCCAAATGAAAATACAGTAGAAGTCTGGGAGATTGAAACATCCAGTTCACTTTTATTTTATTTCACTAGCTTAAAGGGAAAATATGCTGTACTGTTCTTTCCGTTGATGTGTGTAGGCTATTTTGGCATCTTTCAAGTCCCAGTAGGAAATCCTTTTTCTTTTGTTGTTTGTCACTAAAATCAGCTCCTGTTTGAAGCTGCCAGCTCTTATACTTCTCTTCAGCTGCTACAGTCCACCACTTGCCCAATTATCTATTACTTGTATGCAGGAACAATCTTGATCTCATGCAACCTTGAATCATCCTATAAGCTATTGTCAGGACTTCATGGACATCCCTGTTCATTAAATAAAGGTGGCACTATTGTGATCAGTCACAATAGAAGGTGAAGCCCCAGTTTTTTAAAGAATTTCCTGAAACTGACTCAGTCCATTAGAATGTTCATCTGTGATATTAACAACATTAATTCTTTACTTCAAAAAGTACAACCTATGGTCCTTTAAGCATTTGAATCCTGACTATTTGGCTTAGGAAGTAATGTCAAAAAAATGAGAAAAAATGCCCTCGGGGAATTAAAAATGAAAACAAATACCTTTGTTACATTTTTACCATAGGCTCTTTTCTGAACATTTTTTCAATTTACCAAGTTTGAAATAGCACCAAATTTGTAAGTATTTGCTAAGTCTTTTTTTTTTTCCTGCTCCATGATCCTTAAACATGTGAATCCTCTCAGCATGCATTTTGTTTCCAAGTTGTTTAGATATGCCTCCACCCTGACCTAATAACACCCAGAAACCCTATTTTATTATGAAAACTTATCCACCTAATACAGACTAGCCTATTGAAAAACACTTCTTTTCCCATAAATGTTGCATTGTTAAATAAACTTATTTTATAAATATTAAACCAGGGAGTTCCCTGGTGGCCTAGTGGCTAGGATTCAGCCTTGGCCTGGGTTTGACCCCTGGTTGGGGAACTGAGATCCCACAAGCTGCGTGGCACAGCCAAAAAAAAAAAAAATCAAAACAATAGTAAGTCAGAATTATGTGTACTTATTCATTGTTAAGAACAATGGTTTCCTAAATGGATTTTTAAAAAATAGATACATCTTATATATAAACCTAAGCAGACAAAAAAGGTACAAAATAAGAAAGCCTCATGTTAAGATCTTGAAAAATGTATTTCAAAGCAAGTTTGCCTATGATATGAGGGACATAGCTTCTCAAGGCCAATTCTTATCAATACATGGGGAGGAGACGAGTAAAGCATGGGCATGTGGATAGGGAAGACTTTTCTATCAAGGTTCAATCATAATTTTATTATAGTAATTAAGGCCTGGTGTTTAATAGGTCATAGAATCAATTGACTGGAAGGCAGCTTCAGAGGTCTGTTGGTCCCTGCTGACATTTTCCTGAGGGTCAGATTTAAGAGTATTATAAAGAAGGACAAAATGATGCTTATGTCAGATTATATTCACAATAAAACTGTAAGGCCTATCTTTTCTAAGTCATCTTTAATGTTACAAAGAAGGCTATAATTTCTTTTTGTCTCTCTTTCACTTCCTTCCATGTTAGCAATATCCCAACACTGGATTTATTAAAATAATAATATGTAAGACTTGAATGACATTTTAAAAATAAAAAAAATATATTGTTGTTTGTCTACATGTTAAGTGTCCTGTTCACAATACATTTAATTTTACAATTAAATATTTCAGTTTAATCTATGTGCTTGACCGTAAGGAATATATAAAGAATAGAGGTTCTTGGGCCTCCCTGGTGGCGCAGTGGTTGAGAGTCCGCCTGCCGATGCAGGGGATACGGGTTCGTGCCCCGGTCTGGGAGGATCCCATATGCCGCGGAGCGGCTGGGCCCGTGAGCCATGGCCGCTGGGCCTGCGCATCCGGAGCCTGTGCTCCGCAACGGGAGAGGCCACAACAGTGAGAGGCCCGCATACCGCAAAAAGAAAAAAAAAAAAAAAAAAAAAAAAAAAAAAGAATAGAGGTTCTCCAATATTTTATTGCATTGTTAGTAACTAAGGAAACACATTACCTCTCCCACCCATATCATTTTTGAAATTATTAGTTGTGTAATAAATATATTTATTCTGAATGCATTACATTACAGGTTTGACATGTACCTGCTTTTAATATGTAAATTAATAATATATAAATTAGAATTTTTATTTATGACATTTATATAACTTTATTGAGTTGATTGATAGATTTATACTGGTGGCCTTTCAGAGTGATCAAATACTTGAGGTTGAATTTATAGAAAGCATAAAGCCTACATAGTACGTTTATAAGTCAACCTTAAATAAATCTCACATTGTAAATAAATCAAGATGATGTGAATGATGTTTCAAGGCAGTTCAAACCCCACCAACACTCTTTGTCACAGTATCATTTACAGTCCTTATAGTACCTAAGTATACACATACTGTCCTATTTCCTCTTTCTTTATAAGGGAAGTATTAATACACATATTAAAGAATCAACATAAATCAATGAAGTGATTCTGAAGTGATATACCTTAATTTGTATATTATAATATATATATTTAATATTTATTAAGTGCTTAGATGATTAAAAATTGCCCACAGGCATAGTAATATTCAGAGTAATAAGAGAAGAAAATATAGGCAAATTTCATAAAACAGATGATCTTCTCTGCTCTAAATTTAATTTTTAAATTATGTAAAACATAGCCTATTTAGTAAATATGTGTGAGCCTACAAGTTTGTGTCATTCATCTTTAAAACAATATATTTTGTTTGTGGACATTGGAAGTAGCTTACCTATAAAGGGAATTAGTAAATTAAAAAATATGATCAGAACAAAATTTAATATTTCATCCATTCCAAATTTACATTATATACTTTAGAAAAAAGTATTTTTCTCAATGTTTTTTTCAAGTTTAAAAAAGCAATCAGCCCAGAAATAGTTAACAATACTCATCTTGGAACACCTGAGTTCTTCAGTAAGACTGAAAGCACCATGGAGCTGATGAGGGGATGTTTGAAGTGCCAGTCAAAGAACTGTTCCCAAATCCTGCCACATGGTTGAAATCCTGCTGTCAGGAACATATTGGAAAGTTGTTCATTCACTTGAAGTGACAGATACAGATTGTGACAAGCCTCATATTGGGATTCCAGCCCGAGGGGGCAACACAGAGTGAAATGAGGAATGCAGAATTAATGGAGAAAAATGTCACTTGCCAATCTCCCTACTCACAACTTATTTCACTTTGGACTACAGTTCACAGTATTATTTGGGAAAAGAAAACAGGCATATGTGAGATTTTATCTTACATTTTATATTTAAATTTTTAAGACATAGTGTGTATATTTAATAATTAGAGGATCAAGTAAGATTTTCTTCAGATCACTTACTTATAGTTTTTTGAGTTAGTAAAAATAAAATTTACTCATTATGAAATTAAACTGGGAAAACTTGAAAGGAGAAATTGTATCTTAAATTTGAAAACTTATTTGACTGTCTGAATATATCGCTGCTTTGGCAGTGATAAATTAATCTCAGTATCCATAAATTTCATTTTTCAATAAGACAATACACACTTAACTCTAGGGCTCTTTATTTCTTTCGAAGCACCTAAGCATGCATCTCCCCGCAGGATTTGCAGCTGAAGAACCACTAAGTCGACTTTAAGGTATTTAGAACCTTATTTAGAAAGTACCATCTGTATTCCTAGTGTACTGTTCTCCCACTCTGGTATAAGAACATTCTAAGGCTTTAAAACATCATTTTTGTAGGGATGAAATTTAGGTGAAAATAATAATCATGAACATAGCTAAGTGACACTTTTACAACAAAGTCTCAATAATTAAAACTCAACTTTACCTCATACCAGTTAAAGTAGTTCAAACTTCTAGCCATTCTATTAAAAATTTATTAGTGTTAGCCCTGTTTGTGTAAATGGGAAAAGCACTTATAATCTAGAGATTACACACACACACACACACACACACACATACACTCTCATAAACTGTTACCAAGAAACTAGAAATACTGATATGTCTCATGTTGTATTCTACAAACAGAGAATGTATCTTCTTTTAGATCCCCAAGGAAAAGTTGTCAAATGATAATAATAATTAAAATGTGATCATATAACAGAACACAGAGAAATTTTCACTGAATTTCTGAAATCATAAACTGTACTTGTACTATAATTCAATACATTATATATAGAAATTAACAGTGCAAATTAAATTAGCAATCCTCAATCATGTGACAGGATTTTTTTTAAGTCTTAAAATGTATTGGTTCAAGGAAGAAATTAAATAAAATAAATCAGAAGTTGAAACATATATGAAATCTGACTATGGAGATGTTCCTCAATGAAAGAAATCTACAACTTGAAATATTCTTATTCAAAAACAAGAAATTTAATTAATTAGTATTTATCTCTGAATTAAAAATATGCTTTAAAGATTAGTAAAACAGGGAGCAAGTAATATAAAAATTAAAAGTTAAAAGCAAGTTGTTTAATTATAAGAATAAAATTAATCATGTTTAAAATGATGTAAAGAAAACAGTCATATATTTTGGAAATTGGAAAGAAGAAAAAGAACAGACATGGGAAACATTTTAAAACATTATATATATATACTTTGAGAACTATGCTAATTAGAAAATGTGAAAAAACAGATGTCATTCTCTTGTAAAAATTAAATATTTTCACCAATTTTTAATCACAAAGCATGAAGAAATATTCAGGTTTATAACAGTTTTCAAGAAATAGATCATTTTCCTTGTTCTGAAAGTTTTGGATATTTTGAAAAGGCAGTTATTGAAAAAATATTCTGTTTTGCAGGTGATATGAAAATTGTTTATAACAATAATAGCATTTAGTGAATTGTTATATGTTAGATATTAAAAATTAGAAACTGACTTTTATGCAATTATAATTTAGAAAATATTTATAATAGAAGTAAAAATCCATCTTAGATCACAGTATAAAACAACAAAAATACAAGATGCTGAGATAATTATAATAAAAATATAATACCTATATAAAGAAAATAACAGACTCAACTTATATTTTTGCCAAAAAGTGGAGAAATTTTGCAAATATTAATGCAAAACAAATATCTTTCAGCTAAAATTTTTAGACTATATAAACCAATTCCAAATGTTTTTTGAATATGTGAGAATGACTGAAACTTTGGAAAAAACCCAAACCTTAAAAAAGAAATTTTCCTATCCAGATATGAATGAGTATATGCATTCTCAGTTTTTAAAAATATTTCTATTTCACAAATGAAAAGTTAGATTAATGGCACATAAATAAAATAGGATGTAATGATTAAACATAATGTGCAAAACATAAGTTTGTGCATAAAGACACTCATTAAATAGCGGCTAGAGTACTGATTAGTTACCTTTTTAAAAAATCCAAATCAGATCTTAACTCTATACAAAAATATTTTAAAATTCAAAATGTTAATAATGATTTTTTTCTTTATCATAATTTTTATACATTTGTCCTTCAGCGAGCATGTCTGATAATGAAATTATATAAAAGTAATTTTTCCCTTTTTTAGTTACCTTATTAAAACAAGTTTTTAATTGACTCTTCATAAATATGCACCTCATAAATTTATTACTTCCCTGTGGATTATTGTCACATCAGCATAACACAGTCTCAAATAAAAATTAAGTATCAACACACTCTTTGTAGTGTTTAATGTTACACAACAGCTACAAAACATGAGAATCTGTAATAATTTTCCTTGGATTATGGCATGTTTTGACTTTATATTCACTGATATTCTGTTAATGAAACATGTGACAAATGCTGCTTTCTCTGCTACTTTTCATACAGCATCTGTCATTGAAATATTAACTATGATACTTTTGACTTGGAGGAATAAGTATGTGAATTTTCTCAAGTTACTATGCAAGAATATTTTTTTCTTCTTTCCTTCCTCCCTTCTTCCTCTCCTCCCTCCCTCCATTTTTTCCTTCCTTCCTTCTTTCTTGCCAATAGATAGCATGAAAGCCAAAGAGGGCATAAAGAAAGCAAAATAATTCTGATCCTAGTATTCCACAAAAAGTATGAGTATACTTATTTATTTATACTTTGGTTTGTGTTCTTCACTCCCCACCATAAGCCTCCTATTCTCATTTATAAATACATACATACATATATAAATACATAAGTACATAGATACATAAAAAGAGAGATATCTTGTTTAGTATCAGAGTAGACTGTAAACTCCTGGTAATTTTTCTTAAAATCTGTTACTGCAGATTACTATGTTATCAATAGGCATTTATTTCTCTAAGGCCTTGGATAATTTTATGTATCATCTTATATATATATATGGTTATGGAAACCACTAAAGCTGATTAACAGGGGTTAAAGTAAAGTTATTGTTGAAAATCAGAAGAAGATGTGATGAAAGGAAAAGGGGTGGAAATTTGACCTTTGCACCCAATCCCCTCTAGAAGACAATAATAGTCTGAAAGTTATTTTAAATGAATATTTTATAAAAGAAGTTTTGTCAGCTAAGGATTAACCAAATGTGAGATATTCAGAATGGTCATTAATGTAATAACTTATATATTTAGCCATCTAAATAAGACTAGATATAATCTGATAGAACAAAGTGAAATGGTAGAATAAATCAATATTCAGATGAAGGCTTCTTATATAAATTGTTTAGACTGATTGAATTGCTGATGGATTAATTTTACTTTAAGTCAGGATTGAGTGATGGACACAAAATTGATCAGTTTTACAGGCATAAATTTTAACTGGACTAGTGAAGTGGGCCACAATCATAAATAAAAATGTCCTTCTATACATACCCCACATACATAAACACATATAAATATCCATGTGTACAGATAAGGGAAGAATCTGTTTACCTTACTTTAACAAGGCATAAAATTATGAATCATACACTTCTAAAATTTTATTTGAACTAATTTTTAAAAATGTTCAACAGATAAAAGCAATAGTATTCTTATAATGCATGTCTGTTCTTCCAAGAAAAATAGTGTGTTAAAAAGATAACAGCAAACTGACTGACCCAAGGTGCAAAGTTGCAATTTGGAAAGAGAAAATTAAGAAAGGAGAGCTAGGGGAATTTTTTCCATTATAAACATGTGGTAAATTTTCCGGGATTAGGAAAAAGAAATAGATGAATCGAGAAAATGCACAAGTTTGAAAAAGCCATCTTGTCAGTAAATACAGCTTCATTAAGAAACATCTGAAAAATTAACTTAAGGAGCAGCAATTACTGATAGGCACAAAACACCTTCCTGTTTCCAGGCTTTGTTCATTTACCAAAGTGCTGTCTATATTTTCCATCTATTAAAATCTTACTATTTTTTAAATAAAATATTTTATGAACGGTCTTTTACAGCAGTTAAAATAGTCTTCAGTGGACTTACATCAATTAAATTTTCCTGCTTTATGTAACCTATTTATTATGATTAAAATATTAACCAAGGTCCTATTGATGGAATATTATCAGTTACTTCTTAGAAAGAAAAATCAGAAAGCAAAAAAGAGCAACCCCTGGCTTTGAGAATCTGGCCTGACACTCATAGCTAAGCCATGTTACTGTCCCATTAGACATAAGCAATCACACAGGATACCAACTTCAAATGAGCTTACTCTGAGACCATGATAAAATGATAACAAAGCAAGGCCATTTCTTAATTTTTTCTAAGCATAACAAAAATAAATTGACTATGCCACCAACAAAATACCAAACACGCCTTCTCTTGTCAAAATAAATGATTATTACTTCTTTACCAATTATAGCTTTATCCTCCTGCCAGTTTCCCACCCTAGAAATAAGATTTAAGATACTCAATCACAGTTTTTTCTTATTCTCTAACATCATCTGACCTACAGCAAACTTCTACTTCTTTATACCCTCCTCCAGATCACCCAATGAGAAGTCAAATCTTGTATTAGGTTTTTATGCTAACATCCTGTTATAAAGACACATCATGGTTCCTTACGGTACATATTTGTGTGTGTTTGGTGGTATTTGGCTATAAAACATTGACACTTAAGTTGAAGTTACATATTCTGTAATTAAAAGTTTTCTTAAGTATTAGATGAAAAACAGTAAACTTTAAGTTAATATTAATCAGCATTGATGGTTGCAATTGTGCATGAATTCATGTTTTTTTTTCATTCACTGAACATCTTTTTAAAACTGAGCCCTTACCATGTTCTAGGATTTTAAGGAACTGTTGTATATATAATGGTGAACAAACAGATGTATTCCCATCCTATCATGGTTAATTCTAGTGGTGGAGATACAGGAAACTTGGTCACTTACTTCTCTGGCCATAGCATAGATAGTGTTGGATACAAGTAAGTGCAAGACCTGCCAGTCTCAATATTAAGAATAGTTTCAAGCCCCCAGAAAGTATTAATCTGTATTATTCCATTTAGTTTCCTGACTTTTACAAGTTTCACATCCCACCAGGACCTCAGGATTTATATCCATCAGTGCTACCCATTTTTCAATCCATCATTAGCTTCATTGCTTCAATTCTGCCTTTACACAGCTTAAATTCTGTTATCTATCATTTTCATCTTGCATTCCATTCCCCTCTTTATTTTTTTATTTTTTATTTTTTTGCTGTACGCAGGCCTCTCACTGTTGTGGCCTCTCCCATTGTGGAGCACAGGCTCCGGACGTGCAGGCTCAGCGGCCATGGCTCATGGGCCCAGCCGTTCGGTGGCATGTGGGATCTTCTCAGACCGGGGTACGAACCTGTGTCCCCTGCACTGGCAGGCGGACTCTCAACTACTGCACCACCAGAGAAGCCCCCCCATTCCCCTCTTTAATTATATTGTACTCATTTGTGGGGGTGGGGAAGTGAATAAAACAGATAAAATAGTTCTCCTACTCTCTTTGGCAGTAGCTAAGTGTAGCTGGAGAAAAAAAAGAAACAGACATGGATACAGTTTCCAGTTAAATAATTGACGAATAACATTAAGCAGGTTCTTAATGTTTCTGTTCATCCTACAATATTCCATGGTTTATCACACTCTCTCTTTTCTAGAATATTCATTTGTATCTTCTAATCTCCCCTCAAATCTACAACACTATTTCCCTCATCCTTACTCTCAGTTGATGTCTTTGCTTCCTAATTCACTGACAGAATAGAGTAAATAAGAAGACAAATTCCAAAAGTTACCATGACTGCATCTGGACCCTACCTAGGTCTGTGCCCATTTACTCTGAGTTGCCTATTACTATGGATGGACTGCCTGGATTCCTATTGAAGGTCAACCACTCGACTAGCTCATTAGATGTCATCCTGCTTCCCCCTAAAGTTATTACTCTGGCACTTCTCCATTTCATATCCTGCTTTATAGAGAGGCCTTCCCTCTCTATTAATAGCTCAGTTCCTTCAGCATTAAAGCACTCTCTCATATACCCAACCTTAAAAACCAAAGCAAACAAACAAAACATTTCTGGACCCCACTCCTTGTTCCAGCTGTCTCTTAATTTCTCTACTGTAGGACTCTTGGACATACTCTTCTACACTAGATGTCTCCAATTCTGCAAACCTCCATTCTATTTTGAACAAAACCTGGCTAGGTTTTCTCCATGACAGCTCTGTTATATCTTCTCTTTTCAAGGTTATGATTATCCAGGGGATATTGCTTCATAGTAAACTTTCTTTACTGGGCATTCAGGGCATCAGATTAACCTCTTTTCTTCTAATCTCAATGACTGTTCATTTTTCCATGACTGAACTCTAAGTGCTGGAATGCCCTGTGTCTTAGTACTGAGAACTTTTTCCTATTTTCATTCATATGGTTCAACTCTCATGGCTTTAAATTATTTATATACCCCTAATTACATATAATTTTTATCTCTAGGCCATATCTTTCTCCAGAATTATAGATTAACTCATACCATTATTTGTAATATCTTGATTATATAATAGTTAGCTCAAACTTGGTATGTTGTAAGTGAATTGGTGACATTATCTCAAAAAATTGCATAGCCATGTAACCAGCAAATGGGCTAGCCAAGTATAAAAACAAATCTACAATAGTTGACAAAGACAAAAATATTAATATCAATATGGCCATGGAAGGAGTTGTAGCAGAAGGGATCCTATGTTATCTTCTTTCACTACCAACCCAATTTCACTCATTTTTTGAGATTGTGGCTGCCAGTCTTCCTGGCTCATCAGTAACAGCTTAGACTCCAAATGGGGCACAAGTGAATAGGTCTGTTTGGTTCAAGGAGTAAACTTTAACAGACCCTATTCTTGTTCCACACTATATCCCATAAGCTTATCTGTGTTCATCTGTACTTGTAAAATGAGTAAGTTTTTAGCATATGTCACCTTTCCCTTTCAAGAACCTGTGTGTCTCTTATTTTCTGTCAGAGAGCATTTTACAGCACAATATTGACTTCACAGCTGCCTTCAGATAAAAACCTTAAATATGGAGGGCTTTCCTCCACCAATAAAGGATGGAAGTCATTAGGTTATACTCTAGCCTCCTCACTATTTAATGGAATGAATCTGAGATATGTCTCACAGAGTTTCTAAGGGTTCTAAATAGATTGAGTCTTGATTGATTGATTGTTGATATACTTTTTTTGTCTTTCTTCTTTTCTGTTTTACTTTGCCCATATTTCCCCTTTTATTTTCTGATGTTTTCACCCAAATACACTGCCTGCATCCAAGTTCTTATTTTAGGTCCTGCTATGGAGGAAAACCTAAACTATGATAGGAGTCAATAAAAGACTGTTGTTTGGAAAAAAAAGTGATAATTATCCAGTTATGTGAAGGACAGCAAGGAGTCTGCAACTTGAGGAATGGGGAGTAAGATATTCTAGATAAAATAAATAGTATATGGCAAATTAGAGAGCTGTAAAAAATAGTGTACCAGGGATACATGGAAGACAAGTGTGACTTTATTGTAGTGATTGAGGGGGAGAGTGACAGATGATTTTAGAGAATTAGCCAGAGGCCATACTAACTGTTTTGGATTTTGAATTAAGTTAAATGGGAAATCATTACAGAATTATAAGCACAGGAAATAGATAAGAAAATATAATTGTGCCTGCTTTGTTGCAATAGACCAGGACAGGTTAGAATAGTAGGACATCCAAGGGTAGAAACTAGGGCATTAAAGAGCCTAGGAGATATAGAAAGCTATTTTAAGCTTAATTAGTAGTACTTACCCTTGGAGTAAATGTAGATGTTGAAGAAGAAAGTAGTGTTGTAAAAGAGTAGAAGAAAAACAGACATTTCTCAATATAAGGATAACATTTATTGGTCTGTCCCTGGGGAAGGAAATTTAACAATACATTTAACATTAAAATACAGGTAGACTTTGACCCAGTAATTCTACTCAATAATTTTACATATAAGTTTCATACTTATAAATTTGTAAAATTCATATATTTTTATTTTAAATATAGACTATTTTTAAATACCATATGATATAATATGTATTGTATAGATTTGTATATACTTATACAAATATTATTTACACTTATATAAAGACATTGCTTACTAATTTATGCAGTGATGCATGTACAAGGATAATCACTGAGATTTTGAAGAGCATAAGAAGAGAAACAAACACTATGTTCAAACTCCTACAGATTATGGGACATTTATAAAATGATATATTATTCAATCATTACAAAGGAAAAGGAAACTGATATATACTGATAGATAAGAAATACAAAATTTATTACCTAAAAAGAGCAAAGGTAGAAAGTTTTTGTAGTTTGCTGCCATTAATATGATACCCTATATTGCCTTCACACATAAAGTGCAAACTTGAATTTGTTTCTTAATTAAACAATTACTGACTGAATTCCTCTTTTTATTTTTAATTTATTTTTATTTTTATTTTTTTAACATCTTTATTGGAGTATAATTGCTTTACAATGATATGTTAATTTCTGCTTTATAACAAAGTGAATCAGCTATACATATACATATATGTCCATATCTCCTTCCTCTTGCGTCTCCCTCCCACCCTCTCTATCCCACCCCTCTAGGTGGTCACAAAGCACCAAACTGATCTCCCTGTGCTATTCAGTTGCTTCCCACTAGCTATCTATTTTACATTTGGTAGTATATATAAGTCCATGCCACTCTCTTACTTCATTCCAGTTTACCCTTCCCTCTCCCTGTGGCCTCAAGTGCATTGTCTATGTCTGCATCTTTATTCCAGTTCTGCCCCTAGGTTCTTCATAACCATTTTTTGTTTTTGTTTTTAGATTCCATATGTATGTGTTAGCATACGGTGTTTATTTTTCTCTTTGTGACTTACTTTACTCTGATTGACACTCTTTAAGTCCACCCACCTCACTACAAATACTCAATTTCGTTTCTTTATATGGCTGAGTAATGATCCATTGTATATATGTGCCACATCTTCTTTATCCATTCGTGTGTTGATGGACACTTATGTTGCTTCCATGTCCTGGCTATTGTAAATAGAGCTTCAGTGAACATTGTGGTACATGACTCTTTTTGAATTATGGTTTTCTCAGGGTATATGCCCAGTAGTGGAATTTCTGGGTCATATGGTAGTTCTATTTTTACTTTTTTAAGGAATCTCCATACTGTTCTCCATAGTGGCTGTATCAATTTACGTTCCCACCAACAGTGCAAGAGGGTTCCCTTTTCGCCACACCCTCTCCAGCATTTATTTATAGAATTTTTGATGATGGCCATTTTGACTGGTGTGAGGTGATACCTCATTGTAGTTATGATTTGCATTTCTCTAATGATTAGTGATGTTGAGCATCCTTTCATGTGTTTCTTGGCAATTTGTATATCTTCTTTGGAGAAATATCTATTTAGGGTTTCTGCCAATTTTTATATTAGGCTGTTTGTTTTTTGATATTGAGCTGCATAAGCTGCTTGTAAATTTTGGAGATGAAACCTTTGTCACTTGCTTCGTTTGCAAATATTTTCTCCCATTCTGAGGGTTGTCTTTTTATCTTGTTTATGGTTTCCTTTGCTGTGCAAAAGCTTTGAAGTTTCATTAGGTTCCATTTGTTTATTTTTGTTTTTATTTCCATTTCTCTAGGAGGTGGGTCAAAAAGGATCTTGCTGTGGTTTGTGTCATAGAGTGTTCTGCCTATGTTTCCTTCTAAGAGCTTGAAAGTGTCTGGCCTGACATTTAGGTCTTTAATCCATTTTGAGCTTATTTTTGTGTATGGTGTTAGGGAGTGTTCTAATTTCATTCTTTTACATGTAGCTGTCCAATTTTCCCAGCACCACTTATTGAAGAGTCTCTCTTTTCTCCATCGTATATCCTTGCCTCCTTTGTCATAGATAAGTTGACCATAGGTGTGTGGGTTTACCTCTGGGCTTTCTATCCTGTTCCACTAATCTATATTCCTGTTTTTGTGCTAGGACCACACTGTTTTGATTACTGTACCTTTGTAGTATAGTCTGAAGTCAGGGAGGCTGAGTCCTCCAGCTCTGTTTTTCTTTCTCAATATTGCTTTGGCTGTTTGGGGTCCTTTTTGTTTCCATACAAACTGTGAGATTTCATGTTCTACTTCTGTGAAAAATGCCATTGGTAGTTTGATAAGGATTGCATTGAATCTGTAGATTGCTTTGGGTAGTATAGTTATTTTCACAACATTGATTCCTCCAATCCAAGAACATGGTATATCTCTCCATCCGTTTGTATAATCTTTAATTTCTTTCTTCAGTGCCTTATAGTTTTCTACATGCAGGTCTTTTGTCTCCTTAGGTAGGTTTATTCCTATGTATTTTATTATTTTTGTTGCAGTGGTAAACAGGAGTGTTTACTTAAATTATCTTTCAGATTTTTTGTTGTTAGTGTATAGGAATGCAGTAGAGTTCTGTGCATTGATTTTGTATCCTGCCACTTTACCAAATTCACTGATTAGCTTTAGTAGTTTTCTGGTAGCATCTTTAGGATTCTCTATGTACAGTATCATGTCATCTGCAAACAGTGACAGTTTTACTTATTCTTTTCCTATTTCAATTCCTTTTATTTCTTTTTTGTCTCTGATTGCATCCAAAACAATATTGAATAATAGTGGTGAGACTGGGTGACCTTGTCTTGTACCTGATCTTAGAGGAAATGTTTTCAGTTTTTTATTTTATTTATTTATTTATTTATTTATTTATTTATTTTGCGGTATGCGGGCCTCTCACTGTTGTGGCCTCTCCCGTTGCAGAGCACAGGCTCCGGACATGCAGGCTCAGCGGCCATGGCTCACGGGCCCAGCTGCTCCACGGCATGTGGGATCTTCTCGGACCGGAGCACAAACCTGCGTCCCCTGCATCGGCAGGCAGACTCTTAACCACTGCGCCACCAGGGAAGCCCTGTTTTCAGTTTTTAACCACTGAGAACGATGTTGGCTGTGGGTTTGTCATATATGCCCTTCATTATGTTGGGGTAGGTTCCCTCTATGCCCACTTTCTTGAGGGTTTTTATCATAAATGGGTGTTGAATTTTGTCGAAAGCTTTTTCTGCATCTATTGAGATGATCGTATGGTTTTTATTCTTCACTTTGTTAATACGTTGGATCACATTGATTGATTTGTGTATATTGAAGAATCCTTGCATTCCTGGGTTAAACCCCGCTGGGTCATGGTGTGTGATCCTTTTAATGTGCTGCTGAATTCTGTTAGCTAGTATTTTGTTGAGGGTTTTTGCATCTATGTTCATCAGTGATATTGGCCTGTAGTTTTCTTTTTTTGTGAAATCTTTGTCTGGTTTTGGTATCAGGGTGTTGGTGGCCTCGTAGATTGAGTTTCAGAGTGTTCTCCCTCTGCTATATTTTGAAAGCATTTGGGAAGGATAGGTTTTAGCTGTTCTCTAAATGATTGATAGAATTCACCTGTGAAGCCAGCTGGTCCTGGGCTTTTGTTGGTTGGAAGACTTTTAACCACAGTTTCAATTTCAGTGCTTGTGATTGGTCTGTTTATATTTTCTATTTCTTCCTGGTTCAGTCTCGGAAGGTTGGGCTTTTCTAAGAATTTGTCCATTTCTTCCAGGCTGTCCATTTTATTGGCATATAGTTGCTTGTATTAATCTCTCATAATCCTTTGTATTTCTGCAGTATCAGTTTTTACTTCTCTATTTTCATTTCTAATTCTATTGATTTGAGTCTTCTCCCTATTTTGCTTGGTAAGCCTGGCTAATGGTTTATCAATTTTGTTTATCTTCTCAATGAACCAGCTTTTAGTTTTGATTTTTGCTACTGTTTCCTTCTTTTCTTTTTTCATTTATTTCTGATCTGGTCTTTATTATTTCTTTCCTTCTGCTAATTTGGGGATTTTTTATTCTTCTTTCTCTAATTGCTTTAGGTGTAAGGTTAAGTGTTTATTTGAGGTGTTTCTTGTTTTTTGAGGTAGGATTGTATTGCTATACACTTACCTCTTAGACCTGCTTTTGTTGTATTGCATAGGTTTTGCATCATCGTGTTTTCATTGTCATTTGTTTCTAGGTATTTTTTGATTTCCTCTTTGATTTCTTCTGTGATCTCTTGGTTATTTAGTAGTGTATTGTTTAGCCTCCATATGTTTGTATTTTTAACAGATTTTTTCCTGTAATTGTTATCTGGTCTCATAGCTTTCTGGTCGGAAAAGATACTTGATATGAATTCAGTTTTCTTAAATTTACCAAGGCTTGATTTATGACCCAAGATATGATCTATCCTGGAGAATGTTCCATGAGCACTTGAGAAGAAAGTGTATTCTGTTGTTTTTGGATGGAATATCCTATAACTATCAATTAACTCCATCTTGTTTAAATTATCATTTAAAGCTTGTGTTTCCTTATTTATTTTCATTTGGTTGATTTGTCCATTGGTGACAGTGGGGTGTTAAAATCCCCTCCTATGATTTCTTACTGTCAATTTCCCCTTTTATGGCTCTTCATATTTGCCTTATGTATTTAGGTGCTCCTATGTTGAGTGCCTAAATATTTACAGTTGTGATATCTTCTTGGATTGATCCCTTGATCATTATGTAGTGTCCTTCTTTGTCTCTTGTAATAGTCTTTATTTTCAAGTGTATTTTGTGTGATATTAGAATTGCCACTCCACCTTTCTTTTGATTTCCTTTTCATGGAAAATATTTTTACATCCCCTCACTTTCAGTGTGTATGTGTCCCTAGGTCTGAAGTGGGTCTCTTGTAGACAGCATATATACAGGTCTTGTTTTTGTATCTATTCAGCCAGTCTGTGTCTTTTGGTAGGAGCATTTAATCTATTTACATTTAAGGTAGTTATCTATATGTATGTTCCTATTACCATTTTCTTAATTGATTTGGGTTAGTTATTGTAGGTCTTTTCCTTCTCTTGTGTTTGCTGCCTAGAGAAGTTCCTTTAGCATTTGTTGTAGAGCTAGTTTGGTGGTGCTGAATTCTCTTAGCTTTTGCTTGTCTGTGAAGGTTTTAATTTCTCTCTCGAATCTGAATGAGATCCTTGCTGGGTAGAGGAGTCTTGGTTGTAGGCTTTTCCCTTTCATCACTTTAAATATGTCTTACTACTCCCTTCTGGCTTGCAGAGTTTCTGCTGAATGATTAGCTATTAACCTTATGGGGATTCCCTTGTATGTTGTTTGTTTTTTTTTCCCTTGCTGATTTCAATATTTTTTCTTTGTATTTAATTTTTGATAGTTTGATTAATATATTTCTTGGCATGTTTCTCCTTGTATTTATCCTATATGGAACTCCCTGTGCCTCCTGGACTTGATTGACTATTTCCTTTCCCATATTAGGGAAGTTTTCAACTACAATCTCTTCAAATATTTTCTCAGTCCCTTTTGTTTAACTTCTTCTTCTGGGACCCCTATAATTCGAAGCTTTTTGTGTTTAATGTTGTCCCAGAGATCTCTGAGACTGTCCTCAATTCTTTTCACTCTTTTTTCTTTATTGTGCTCTGCAGTAGTTATTTCCACTATTTTATTTTCCAGGTCACTCTTCCATTCTTCTGCCTCAGTTATTCTGCTGTTGATTCCTTGTAGAGAATTTTTAATTTCATTTATTGTGTTGTTCATCATTGTTTGTTTGGTCTTTAGTTCTTCTAAATCTTTGTTGAACGTTTCTTGTATTTTCTCCATTCTATTTCCAAGATTTTGTATCATCTTTACTATCATTATTCTGAATTCTTTTTCAGGTAGATTGCCTATTTCCTTTTCATTTTTTTGGTATGGTGCGTTTTTACCTTGCTGCTTTATCTGCTGTGTGTTTCTCTGGCTTCTTATTTTGCTTAACTTACTGTGTTTGGGGTCTCATTTTCGTAGGCTGCAGGTTTGTAGTTCCCGTTGTTTTTGGTGTCTGCCCCCAGTGGCTAAAGTTGGTTCAGTGGGTTGTGTAGGCTTCCTGGTGGAGGGTACTGGTGCCTGTTTTCTGGTGAGTGAGGCTGGATCTTGTCTTTCTGGTGGGCAGGACCATATACAGTGGTGTGTTTTGGGCTGTCTGTGACCTTTGTATGATTTTAGGCAGCTTCTCCGCTAGTGGGTGGCTTTGTGTTCCTGTCTTGCTAGTTGTTTGTCATAGTGTGTCCAGCGCTGGAGCTTGCTGGTTGTTGAGTGGAGCTGGGTCTTACCATTGGGATGGAGATCTCTGGGAAAGCTCTCACCGTTTGATATTACATCAATCTAGGAGGTCCCTGGTGGACCAATGTCCTGAATTCAGCTCTCTCACCTCAGAGGCACAGGCCTGTCACCCGGCCAGTACACCAAGACCCTGTCAGCCACATGGCTCAGAAGAAAAGGGAGGAAAAAATAAAGAAAGAAAGAAAAAAAAAGAAAGAAAGTTATTAAAATAAAAAATTAAAAAGTAATAGAAGGAAGAGAGCAACCTAACCAAAAAACAAATCCACCAATGAATACAAGCACTAAAAACTATATTAAAAACAAACTAACAAAAAATGGACAGACAGAACCCTAGGACAAATGGTAAAAGCAAAGCTATGCAGACAAAATCACACAAAGAAGCATACACATATACACTCAGAAGAAGAGAAAAAGGGGGAAAAAATATATATATATTTAAGATAAAAAAAGGAAGAGAGCAACCAAATCAATAAACAAATCTACCAATGATAATAAACTCTAAATACTAAACTAAGATAAACATACAACCAGAAACCAGTCAGTCGCATACTGCAAACCCCAAGTCTACAGTTGCTCCCAAAGTCCACTGCCTCAATTTTGGGATTATTCATTGCCTATTCACGTATTCCAGAGATGTGCAAGGTACATCAGGTTGATTGTGGAGATTTAATCCACTGTTCTTGAGGCTGCTGGGATAAATTTCCCTTTCTCTTCTTTTCTCACATAGCTCCTGGGGTTCAGCTTTGGATTTGCCCCGCCTCTGCATGTAGTTTGCCTGAGGGTGTCTGTTCCCACCCAGACAGGATGGGGTTAAAGGAGAAGCTGATTAGGGGGCTCTGGCTCACTCAGGCTGGTGGGAGGGAGGGGTACAGAATGTGGGGTGAGCCTGTGTGGCAGAGGCCGGCACAATGTTGCAACAACCTGAGGCACACCTTGCATTCTCCCAGGGAAGTTGTCCCTGCATCACGGGACCCCGGCTGTGGCGGGCTGCAGTGGCTCCTAGGGTGGGGTGTGGATAGTGACCTGTGCTTGCACATAGGCTTCTTGGTGGTGAAACGCAGCCTTAGCGTTTCATGCCCGTCTCTGGTGTCCATGGTGATAGCCGTGGCTCATGCTCTTCTGTGGAGCTCCTTTAGGCGGTGCTCTGAATCCCCTCTCCTTGTGCAACTCAAAACAATGGTCTCTTAGGCAGTTCAAGACTTTTACCCAGACTCCCTCCTGGCTTGCTGTGGTGCACTAACCCCCTTCAGGCTGTGTTCACACAGCCAAACCCAGTCCTCTCCCTGGGATATGACCTCCAAAGCTGAAGCCTCAGCTCCCAGCCCCCAGCCATCCCAGTGGGTGAGCTTACAAGCCTCTCGGGTTGGTGAGTGCTGGTCGGCACCAATCCTCTGTGTGGGGATCTCTTCTCTTTGCCCTCCGCACCCCTGTTGCTGTGCTCTCGTTCATGGCTCTGAAGCTCCCCCCCCGCCCCGCCCCCATCTCTGCCAGTGAAGGGGCTCCAAGTGTGTGAAAGCTTTTCTTCCTTCACAACTCTCTCCCGGAGTTGCAGGACCCATCCCTATTCTTTTGTCTCAGTTTTTTCTTTTGCCCTACCCAGGTACGTGGGGAGTTTGTTGCTTTTTGCGAAGTCTGAGGTCATCTGCCAGTGTTCCGTAGGTGTTCTGTAGGAGTTGTTCCACATGTAGCTGTATTTCTAATGTATTTGTTGGGAGGAAAGTGATCTTCACGTCTTACTCCTCTTCCATCTTGAAGGTCTGAGCTTCTCTTTTTGTAAGAATCCTAGAATCAAGGAATAGAGCAATGAAAAGGGAACCAGATTATAGTTTATAATTTTAGAAATATTAACTTTATAGGTGTTAAAAGTGTTGAGTCTGGTTCCAGTTCTCTTTTAACTTTAAAATGAATTTTAAGATTGTCAAGTGCTCAGAATTTTTACTCCCATCGTTATGGTTGCTACCTATGGGATTTTGTTAATTCCTCTGCCTTCACTGTCTTAGGTTTCCTTTAATTTGCATTTCCTGTCAACCACGATAGCTCTTTTTGATATCCATAGACAGTATTCACATGGCACTTCTGGGCATGTTTTAATTTTGTTGTCAAAAAGTTATTTACAGTCCTCTTCTTAGAAGCAATATCAAACTGCTATTTATTAGTGTATAGGAAAAAATATTTAAGAATAAATTAATTGCTGTTTTTGAGAGCAATTAAAGAAAAATACTTCCAATGAGAATTTAGGGAAAAAGGCATGTTTTCTACATTGTAGCTTGGTGTGTGAATTACTAAAGTATTTTGGAAAATAAAATAGAAATTTCTACAGAAGTTGAAAAATACACAAAACCTTTCAAATAATATCTCCTGAGGTAATAATTTCTATAGAAATAAAAGCATTAGGAAACAAGAATATATGGACAATTATTTTGATTGCACCATGGGTTGTGGTATCATGAAACTGTGAACAACTTAAATATCAATATAGGAATGGTTAATGTCTATTCATACTTCAGTATATGTTCATCAATTAAAAAGAGTGAGTCAGAGCCACATCTTTTGGCCTTAAGAGAATGTGAAATTTTAAGTGATGATACTGTGGGGCATATGTACAAGTGATTACATTGTTGTGGGAATAAACACTAATAATATAGTATTTCAGTGATTCAAAGTCATTTTTTTTAGTACCATAGGCATGCATCTTATAATGTGACAAGAAAACAATTAAATTTACTTTTTAAACGTTCTTTATTTAGTGTTAAACTTAAGAAAAACTTTTACAATCAATATCTTCTTAAATCCAGTGACATATGGCAATAATAACTAACATTTATTGAACACTTACATGCATGATTCCACATATATAATTTCACATGTACAACATTCTTGCAAAGGCAAATATAGTGTCAATTTAAAGAAAAACACACAACATAAGAGTCATGAGTTTAAGTTTTATTCAGGGTCTTACTGAGTACCGGTAAAACAGCCAAGAAAATAGCTCTAAGGAACTGTTCCAAAGCGGTAAAAGAGGAGCCAGTTTATATATGATTTTTTTGGCTGGAAAATACATGTAGTCAAGCACACATTTTGGTAAAAAGATTACTGTTAATCACAGAGAACAGATATTTCAAGTTAATAATTTTAGTACTTTTCTATGTATGGGAAGATACAAGAATCTTGGGTCATTAAAATTCTTTCTGAGATAGGCATCTAACAAATATCTAGGGGTCCATTTATCCAAAGGATAGAGCGCCTCATCCTGCTTTGTTTTGTTTTCTTTTGTTTTCATTCTGAATTCCTCTCAGAGCGCTATTGGTGGACATGAGGGCTGTGGTGGGTTGTGGTTTAGCCTTTGCATAATTGGGTGACGTTTTTTCTTCTTTGTTCTTCTTTGTTCACAATAGAGACAAAAACAGATTAGTGATTGCCAGAGATTTGGGGTGGGGAAGTATTGGCTACTAACGTACATGAGGGATATTTGGGGGGTGACAAAATTGTTTTATATCTTGATTGTGGTGGTGCTTACCACCCATATGCATTTTTCAAGACTTGTAAAACACTACATTAAAAGGGGTGACATTTATTGTCTGTAAATATACCTTAATTTAAAAATGCAAAAACCTTAAATGTTAGGTAGAAGGTCAAATGACATATCTGCCCTTTCGAGAATGACTGTAATATTTATTTAAAAAGAAATTTATGATGTGGGGGAGGAAAAATAACTTTTCTACTGTTCTATGTTCTTTACTGAGACACCTCTGTAACAAAAAGATAGATTAACAGGAGATAAACAAACAAAAGTTTAATAAATAACATGTATACCTCCTGTATACATGGGAGATACCCAAGAAAACTGAGTAACTTTTGGAAAGGGCCCAAGCCACCACTTTAAATAACATCTCCATCTAAAGACAAAGGATGTTGGGGGCAGGCGAGGCCAGTTATGGGAGGTTATCAAGTAAAGCACAGTAAACAAGGCTAAGGTTGTTATACAGATTTGTCTTGGCCTTTTCTTTCCGGTACAGAGAGGAAACAACCTTACAGATGGAGATTTCTTTTATCATTATAAATGTCTCTCACAAAAGGGTAACTTCTCAGTTTTCAGAGTTTTCCTGTGTCTGATATTTCTTAAAAATAATCAGCCTAAAATAATCAATATGCCAAAGAGGCATATTTTCAGTAGTATATTTTGTTCCCCTTCAAAAATCTGTTTGCATATGATTTGAAGTTTCTATAAACATAAAGATTATGTATAGATCTACGTATAGCTCTTAATATTGATTACCTTTGGGCAACAGGGGGTGAAGAATGAAGATGGTTTAGAGGGAACTGATAAACTTGTGTGCATATGTGTGAGAGAAAGAGAGAGAGAGGGGTGGGGAGACATGTGTTTATTCACTGTTTTCATTGAATGCTTATTAAACATTTGTAATATTTGATGATACATTTAATCCCCCAGCAGAACTGTCATCTCAGTGATGACTGGGATTTTTGTCTGTTCTCTTCACTGTGATCTCTAGCTCATAGAATGGTGCCTGATACATAGTATATGCTTAATTAATCTTTCTTAAATAGAATGATTCATTAATTAATTTAAAATGTTAAGACTCCAGTTCATGTGTGATACAATATACTCATTTGTAGAGATTTTACCTCTAACAGGTAATATTTATGTCTGGTATTTCCTGCCTGGATAAAATTGAAAGCATTATACAGGCTGATTATGAGTATTACTGGTTAGGAAGAGAAATGTATTGTCTAACAGTTGTGACTTTTAGCCCTGGCTCACCACTTACTAGATAAGTGCCTCTAGGATTATTGTCTAAGTACTTTCAGTCTCATTTTTCTTGCACATAGGTTTATCTTTTAAGAGTAAATATTTGACAACTATAAACATAATTTAATAATTTACCTTATTTTCATTATTAAAGGTTTAGGTAAGTTTTAGTACCTCATATTTTAATTACATGGCAAAATGTGGATAGTGTGTATATTTTAGAGATGATTTGTGTATAATTCCCCATGAAAGCTGAGGAAAATGTATAAATTTTAAGATTGTATCCAGTTTTATTATCCTCTGATTTTTTTCTTCCTACTTGCTTTTCTTTCTCTTCCTCCTTTTCTTCCTTTGTTCTTTTCTTTCTTTCTCTTCTTTTTCATTCTTCTGTGTTCCAAGTACAATGCAGTTACTGGACATATCTTATTGAACACTTTAAACAAAGTCCCCACCCTTATGGACTTTAAGCTCAAACAGATTTATTCAGTTATCCATTCAACAAGTATTGAACTGAATGCCTACTTTGTGCTAGACATAATGCCAAGTGTTATTAGTCTGCTTGCTATAAAATAGATGAATGGCAGCACCTCTGCCCTTTCCAGGTTTATACCTCTGTGTGGCAAGGAATAGAGCACATTGAGTAAACAATGAAACACTCCCATGTATATTTCCAAACTATGATGAACATTAAGAAGGGAAAATACAGGGAGCTGTGAGATATTAAATACCAAGCCATAATTTAGTTTCAAGGGAATTTAGATTGACTTAGTATGTATGTATGACTACTTTCATTTCTTAGCAATGAGACAAAAATTATATTTTATATACTCCTTCAGTGTAAAGAAAGGGTCCATTTAATTTTCATCCTAAAACTGTCTAGCATAGCATAACTATGGACACATTAGAGCAGTTAACAAATGACCTGAAGATGGTAAGGATATTACATATCAACAAGATCCATCATGCCTTTCATATTGTGTCTATAATATTATTTAAATTTCCCAACAGGGTCAGATTTATTATGAGACAGATATAGTATTACATTTTTTATCATCATGGTGTTTTGTGAGGCTAAAAAATATACACATATATTTTTGGAAAGTGACAGAAGCAGACAATCAAAAATCATCTTGAGAATTAAAATTGTACCATGTTCTAGATCACTAGATGACATTATCTTACCTAGGTCACTAAAAATAACTGCAGTTAAGTACTTTTTTCTATTTCAGTTAATTAAGTCTTGTTTTTATCTGTCTATTGTTAAAGAAAACCAGAACCAGGTAGTAGTTAAGCAGTAAAAACAAATTTTATTCAAGAACTATGACAATAGGAAAAAAGAGTCTTCAGTATAGAACTGAGCTCAGTTCTGAATACAATACAATAAGAACAAGTGGGGATTTATCCCAAGGAAAATGTTTGAAGAGAGGGGTCTGTGGATGGAAAATTATAAAGTGGAGGCATTAAGGGTAGGGGAAATTCTTGCTAAACTTACCTAACAAGATTCTAACTGAAGACATGTAAGGGTGGTCAGAGATCACCTGGAGGATGAGAAATTTTACAGATATTCTGGGTGATCAGATATCAAGGGTGGAGAATTCTCTCTAAACTGATTTAGCAGGATTCTTGCTAAAACTGGGCCATGCAGGCTGAGTTAGGAAAACTGAATTTTCCTGAGTAGGGACAAACCCAGTTCTTTCCTCCTATGGCTTCCTTTCCTGTGTCTCTTTATTACTCTCACTCCCCTACCACGCTCAGTCAGAACACTTCATTTCTGACACTTTTGGTCATGAAACATGTGGAGTGTTTTCCCCACAAGCAATTCTCTGCAACACTAGCTGCATGTCCTACAATTCAACTCAATTCTGACACTATCTGGAGACAGTGTCAGATCTCACAGATTAAGGGCACAGTTCCACAAGATGACTCCCACCCCACTTCAGATGCCAATTGCAAGTAATAGGTCCCCAGGTTACCTACAACTTCTACAAATTGGGGTCTCCCACAACCCCCTCCTTGGGTTTGATTGATTTGCTAGAGCAGCTCAAAGAACTCAGGGAAACACTTACTTATGTTTACCAGTTTATTAAAGGATACAGATGAATGGCCAGTTGAAGAGATACATAGGCTAATATGTGAGAGGGTCCTGAGCACAGGAGCTTCTGTCCCTATGGAGTTGGGGGAAATCATCCTCCCTGTGTTGATATGTTCAACAACCTGAAAGCTCTCTGAATCCTATACTATTGGGATTTTTATGGTGGCTTCATCATACAGGCATGATTGATCATAAACTCCATTTTCAGACCTTCTCCCTTCTTAAAAGAATGGGAAGTGAGACAGAACATTCCAATATTCTAATCATGGCTTGTGTTTTCCAGTGACTAGCCCTCATACAGGACCCACCGAGGAGCACGTCAAAAGTTGCCTCATTAGGACAAAAGACACTCCTATCACCCAGAAAATTACAAGGGATTCAGGAGCTCTGTGCCAGACAGAGGCAGAGGGGCAGAGACCAATGTATATATATTATTATTTCATGGGGGCCCAGCAAGGACAGACACTGAAGCCAAAGGTTGAAGGGTTCTTAAGAGGAGCCTGACTAAAGTTTAGTCAAGGAGAGTATCTTTGTCACTATATATCATTCCTGGGTTTGATGGCAATGCTTACTAATGTGCTTCCTAGAATAGGGATGGGAAACATCACAAATTACACATTTACACAAAGAAAAGTTGCACATGGTCACATTATCCTTTTATTTTAACTTAGTATTAAGTTTTCAGAATAGGGGCTAAAGAGATGCAATATTGTCTGTAGATCTCCTTACTATTTCTTAAGAAAGACATTGTCAATGGGAGAGGTATTATAGAAAGAACACAGATTGGCAAAGTTTTCAGAAACTAGGGAATGTTTGAAAGAATTAAAATGTTAATTCTACAAAACAAGACATTTTCACTAGTTCATAGTAGAATCTTATTAACTATTTCCAGATTTAGTGTGTGAGGAAAAATGAATTACTAATATTCTATGTGAACCCAAAAGTGACTTCCTTATAGGGAATGAAGAAACGGAGTCAGGAATATAAAGTGCCTTTATTTAATCACCACAACCATCCTACAAAATAGGTGATGGTGTCCCCATTTATACAAGAGAAATTGATCTTAGAGCAGTAAGAGTTTTCTGACAACTTTCTTTTCTTATACCTTAAATGTTGTTATTAATCTGGTTACCGTGGCCTATATATGTAAATATTAGCTGCTTTGGTTTCTTTAAGAAAAAAATTGGGTCAAACTCCTGCAGATTTGTTTTGTTCTATATTATATACATTGTCTTAACTAAGCCTTTAAAATATTTAACTGTGATTTTTTTTCTCCTGTAAGTACAACTTAAACAAGGTCCTTGATATTAAATAATAGTCTTATCTCATTGTACATGCAGCAGATTTTCTCTGAGTATTCTCTTCTACTGATTACTTGACTTTAAATTTCTAATTTTTTAGCAGATCTCAAAAAGAGTGCAGAGGGAAAGATAAAATCATTATCAATGACATTATTGCAGATAGGGGGTATAGTGCAAATGATCTATGCTTCTCTTAAAACTAAATTCCAACTTATGAAAAAAGAGATCATTTCTTTTATTCTAATAATATAGTGTATTTCCAGAAGAATCTATAGTCCCACAGTATGAATTTAGTATCATATGGTACCAGTTTCAGATGGTATTGATTTATGATAGAAAAAAAATGTTTGTGTGTATGTTTTGTTTGTTTAGCTGAGAGGGATTATTTTCAAACTGTTAGTTTGAATATGTTTTTTATAATTCAGAGGAAAAAGTTATAATCTCACAAATGTGAATAATTTATCAAAGATTGTGTTTAGTAGCCTCATTGCATATTAAAACAACAGAAATGTATATTCTATAAATTGTCCTGATACCTCAAAAGTACAATTTATAGAATGAAAGGGAGAATAAGACACTACTGTCTTGGAAAAGAGCTTCATGGTACAGCCATATTGAAGTCTTGTTACGGGATTAATTAGAAATAATGAGCTTTGTGTAGAAACTTTGTTATTGCATCTCAAAGGGTTTGTAAATAATAGAAATCTGAAGAGCTAATAAGAAATGACAAATGTATTATATTATATAAAGAAACACTAAAGAACAGTTTTTTCCCCAATTATATACCAGCACTGAAAGGAAAAAGGAGCTATTGTCACAAGTTCTCTTTCAAATATAATAATACAAAACACTCCATTTTAGCTAGTTAATTGCTGTCATGTCCTAGTGTAAAGAGAAATTGTTTAACATAAAACAATGTGGACTTTCCACAAAATAACAACAGAAATCCTTGCTGAAATACCAGGCCACCTCTTATTAACTCACTCTTACAAGTGTGATTCTTAAAGACAAAGAAGTAATTTCACAAGCATCAGTCCCAAGAGGTTATGTTTTGAAGGTTCAAATTATAGGAAATGATTGTTAAAATAATCAAAGGTGAAGGAAATTAATGTAGTTTATTTTTATGAAAGGAAATCTTCAAAGATAGATACATGCTGTTTTTGCTTATAGGAGATAAAAGCAATCTCTTTCACCCACATTCTATAGCAGTCAAGCAATTAAACCTATAGGTGCATGAAAATTTCCTCCTCCCTAGACCAGTCTCTGCTCTCCATGTGCCAATTTTCTGTCACAAAGATGATTCAGGAAAGCTGAGTGTAAAACACAATTTGAAATACAAATCTTTTTTATTTACCCATGACGATCATAACAGACATATCACAGGATAGAGGGAAAAGATGGTTGAGATAGCAACTCCTCAAATATATGCTTGACCACAAACATCTTTAGGATATTAAGAGGAAAACAAAAAGTTAAACTGTCAAAAATAACTTGGGAAAGCTGGTTTAACTAAGCTAAGAAAAGTTTTTTTAGGACCTCTCGGATTTGTTGATATACAAGGTTATTATAAAATTCCAGAAGTATATTGGACAGTATTTTCTAATCTTTTGATATTTTGATTTAAGCAGATGATAAAAATGTAAAAACAGGCAAACAAATAAAATATTTCTTATATTTACCCAAATAATTTTCTATTTTTATCATTATTTGATCCATCCTTAAAATTCTTCAAAACATATTCAAGTGGAATATCTAGCCACATCATCCTGGAATGTTCATTTACTCCCTCATTAATTCCACATACAATACATATCTGTGGATCATGTATCATATTGGAGTCCAGAGCAGATTTATTCACCAGGATTATAGCAGTGCATGAGAAACATGTGCTCTTTGACTTTAGGAAGCAAACATTCTAGTGGGGAGAAACAGGTATTAAATAAGGAAATGGTATATAAATGAGATAATCTCGGATTATGAAAGAAGTGCAAAGATGATTGCTAGGTGGAAAGTGAAGGTGGATGGGGAGAGGGGTTCTGCTGAATGAATTGTTTGAGAAAGACCTCTCTGAGGAGGCAAGAATGAGAAATATTTTGGTCTGAGAGCTCAGCGTGCATATTTGTGAGATTAGAAGTTTGCATCCACTGACATGTGCAAGTATCATGTTTTTGCAGTGCCAACATCGAGTCCATTATTTAAGCATTAGGCAGAATTTGGCTACTAGTAGAAACAAGGTAAACTGTGTGTGTGTGTGTGTGTGCGTGTGTATGTGTGTGTTTCACTCAGGGGAATACAAACTGCTAGTTGTTTGTACTCTGATTTCATTCAAACTAACTCTGTTAAGATGTCTAAGTTTCCTTTTTTGTGGAATCCACCTTTTCTTTTTTAATCAGTTAAGTGCCTATTCGTTTAAAACTCACACATATGTAAAATACTGATGAACATGTCAGTTATATTCCTATGGCCTTAAAGTCAGTCAGTAGGGTTGATTTTGTCCACCCCATTTAATTCACGTAAGAACAGGTTTTTCCTAAAATATGGACTCCTGCCTACCTGCATGGAAATACATTGTAGACCTTCTTGAAAGATGCGAGTCATGTGTTGTAATTCCAGAACTAATTTTTCAGACTTTCTGAATATGGAACATGAAGAATTGGCTTGTTAAGAGGCTCCCCTAATGGTATTTATTTATGCTAAATTTGAGAACCTTTGTCCTAAATGCCATGTGTCTGCCATTCTATTTACTGCCACAGGTGAATGGTGATTTTAATTAATGATAAATGGGTCATTTGATTACCCTTTCTGCTAAACATGATTAACTGAAAGTAAAATCTAAAGCACTTATGTCCTCATTATGATTTTACCTTTACTTTTTATTTATTTATAAACTTTATTAAAATCATAATGCCAATTGAATACTGATACTGCTATGGTCTGAATATTTGTGTGCCTCTAAAAGTCATATGTTGAAATGTTAACATCCAAAGATGATCGTATTAGGAGGTGCTTAAATCATGAGGGTGGAGGCCTTAAGAATGGGATTAGTGCCTTATAAAAAAGACCACACAGAGATCCTCTGCCCTTTCCACCATGTGAGAACACAACAAAAAGTGCTGACTATGAACCAGAAAGAGCGGTTCTCAACAGAACCCAGCCATGCTGGTGATTTGATCTTGGACTGGCCAGCCTCCAGAACTGTGAGAAATGAATTTCGTTTGTTTATAAGCTACTCAACCTGTGGCATTTTGTTACAGCAATCTGAGTAGACTAAGAAAGATACACTTCCAAAGACATTCAACATTAAAAAAAATAGGACAATATATACAAAAAGTAACCTTTAAAATATTGTTAGTCTTCTAGTAAAATTTTTCTCTCCTTTCACACTGAAGAGAGCTTCAAGACATTGCTCCATATATCAGTTCCCTCTTTCCTAGTTGGAGAGAGAAAAAGTATCCCACATAAGATATAGGTACACAGAACATGAGTCTTTGTGAGAATTTTATGCCAGTATTTAATTTAGGCAAGTGCTACTCAATGTGTGGTACACACTGGTGCTTGTCTATGAACAGTTTCTGGTCCACCAGGAGACAAGAAACTTGTGCTAGGGCTTCCCTGGTGACACAGTGGTTGAGACTCTGCCTGCCGATGCAGGGGACACGGGTTCATGCCCCGGTCCAGGAAAATCCCACATGCCGTGGAGCGGCTGGGCCCGTGAGCCATGGCTGCTGAGCCTGAGCGTCCAGAGCCTGTGTTCCACAACGGGAGAGGCCACAACAGTGAGAGGCCCGCGTACCACAAAAAAAAAAAAAAAAGAAAGAAAGAAAGAAACTTGTGCTAGAAATATAAATTATCTAATACTTTCTTCATCAAGAAAGTCATGTTACCCCCCCTCCACACGTCCCCCCCAAAAAAGTTGGTGAAACTAACCAGTTTAGTATGTTTACTGCCAGAGTTGATTTACAGACTGGCTCAAGCCTCCCGTCTCCTTAGAGACCAATAATAACTAGCCAGTCAAGGACAAGCCTCTTTGAGTAACACTGATGGGGACTAACACATATGGGCAGTGCTCACTGAAATTTTTGTCTTTGACACATTTGTGTTTATTTACACTGAATTGAAACATTCAACTGTGGAAAATTTTTATTTCACTTTCAATGGAAGATTTCTGGAAATTTCCAGGAAATATTTATTTTCTATTAAATGGGTTAAGCTCAAAATAAAATTATTTTCTGCAGATAGTTAATTTGAGTCTATAATCCTTCATTGTTAAATAGCCCATATAAATGCATAAAAGGAATTTAAAAGGAAATAATGAGTTTTTATTAAATATAACATCATTTAATCATTGACTTATAATTGAGAAAACATGAGGTTTAGCTGTTTTATTTCCAGTGATGCTTATTACTTTCTGTTCATACATTCGTAAATGTTTTGGGTTCTTTTTAATAATTGAACAGGGAGAATGGTATTTACCTGGTTGCTATGGTGAAAAAAAAACTCATAGCACTAACCTCATGATTTAACTTGAGACATTAATCAACATTGATGAAAAAAATAAATTTGATTACATCTTCAGAATAGTTTACAAGTTGACTTTTATTAATTATTGATTTCTTGAAACTGTTAGCATATAGCATGCTATTTAAGAACCTGTTAATCACTACAAAATTTAGGTTTAAATTCTAATTCTGCTATCTACTTGCTATTTGATCTTAAGCAAGTAATATCTCAGATTGCACATTCTCTAAAATTCTTTAAAAATAAGAGTAAAGGCACTAACTGATAGTGTCCTTGGGTGGATCAAGGCATATAACAAAATTACTAACTCAGGATTTGGCACATAGTAGGTGCTTTATAAGTTGTTTATATATATATGTGTGTGTGTGTATATATATATATATATATATATATATATATATATATATATATATATATATATATAGTCTCGTCAATTTTTATACCTACACACAGACAATAATGTATTCTTCCAGGAATGATACTAGTCACTGAAGGTATGGCAAAAAGGACATAGTATTGGTCCTCAAGAAGTCTGAGAGGGGTACAGTTTATAACTGAAATCCTGTAAAATAATGCAACTGCTAATTTTTTTAAAGTAATTTTATTTATTTTTTGGCTGCATTGGGTCTTCATTGCTGCACGCAGGCTTTCTCTCTAGTTGTGGCAAACGGGAGCTATTCTTCATCGCGGTGCTCAGGCTTCTCATTGCAGTGGCTTCTCTTGTTGCGGAGCATGGGCTCTAGACATGCAGACTTCAGTATTTGTGGCATGAGGGCTCAGTAGTTGTGGCATACAGGCTTAGTTGCTCCGTGGCATGTGGGATCTTCCCAGACCAATGCTTGAACCCGTGTGCCTTGCATTGGCAGGTGGATTCTTAACCACTGTGCCACCAGGGAAGTGCACAACTACTAATCTTAGTACTGTTACAAGGAGTAGAACGATTTCATTTACTAAAGTAAAACTTCTCATAACTGGCAAGACAAGTTTATTATTGTCCTTAAAACATGTCAGTACCATCTAAAGTAGTTACTGTTGTGGAAAACAATAAACAAGACTATAAAAAGGAAAATAAAGGAAGAAAGAAAATTCAGGTTTGAAGAAACAAACAGAAAATCAAGCACCCTTGAGGCAATGTGTGGCAATATGTGGCCCAGTTCCTTGGCAATTTACCCCTTTTTAGGTCTAATTAATTGTTTTTATGCCAACAATTCTGAATGTCTTTGGGAGCCAGTTGTATGGATATTTTAAGTTATAACTGTGTTTTCTTTAAGTGTTGCCAGTACTGATAACAAAGACTACTCCCTGTCCCAAAAATAAGTCAATACTAATCAGCAAAAGTAAAACAATATAGAAACACTCTTAAGTATTTTGTGTATTTTGGCATTCATTTCATGTTCTAGATAATTTTGTTCACCTTTAACTTGGTTGAACATTTTTGTCAAACTTAGATTCAAAAAAAAAAAAAGAGACCAAGATATTACAAAGAAAATACCTATCTAGCACTTACAGGTTTTCTTTATCTCTACCTCCTTGTGAATATAATATATTGTGTTTCTTGTTGCTGCTGCTGATTAGTAGTTAAAGAAATTTGAACTAACACTCAGAAGCCCAGTGATGAAAATGAATATGGCTGCACATTAGTTTAGGCAGAGGTTTGGGGGTATAATTTATTTATGAACTAATGAATTAATTCATGAGAATATGGATGTGGTTATGGGATTAAGGTTCTTTGCTCTCTAATCTTTGCTTAGAAAATGTATAGTTTAGAGGTTTTAGCCAGCCAGTAATTAAGACCATTAAATGGAAGCCAGATTGGCTTCTTTCTTTACTCACACAATCACCTCGAAGCCAAATGTGAGAACTACATTCTACCTGTCAAAATCAATATGCTTTTGAGGACAAATATATTTCATAGAAAAATTTTAAGCTTATTCCAGACAATCTTCCTGTTTACTTTTAAGGCCAAGCATTTTCTTATTTAAGTAAGCAATAATGTAACTATGAATCTGTAATTACAGAATAAAGTCCTGAAGAATATTAATGAAAATGTGATGCAAAAGTCTCAATTTTTAGAAACTAATAACTACATATATACACACACCGCAGAATATAGTTGTTCATTTGAGACTGCTGCTGCTGAAGCCCTTCTTTCAAAGACGTTGAAAAGATAAACTTAATTTCTTTTACCAAAGATATTAATTAGGGTCAGAAATGCTCAAAATCCCAAAGACATTTAAACCTTGAAGAGTTGTCTTTAAAGTCTTGCATATTTTTAAGAGAAGAAGAGTAAAGCAGTTAAGGGGAGGCTGAGATCATTTGATGAGATAAAATGTGTTTCTTGCACAGTTTAGATTATCAGCTGGCTTGAGTTTCAGTTTCCATTCCCAATCTGATATCCATAATCATTGCTCCGGAATGTTTCATTGGCCAGGAACACCCACAGACAGTAAGTAGAAGATAGAGAAGTGTCATTCCTTGTGTCCTTAAAAGCCTTAACTGGGTTCTCTCCATCCTGAAGTCTAGCATGAAGAGGGTGGCCTTGTAGTTGACATCGTTAAATATGACATCATTAAATATGAATATTTATATTATTACTTTTGGGGTTTTCCCAAAAGTAATAATATAAATAAATCCAAGCAATCAATCTTAGGGATTCAAATTTAAAGTTCTAATCTTGTACCTTCTTAAGACCCCTATAACAGTGCCCAAGAATTAACAGGTAAAGTAATCTCTCTTCTTACTTTCACAGAACTTAAGCTGTACTTTTTTAGTGACCACTTTCCTGGTTTTGTTAGCATGAATTATTTATTTATAAATGTGTTCCATGTATTCAGTGAGTCAGAGAGTTCCTGGAGGACTGGCATCAGTTCTACATCCCTCTCACAGTCCTTTGCACTGGGAAATTATTAAATAAACATTTTATGATTAATGAATAAAGAATGGAGCAGCACATTAACAAACTAAGGGCAGCTGAGCTACAAAATTACTCTCATTTAGCTGGTGTTAGAACCTGATTTAGGAAAAACACAATAGATTTGTTTTAGTGGAGAGAAGGTTTGGCAAGTGGAAGCTTGGGGGCATTTCAGCTATAGAGGTTTGTGCTGGTGAGAGGCAGAATGAGGGCTCCCATTGCCTGGGGTGGCTATTGAGGAAGTGAGCATTGGAAAGAAGAGTAGGGGAAAGGGAAAACAATGAAACTACTTCACTTATTTTACTATTTTTCTTAGACTTGGCTCTGAAAATGGATTTCAAAAATGGAAGAAACAACCTGATTGGTATATCTATAGTTATAATAATAATAAAAATAATGATATTTATTATCTATTAAACAGTGAGCACATTTGCCTAAGAACATATTTAAGATAGTTTTCTTTTTGCTTGAATTAGAATGCATAGGGATATGTGATCATTTTCATTATCTTATGAGTTTCTTCCCCTTTAATATGGTGCATGTGCAATCTCATATGATAAAGAGACAGCAGAGGTTAGTGGTAAAGAGAGTGGACTCTAAATTTAGAATACCTGAGCTTTGTCATTATTAGCTGAATGACAGGACCAATACACAGCATAAGACTTCACAATTGAGGTAATATATGTAGAACAGTAAGGATTAGAGTTGTATCCAGACAGTTGAAGCAGCTTCCCCAAAGGCACTTGGATGAGTGGAAGAAGGGTGGATGCTCACCCCAAATGTTAAGAGAGACTAAAGAAAAGACAAATGTTGGATAGGCAACCAAGAGTGTACAATACATTCTGCCTCTGACTTCTCAGCAGGGTAGGACACTAATCATAACAGGAATTAACCCCTCACTTAACCAGCAGAATCAGTTACCTTCTGGCTTTCCACCCTAGCTTACCACATGATAAAGCAGAACGTTACAAGTAGAAGTGATAGAATATTAGTAGAGAGAAAAACTGTGACCAGCAGGTATTAAGGCTAGTATATAAATGCAATTATTACAACGTTTATTAAGCAATGATTAAATAGACATCAAAATGTGAGAAATCAAATGGAAGTTAATAAAGTTACACCCAAGTTCAGATTAAAACTAGAAATGAGGACTCATTTGCAAAGCAGCAGGATATACAAGTTGAAAGCACAGGCTTAGGAAACAGACTGCACAGGATTCATATACTGCATCTTCCTTTGATTGGTTATATCACTTCTCCGTACCTACACTTTTTCTTCTGTAAAACAAGGATAATATTAACATACACTGCATGTGGTGGTTGTAAAGAGTAAATGGGATAATCCAGGTTGAAGTGTCTGACCCTAAGTAAATGACCAATTAAATATTTTTTGTAGTGTCACATAAAATCATTTCTTCTTGACCTGGCCTTGGAAATGCATCTACTTGGAAATGCATATTTGTGTCTCTTCTCCATAGTATCAGAGGTATAAAATGATAGATCCAATTATAACAACTAAGAAACTTATGTTGGGGCTTCCCTGGTGGCGCAGTGTTTGAGAGTCCGCCTGCCGATGTAGGGGACACGGGTTCATGCCCCGGTCCGGAAAGATCCCACATGCCGCAGAGCAGCTAGGCCCTTGAGCTATGGCCACTGAGCCTGCGCATCTGGAGCCTGTGCTCCACAACGGGAGATGCCACAACAGTAAGAGGCCCGTGTACTGCAAAAAAAAAAAAAGAAAGAAACTTATGTTGTAATGAACAGTGCCATTTATATTCCAGCTGTGAAACTTCATGAATGCAAATGAAGTCAATGTGACATTATTTGACTAGAACAGATATTTAATTTTTATATAAATCTATGGCTCTCAGATAATATTTGGGTATTTAAATAGATACATAAAATCATGTTCTACCACATTACAGTATTAAGCAAACCCTGTTGTACTTGTTAATTAAAGCCTTGAAAATGTTAACACCAGACAGTTTGTGTCATAAAACAATGAACATAGCTAATTAAAATTTAAAAGCAATATTTGCATGATGGTTTTCATAGGAAACATATTTATATTTAACATATGAAGAGGATTGATCATTCAACTAGAATGCTGCAGTGTGGCCTGAACAGTTGTTTACAGTTGACGTGTTCTGAATGGTTGGTGTCTTTATGGACTCTGTTTATGTGTTCTGAATTCAATCAAGATGTTCAAAATTCCCAATTAATTTTATAACAAAAATATATCTGACACAAGTGTTAATGTAAGAATATGACCAATTTTCCTTTTTTATTTTAATTTCTAGTAGTAAATACTTCCCTAAATGATCTACTCATTGAGGATATTTAGACATTCACATGGGATATGTCTTCTACTAGAGAGTGATATGATAATATTGAATGGTGCCAAAAGTCTATTTTGTTTTCACATTTAAATTTTATTTGACAGTTTGGGGAAGTTTAACCTCTTTGATTTAGATTAAAAGCTGAAAATTCGTATTTTATTCTAGATTTCATCAGTTTTAAAGTGATGTAACAGTAAAAACTACAAAAGTATTTTGAAAAACAAAACTGCTTAAAGTCATATTGAATATTGTGTAAATTTTAACCCCTTGACAAGTGGAACCAAATCATCTCTATTACCTACTTATTGTCAGTGTGCAAAAAAAAAAATTCTTTAATTTTTGTTTTATACTTATGTTTGAATATAATGGGATTTATACTTGTCAAACATTTAATGCTACCATACTAGCATAACAAGACTTCTCTTATATATATTTTTTCTCATATATTTTTGAAGCAAATTAATTGTCAAAATTTTTGCGTATTATTTTACTATGAAAATTATATCTAAATATGAAATAAGAAAATAATAAGATATTATCCTCATTCATCAATAATAATACAAGTAAAATTCTAATAATAATAAAATTGATAATAGTTTGGGACACAATGTGTGCCGGACCTCATCTTAAGCATGTAACATATTTAATGCACACATAGCCTTAAGATACAAATAATCTATCTGCTTCTCATTTATAGTGGAGGACACTAGTGCTAAAAAGGACACATTACAGAAGTGGAGTTCTATAAAGCTCCCTTAGACAACCGTGCTTAACATTATTTAAATTAGAGAAGGCATTTCATTGTAATACCAATATTACTTTCTGTTTTGATATCAACTTTTCCATAATGTAGTGCAAAATAAAATATTTATGTAGAAAGAAGACAAACAGGTTCAACTTATGTCAGCTTAGTTTTATATTATCAGTGGTTTGTTGATGTCATAATTTTCTGCATTGAAGGAACAATAGATTCATCCATACTGCCACTGATATGTTTTTAATGATAAAATTGTATCAGAAATACTTTGAAACCATCTTGCTGATTAAGTTACATGCTATTCTGAGAAAAGATAAGTCAGAAGACAAATGAAACTCATTTAACATTATGAGATATTATTTTACCAAGGGGAAATATAGAAGATAAACATATATTTTTTAACCTAGAGTGCTACAATTAAGACAAAATATTTTCATTCAAGTAAAAAAATAAATTCTCTATCATTTGCTTACTTTGCCAGTAACCTAGTATTTTTCCATGAGCTATCCATGTTAAGTGATCATTTTGCTTATAAAGATTTTGAATCTCTTTTTGAGGGTATAAACCTCCCAGCCCTTCTCTGAATCTTCTTCTGCTCTAAAACTCGCAGTCAACCCACCCTAGCACTTTGCTTCTTATAATATTTTATAGTGGCCTCTGTGAACATATCGTACCACTGAGGGCCTTCAAATCCTCATTCAAAGATAATTGGGGACTGCTGTCAGTATTCCTTATCGCAGAAAACTTGTTGGAATAGCACTTTGCTGTAGGGAAGGAGCATCCTATATAGAAATGTTTAAATTAATTCTTAATCTAATAGAGGACCATACTAATGGGCATAAATGTTCATCTGAAACACCCAGGAATTTCTCTTATCTGAATTACCACTACCCCCCCACCCTGCTTAGCAAAATACTTTTAAAAGAACAAGTATCCCCAAAGCTATTATGAATTTATTGTGAATATATTTTCTCACTATTTCTATAATCTGAGTGTTTTCCTTAAACCCCCCAATAAATTAAGAACCTGATAGATGTAATACCTTAAGAAAGCCTCTTTTTATTGTATAAGTATGAATTATTTGTGGAAATCATGCATGGAAAACAATAAATGATCAATGACCATCTTGACAGTAAAGGTGAGAAATGCAACTCAACCTGACTTAAGAAAATGTAGCTATCATTTCAAACAGTAAAATTATGGGAAAGGCAGGGGAAAAACTAGGCCTCAGCACAAAAATAGCATCAGTATTTAGATATCTTAATAACATGTTCCCTTCCATCTTTTTCTACACAATTGGAAATAAGGCCACTTATAGTAACTAGGCATATATCTGCCATCAAAGAGTAGCATGTTAAGAATCCTAGTGGAGGGTGCCTATTGACCTAGTGTGGATCAGAGGCCCATCCTGGAAGTAATCAAAGGTCTGGCTATTCAATGGATTGGGGTATGTATTTAACTCATCTTCAGTAAATCCTAGCCATTAAATCACTGAATCCAGACAGCCTGAGCAAGGAAGATGACAAATTCCAATTAGATCAGAGTAGCAGATGAGAGCTATGCACATTTTATAGAAGAAACAGATTGTGGATGAGGAGGAACAGTATAGATGTGCCCTTTATTGCCTAGCACTGAAATTAGGTACTTATAGGCAACATCTTTTCCATTAGACTGTGAATTCTGGTTCATGGCTTAATAATGATATCTTTGAAACATCAACATCTCCTAGAGGACCTGGCACATCTGTGTGCTCAGTAAATAGAACTATGTTTAATAGAGTATTAAGATTATATAAGCTGTTTGTTTCTGTAGTGATGGCTTGAATTCTACTGTATATTGGGCACAGTAGTTATACTGTGTTATTTATTTCTTAGCTCTGGATAATGCAAATTATTTGATTTATGTTACATTTCAGTATTTCCTTTGTTATCAATTATCCTAATGCAACTTAGCCTTCCTTATTTTTCAGGATATTTACACCTCAGTTTAATTTAGTAAAAGTCCAATCCTTTTCTTGTCTTGAGGATTTCTTTTTTCTAAGTTTTTTAATAATTTTAAAATAACAACAATCATCCTTCATACTATCTCGTTTTCTCAGCCTGTAACTATTCAATAGACTTTGTAAGCAGGAATATCTTCCAAAAGAGGTTTGGGCTACAAAAGTGTTTTCAGGCACATTAAAAAGTGATTCTTAGCAGTGGGGAAACATTACCAAAACATATGTGTTGTTAACATTTACTAATAAATAAATGTTTGCTAGAGCAGGTTACATTATGAACTGATTAAAAACTTTCACCAAGGAGTAGTTAGATTTTTGCCTTGTTAGTTTCTTTTTCTAATCCCTGAAGAAAGGATTCACATTATGTTTCTAAATAGCTTTGTAATTACAGGATTCTTCTCTTCTAAGTCCTGAATGGCTTTAAAGGCTACAGATATTATTTTGTCCTTTTATTGCTTTTATCAGGTGATACATAGAAAAGTCTGAATTATATTTTGCAGACCTTTTATGTTTTCTCTTTGCTCTTGCCTTTATTTTATATCATTGACTTTTTTTTTTAATTGGGATATAGTTACTTTGCAATGTTGTGTTAGTTTCTGTTGTACAACAAAGTGATTCAGCTATATGTATACATATATCCTCTCCCTCTTGGACCTCCCTCCCACCCCCCCCATCCCACCCATCTAGGTCACCACAGAGCACCAAGCTGAGCTCTCTGTGCTATGCAGCAGGTTCCCATCAGCTATCCATTTTACACGTGGCAGTGCACATAGATCAATCCCAGTCTCCCAATTCATCCCCCTCCCCATATTCACATGTCTGCTCTCTACGTCTGTGTCTCTATTCCTGCCCTGCAAATATGTTCATCTGTACCATTTTTTCTAGATTCCACTTATATGCATTAATATATGATATTTGTTTTCCTCTTTCTGACTTACTTCACTCTGTATGACAGTCTCTAAGTCCATCCACACCTCTACAAATGACCCAATTTTGTTCCTTTTTATGGCTGAGTAATATTCCATTGCATATATGTGCCACATCTTCTTTATCCATTCATCTGCCTATGGACACTTAGGTTGCTTCCATGTCCTGGCTATTGTAAATAGTGCTGCAGTGAACATTGTGGTACATGACACTTTTTGAATTATGGTTTTCTCAGGGTATATGCCCAGTAGTGGGATTGCTGGGTCATATGGTAGATCTATTTTTAGTTTTTTAAGGAATCTCTGTACTGTTCTCCATAATGGCTGTATCAACTTACATTACCACCAACAGTGCAAGAGGTTTCCTTTTTCTCCACACCCTCTCCAGCATTTATTATTTGTAAATTTTTTGATGATGACCATTCTGGTGTGAGGTAATATCTCATTGTAGTTTTGATCTACATTTCTCTAATAATTAGTGATGTTGAGCATCTTTTCATGTGTTTGTTGGCCATCTGTATGACTTCTTTGGAGAAATGTCTATTTAGGTCTTCTGTCATTTTTTCATTGGGTTGTGTTTTTTTTGTTTTTTTTTTGATATTGAGCTGCGTGACTTGTTTGTATATTTTGGAGATTAATCCTTTGTCTGTTGCTTTGTTTGCAAATATTTTCTCCCATTCATCTCATTTATGGTTTTCTTTGCTCTGCAAAAGCTTTTAAGTTTAATTAAGTCCCATTTACTTTTGTTTTTATTTTCATTACTCTAGGAGGTGGGTCAAAAAAGATCTTGCTGTGATTTATGTCAAAGAGTGCTCTTCCTGTGTTTTCCTCTAAGAGTTTTATAGAGTTCAGTCTTACATTTATGTTTTTAATTCGTTTTGAGTTTATTTTTGTGTATGGTGTTAGGGAGTTTTCTAATTTCATTCTTTTACATGTAGCTGTCCAGTTTTCCCAGCACCACTTATTGAAGAGACTGTCTTTTCTCCATTGTATACTCTTGCCTCCTTTGTCATAGATTAGGTGACCATAGGTGTATGGGTTAATCTCTGGGCTTTCTATTTTGTTCCATTGATCTATATTTATGTTTTTGCACCAGTACAATACTGTCTTGATTACTGTAGCTTTGTAGTATAGTCTGAAGTTCAGGAGCCTGATTCCTCCAGCTCCATTTTTCTTTCTCAAGACTGCTTTGGCTATTTGTGGTCTTTTGTGTTTCCATACAAATTGTAAATTTTTTTGTTCTAATTCTGTGAAAAATGCCATTGGTAACTTGATAGGGATTGCATTGAATCTGTAGATTGCTTTGGCTATTATAGTCATTTTGGTAATATTGATTCTTCCAATCCAAGAACATGGTATATCTCTCCATCTGTTTGTGTCATCTTAGATTTCTTTCATCAGTGTCTTATAGTTTTCTGAATACAGGTCTTTTACCTCCTTAGGTAGGTTTATTACTAAGTATTTTATTAATTGACTTTTCATACATAATTCATTACTAAAATTATTCATCAAGAAATGTCATCATGGGCTGCCCTGGTGGCGCAGTGGTTGAGAGTCCGCCTGCCGATGCAGGGGACATGGGTTCATGCCGCAGTCTGGGAAGATCCCACATGCCGTGGAGCAGCTAGGCCCGTAAGCCATGGCCACTGAGCCTGCGTGTCCAAAGCCTGTGCTCCGCAATGGGAGAGGCCACAACAGTGAGAGGCCTGCGTACCGGAAAAAAAAAAAAAAAGAAATGTCATCAGATATTTTCATTAGATATTATGTTAGACTGTGGGTAACTTGCCTGTAGATATTTATTAGCCTTCTCCTCACTTTACAGATGTGGAAAAAAAGGAAACCAATGTATGAATTACCTTATTCAAGGTCGTGCAGTGAGCAAAACATCAAAGCAGAACCTAGAATTTGTCAATTTCACTAACTATAGCATGATATAAAACTCTCATAATTATAAGGATACATTTCATTAGAAGACACTGCTCTAGGCTCTAAGGAAGTAGAGATGAATGCTACCTCAGACATACAGGTCAATTTGCCTGAAAAACAGATAGAATCTAGAATATGGAAAGATCACCAAAAAGTCCTTACACACATCCTGTGTTACTGATGTAAATTCTGTGAATTTCCTTTCACTCTATACAATTTTTCTCTTAAACATTAAAAAAAATGTTCTATTTTCAATATGCTGATTTATACTGAGGAAAAGATATAGCTTTACAATACGTGTGCCAACTTAAAAAATGCACAATGTGAGAGTTGTGAGTTAAGTTTTATTTGAGGCAAAATGAGGATTATAGCTCAGGAGACAGCATTTCAGATAGCTCTGAGAAACTGCTCCAAAGAGGTAGGGGGGAAGGTCAGTATATATGTGATTTGGGTGAAGGGGGAGTATGTACGAGTTTCTGCTAGTTTCATGATGGTTACTGCTAGTCATGAGGAGCTTATGTCACCATGAAGGATGTGAGTGCTTTTCTAGATAAGAGGAGATACAAGAATTGGGGTCATAAAATCATCTCCTGAAAATATCTAACTCTCTGAAAACCTGTTCTGTCAGTTTTTTCCAGAGCATAGAGTACCTCTTTTCTGCTCTCCACCCTGAACTCCTTTCAGGGGATGTTGAAAGCCAGGAATTGCAGCAGCTCATGATTTAATGTTTTTAGAGTAGATGGCAAGTGCCAATGCCAAGTGCCAATTTGTAATTGACACTTGGAATATTTATTTGAGGTCTTCTCATTGACTACTTTGAAATTTTAAATGAAGTGTATTTAACCAGGTCATTTTAATTTTTACATGTTTGAATTCATTTGTGTGTCTTAATGTATACACTTTTTCCTGCATACAAAAAATATGAGGAAACCTAAGGTTAGAAGCCACAACATAAATTATTTCATTTTTTATCCAACTTTTTATTCATTTATACATTTATTTATTTATCAATATTTTGGAAAATGCTCCTTGAGAACAATGCAAAAAAAATGCCTTTTTATTTAAGACTGGGAGTTCTGGTGGCAGTTCTGGTCTAGTCACAGCTTGTGAAGCAAAATTTCTGGACAGGACTAGCCTTCTGCATGCTATTATAGAGAGCAAAATTATCCTTCCCCTGGCACAGTTTGCAAGAGGCAGCTCTTAGAGAGTAAACTCTTCATGCTATTGAAATGAAGCACACTGATCTCATGCAAAGAACAGTGCAGCTGGTACCATGTGAGGAAGACAGTCAGATCCTTTCTGATGGAAAAATGAAGTCAGACCAAGCTTGCCTCCTTTCTTTTACAAAATGTAATTATGTAAACCACAAAGCTCCATTATAGACAATGTTTATAATTAGTACTATTTTCCCTTTAATTTTAAATAAAACATGCTAGCTGTGTCATGACAACATATTTTCTACAGATGCTATAAACAATGAACAATCAGAAATCCATTTGAGTTGTTTTTGTAGTTATTATTTCAAATTGTGAAAACTCATAATAAAAATCAATGTAGTGAACAAACACATTATATGTTGATAAACATCATACTCTTTCAATTTCAGACAAAGCCAATGAATATTAATCAGATCTTTGGCTCTAAAATGATGACATCAAATGGGATTTCCTGTACCTATTAGATTTCCCTCATAGTTCAGTTCTTTAAAGGCCATTGAAATGATTTATTGTACTCATATCTCAAAAGTTTTCAGAATGACATTAACATATTTATCATATGCAGAAGGAAATAAAATATTAGCTTGGTAGCGAAATGGATTGATTTCAAGACCTTGCTTGCCCTCAAGCAAACAAGTTTATCTTATGTGATCTCATTACATGAAGTTCTAAGTTTTATTTTACTTTTGAATTTACATAAGCTATGAATTATGAGAAGTGATGATATAATTTGTTAGGAAAAGCTGTAAATTATAGAGTAAGTAGTTACATGTGTAGATTAACTTTTCAGATTCTACATAATAGCAAACATTGGTTTGATTTTAGATAGCAGTCGGTCTCTATTATCTAGACTTGGCTTTATTATTTATTGTGTAATCATGAACTAGCAATTCACTATCTTTACTCCTTGGTTTTCTCATGGATGAAATGATAGGCAGTCAACAGTCTCAACAATAGCTTCGTGCTACACAATTCCATCATCTGTGCATTGATATGGACATAAGTAAACTGACAGAGTTTGGCCATGGCTATGTCTACATTAGAATCTCACCTCCTCAACTCCAAACTTATCTAATTAATGTTATTTGTTGTGCATAATAACAGGATTTACATAAAGAGTTATGAGAGATGACTGTATAATTATAATAGAGATGTGGTTGCAATGTTAGACAAGTTTGAGGATTTAAAAAATGACTAATATAAACTCTAACTCATCTAATCCTTCTTTATATAAACCACTATAATTATTAAAATATTGGTTTATTTGGTTGTATTAAGCCAATCAAAACACTACCAAGTCAAAAGGGTCCTATTTAAAAGTTGACCAGAATTTTACATGTACTCAATGTCTAAGAATGTATCTATGTGTATAGATACAGTCAGATTTTATATAATCCAGGGGTTGCCAGTCTGTAAGTCAACTCCTTATATTCTCTTTTATCTTTTAGTCCCTGTCTGCCTTTCACTGCTTCTTAGCACTTTTACTAGCAAGTGAGCAGTGACATATAGAAGAGGTGAAAATTAAATCAATATTGCTTCTTATGTTAGCAGAACTGATAAGAAAGGGCTTGAAAATACTGTCCAAAATGAAGTCTTTAAACATTTATGAAGTACCACTATATCAAATTATCCATACCTCCCTTTACTGTAGAGAATCAAGGGCTAACTCATTTATGATAGGACTTCAATATGTTTACTTGGACAGAAGAAGTATAACACCATGCAGGTTGCTTGCAGCCGCCACTTCATCAAATATTATTATATGAATAATAATGTCTATATATCAAACACTTACTATGTAGTATAATTTCCTATGTGCTTTACATTGACCAATTTAATTCATCTTAACTTTTCCATAATATGTTTCAACATCCTGCATTTCCTCTAACTCCATGTTCTTTCTTAATCTTTTGTTTAATAAAAATGACTGTGCAACACGATGGGTTAAATCAGAGGAGGCTGCTCCCTGCTGAGGATAACTGTCTACTGTCCTGCAAGCAAATGGTGACACACCAGCTAGGAAGCTATAGGAAGTGATCCAGAGAAGAGAGGCATCATGCTTTCTTCTCTTCAGTATTTCCCTTATTCTGCCCAACTCATGACTTACTTTTATTTCACCAAAATACTCATATACAAATTGATTCTTAGAAATCCAACGAACATCTTTTATTAGAAAAGCCTAAAAAAGGCTAACTCCTTGTTTGGAATCAGGACAAGAGCCTTATTCTGCCCCAAAGCCAGGCTAGCTACATAATTTGCAGGGCCCAGAGTAAAAGAAAAATGCTAAGAAAGTCAATATTTTTTTTCATGGCCTACTGCCACAGTGCACTGTGGATGGATGATCTCCAAGGATCTCAATCAGACCTGACAGTTCCTGCACCCAGGCTCCCAGCAGGGGCAAAGAGTGATGATAGTATACAAGACTCTCCCTGCTCCAGTGCAGTGATGCAGCCCAGTTGCAGCCCTGGGCAGGACAGCTACAGATGCAAAGCAGGTGTGGTGAGGAGTCTGAGTGGGGCATAGGGTGTAAGAATATCAGAAACTGATGGAGAAGTACCCGCCCTGGGGAGGTTAAGGACAGTAGGAAGCAGAGTTACATGAGCAAAGGCTCTAAGCAGCCAGTGCAAGCTCCATTGTCCGATCAACCTTCACTTACAAAACATAAATTGGAAGATAAAATTATTAAGACTTTCAACATGATGAAAACAGAACATTAAATCCCAAGGCCATCCTGAATGTGGGGACCTATGTTACTACACATAGTAAATCTGCCTAAGACAACACTAAGATGAAGAAAGTTTAAGTAATTAATCGAAGACCATATATTTGATAAGAGTCAGAGTCTATGTTTTTGGCTTTAAAACCCATATCTTTCTACTCTGTTACCCTGATTATCTGACATAAAACTTAATGTGGTACTTATTATACCAGTATTCTCCATTATCATAAGATTTTTGTTTAATATATGCTTTCTTCCAGAAGGGGCATGACTAGAAACTGTTTATTTCCATTAGTATAGAATATCAGTGATAACTCTTTTGATTTAATCAACACCTCTCAATAGGTTAGGAAAAACCAAGGAACTTCTTACAGAGACAAAGGATGCATATCTCAGAAAATAAATGGGTTTCAAAAATGGATTGAAGGGGCTTCCCTGGTGGCGCAGTTGTTGAGAGTCCGCCTGCCGATGCAGGGGACACAGGTTTGTGCCCCGGTCTGGGAGGATCCCACATGCTGCAGAGTGGCTGGGCCCGTGAGCCATGGCTGCTGTGCCTGCACGTCTGGAGCCTGTGCTCTGCAACGGGAGAGGCCACAACAGTGAGAGGCCCACGTACAGCAAAAAAAAAAAAAAAAAAAAAAGGATTGAAGATGGGCATAGGGAACCGATGAATTTTCTCTCTTACTCCGTTCCTTTCTGCATGTCTGCTTTTTGAGTATTTCTATATGTCTTTCTATTGCTTCTTTTCAAAAGTTACAGATGGAATTTGTTCAATACACACTTCCTGAGTTTTGGTATCACTGGTCATGTCACCCAAGAGAGAATGACATACTATTTTTATTCTCAATTCTAAATCCTCAAGAAAGGGATTGATTGACATATTCTAGGTCATAATTACCCCACCCCTACACTTTAAGAGCAGCTACTCAGGAATATTAATATATTAAGGAAAGGACTTCATGGAGCTGCCCAGTAACTATATGTGTGAAGAGAACAGTTCCTAGAAATGAGAGGATGACAGGCAAGCCATAGGTTCCACTCTGGATGGGGCAAGGCTCCATGGCATAAGATCTTATTAAATTTATTATGAAATTTTGTGGTAGCATCACTCATTCCTCAAATACAAATATATTTTTGAAACATCACAATAAATTTGCTCTATTTCTCAACTTTATACAAGAATCTGGATGACTTTAACTAAGCTTCACATCAGACCCTATTTATACAAAGAGCAAAATTTCTGTCATTTTTCATTTGTAGTCTATTTGTGACCTGACAGGCCTCCCGTCCCTCTTGATGATATACTTTATTGAAAGAGTAAAAATGCTGGAAGGTGAAATACAATGCAGACCATCCCATAGCTGTCAATGCCATTTTAGTTCCTGCTGGGATTTCCAGTTTGTCATAAGTTGCCAGAATTCAAGAGAACTATTTAAACTATGTGTATAGCCTACATACCAACTGGGGCCACTGGGTACGCAAGAAACCTCTAAGAGCAGTGTCAAATGTTTCATGTGAAACAATACCTACTGCCAGAATGTTACTGCTGTCTAAGGAAAGCTACATTAAAGGAATTATGCTCCTGAGGTCTATATGAAAAACACAGCCTCTGTGAACCTGAATCCCATCTGCTTATATAAAATTTCAGATTCCACACTTCTCTAATATATGTTCTCAGGCTTTGCAATAAAAGCTGGGTGCTTTGTGATGGAATTTTGAAGCATAATACTGATCTTTTTGACAGAAATGATGTGTCTTCAAAGTTTTATATCATGCTTTTATATTTTGTAGCTTCACTGAGTACATTCTACATCATGTCACCTTCTCCATTTATAAATTTTCCTGAAAGTCTAAACTTTCATTACTTTTGTGCAATATTTGCATGCATGATCTTGATTTGGGGGAATACTTTGTTTCTTTATAAAAAGATTAGGGCACCATTAGTCCTTATTTATTTACTCATAATCCTTGGTTAAGTTATCACATACCTTTGGAAATAAGACAAAGTCTATCAGGCCAGTAGAATGCACTGAGGCCACAAAAAATTATTAACATTACCAAATCATGCCGAGAAAATATCCAGAATCTCAGATCCAGTAGAAGGAATTTCCATGACACCACACTCTTATCTCCACTTTATAACAGCTAAGCAGTATTTTTTCAATGTAAAATTTTTGAAGTCTGCATTGGTTAAACAAATTTTAATAAATTTTAAAGGTAAGCCACCTGTAAAGATATAGTGATTGACAGATAAACAATAAAAACAGCCCATGACTTGTTTTTTGGATAATCTTGGGTTCAAATTCCAGTTCTTAAACTTCCTAATTCTCTGCTGTTGAGTAAGTTACTGGTCTCTATATTTTTTCATCAGTCAAGTGGGGGATGGCTGATTACATCTGCCCTGTGTAAAGATCAAATAAGAGATTATCTGAGTACTGCTGTTCAGCTTCTCCACACTCTTATGCACACAGATTGTATGCAGATACCTTCTTTTCTGACTTGTTGAAGTCCATCTTGTACCAGTTGTGAAATACTTTGAATATATATAAATGCCTATAGCCACAACCTTGGATACATCAGATACTCAACACAGACTAAACATAGTGCCTAAACACTATACATGTAGAAAGAATCTTTGAGGTAAATCCCTCATCAAGAAAGAATGACATGCATCGAGACACAGGGTATTCATAAATAATTCTTGCATTAATTTATATATTACTAGTGATTTGTCACATAGTGTTATTCACTGAATATATTGATTCTGTCAGACATCATTTCAGACACGTGCCTGGGCATTGCTTGTGACGATTACCTGTGAAACATTCACAAAATTTTCATTGTGAAAATTACAAACAGTCATTGTGAGGTGAAGCCACTCAAACTACTAATCTCTATATTTGTCTGAGTCCCATTATGTACTAACTTAAAACGAAATGAAGGAAAAGTATAATTCTTTTGCCTTCCATTAGTTGGAAAGATGGTAGAAAAACAGTATTTAGTTTAAAACTACTGACTCTGAAATTGATTAGTTCTTAATCATGGATAAATAATAAATTATTTAAAACCTGTTGAGCCCTTATTACACATCAAGCCCTGTTAAGTATTGTATTATGTACTTCATATGTAATTTTTTATTTAATTTTCAAACAACCTATGACATAGATAAACTTAATTATCTCAATTCACATATAAGAAAACTGTTTTGAAAATATACCATACTTGGCCAGGGTTCTATGATTATAAGAGAGGAAATGAGATTTAAATCTAGGTGTCTGTAACATGAAAAAACACACTATTTTCTGCTTTGTGTTACTATCTCCGTGTGTAATACATATAGTATTGCTTTTTAATATTAAACTTAATTTAAAAATAGTAAGTAAATTGAGGACATCTTTTATTTGTTGGAAAAAAAGGCAAATTATTGCCTCGTATCAATTTCTCAAATTCTGAAAAACGCTTTGTAGACATTCCAGTAAAAATGTAAATTTATGCTATTTTCTCCTCTTCCTCTGAGATTACAATGAGTGCAGAAATATATAAGCTGAAAACAATAAATAAGGAGAAAACTGACACCATCAGAAGACAGGAGATATTATCAGATTTCTTTTAGTGGGAAAGTAAATGAAAAGTTTTTGGTAATGGGCTTAGGAAATTTCATCTCTATTAAAATCAACTCAGCTATCTTTCCAGTTGTGAGGCCAAAATCCTTGTTATCTTCTGGTCTGCTCTTTATCTCACACATACGTCCAATATCTCATCAAATCCTAACTTTAAATATATCCCAAATTCCAGTGTTTCTTCTCTCTTCCCTCACTAGGAAGCCACCATCAAACAAGTGACTATCTTATCTTGGTGAGGTGATTGCAGTCACCTCCAAGCTGATCTCCCAGGTTCTACCACCCTTGCTCCCTGGAGTTGGCCTATTCACAACACAGCAATCTGTATAATCCTATTAAATGTTTGGCACATCATGGCATTTCTCTGTTCAAACCCTCCAGTGACTTCTCCTTTCTCTAAAAGTAAAAGGCAGTATACCTTGCAGTGTCCTGGGACACACTTCAGGTAGGAAATATTCAAATCTCAAGGTCAAAGAGAAATCTGAACACCTCTCAGCAATGGAAAACAACTAACAAACAAACAAAGCAATGATGATAAATCAGGTTTGCATCTATTTCCTATTAACAATTGATATTCTAAAATATGAATATAAGCACTAAAAGAATAAAAAATTGGAAATGTTTAAAAAGAGGAGAAAACTTGGGAAAGAAAACGAGGATCTACATTTAAAGCATACTACTTTGGCTATTAACTGTAATTTTTGGCAAAACATTTCCATTCTATGGATTTTAGTTTCATTGAGTTTTGATGGTTCTATCCTTTCTATGATTCTTTTTATTTTTTTTTCTTTTTTCCTACATGACTGCTTTGTTCATTATGTAGAAAATTATTTCTGGTTTGATAGTTCTTACATTATCCATTGAAAATAAGTCATAAAATTACAATATTATTACAGAATTACAGTCCCAAATTTCCAAATTTTCTTCAGAGAAGCATTATATGTACTGGTTACCATTGTTACTTCTTAACTTTCTTATCAACTCTGAGTTTTTTCTTCTCACTTTGGCCTAATCCTTGGAGTGTCTATTCATCTCTTTTTTCCCCAGAATATAATCCAGCTGCTAATAAATGCTTTCTGGACATTTCTGATCTAAATAGTCCATCAATATTTTCTGCCTTAATGTGTGTAAAACTAGACTTACTCTCTTTCTACCCCAAGCTAAGGTCTTCTCCTGTTGTTGCACCTCTGTCAAAAACATCACTATTTTCTGAGTATTCAAAACCTCTATGGCTACTTTTTTGACTTTTTGTTTTCCTTCTTTCCTAGCAGAGTTATTTCTTTATCTGGTGTGTATTTACTGTGGACTTAGCATTCCACTGGTGTAAAAGATATGGAAACTAGATATGCTCACTAGAAATTCTCTATTTTTTGTCGATCAATATGCAAATAATTACAATACAATAAATTGAGTATTGAATAAACAATAAATCAATTTGCAATAAAGCAGTATGTGATTATAAAAAAGTAAGGATTGTCTTTGACCCTATGAGAATATCATATATATTATCTCATTTAATCTCCCAGGTCACCATCTGAGTAGACTTTTTGCAATATAGTTCTTAGATCAAGTAGATCTGCCAGTAAAACTTTAGGGATTCACTTTGCCAAGAAAATCAAATAAAATTATGTACTGAATATTCAAGACATCTCTGGTCTGGATCTTTTGTCCAAGCCTCATTTCACATTATTTCCCCAGTAAAAATCATACATGTGATTTATTAAAATATTTGCCTTTCTCTAATCCCCATACTTTTCCTTATCCATGCATTTTCTCACTCTATTTTATTAACTATCAGTAGCTTTATCTTTCAAGGAGCTACTAAAACCAATCAATTCCTGAAGTTTTCCCTGCTTATAATAAAAAGAAATCATCTATTCCTTCTCTTAACTTGTATAATGGTTTATATGCATCATTCCTAATGTGCTTATCACATCACTCTTTGGCATATTTTATTACATATCCCTTCTGTCCTACAAAATAATATGCCTCTTGTGAGTAGGTGTCATTCCCTACTTCTTCTTAAATACACATTTGTACTTAGAGACTTTTGATCAAAATCCCCTTTATAAGCTTAAGACACAACACTAACCATGATTTCATTATTCTTCCTCACATTGTGGATAAAAAGTGGAAAAACAAACTGCGATTTTTAACTATTGCTCTCAATTAAATGAAATCACAAGCTGGGTGAAGCCTTCTGAAAGAAAAGATAAATTTCACCTTATTGCAACAACTGAAACATATAATGCTTATAAAGGGAAATGTTTTAACAAATATTGTATTCCTCTGCTGTTTCTTTCACTTATTGAAAAGAGAGAAACCTGCTCATTGACCCTGTTTTACTCAATGAGGCAGTGGGATGACAACTGGGCCTCACCATGGCCAGTCATTTCTGCTATGAAAAGTGGACAATACACTTTCCCCTAAATCAATGCCCAATATGTAGACAAAACCTTCAGGTTCATTCCTGCCTATTATTTGTGCAACTATTCCTGCCAGATAGTTCTGCTGTGTAAAGAACTGAATATGTTTCCCAAGGGGAGGTTGGAGCCACATAAGTAAGGGGTAAACCTGAATGTAATTTAAATGTTATTTGAGGTAGCTTAAAAGGGGGCAGTAGAATAATACCTTGATACTACTAAGTCTTTCATTGTCATTTTTTTCTAATTTAATAGAAACAAAATTAAGCCTGTATCAGTGATGGAACTCACATCTGATTTTTTTCAATTACCCAATCCAAGCACCAGCATAGCACTTTGTATGTCAAGGACACATAGTAATTGCTGATGACAATTAATTTGATAATTAAAAACAAAAATTTTATTTGGTTTTTATTTCCATATTCATTTCTTCTGCTTATCATATTTAGATTGATAAAAATTGTTGTTTATACAAAAGACCATGCTGATTTCTATTATTCTTCTTTAATTCGTTGTAATGATTTTTTAAATCAACAACAGCATAATATTTTAGTCACAGAATTTTTAAAAAATGTGGGACATGTATGCACTGAAGTTAAGAGGTCTTAAGAAAGAAAAAGGAAATCAAGAATTGATTTTGTTGTTTTGTTCAAAGTCTAACAGAGTATATGACCCTGACGCATACATGATCTTTCTCTCTTTGTCCCTCTCTTTGTAATATATATGTCTGTGTGTGTCTGTAGGTGTATATGTGTGTGTGTATTAGATGGAAACATAGAAAGTGACCCTGGGAAAAGCAAGAAAAAAAAACACAGGGACCCAGAAGAAATACCACAAAATATACATTAGAAATGAAGAGAAGTTTTGGTGGACACTGAAGAAAAGTCTAAGTTACATAAAAGCTGCTTTGGTCACACCTTGAATGCATACTTGAGTTGTAGTCTTCAGAGGCTCTCATCACTTGTTTGGTCTGCTTTTGAAATGCTAATAATATCTTTAGAGTCCTCAGTCCATTTGGAACCTGAAGGGCATTAAAGCATTCATTTTCAAACTTCACAGTTGGTTTTTAGATAAAAGTTTATTCTCTATGGAATCAAGGAGTTTTTGTACAAGTTGGCAATGGGACAGATATTTTTTAATCTTCTTTGGCCACGTATATGTTGGCCGATTTGCCACCTGTGCCAGTCCCTTTGAAATGAAAATTTGCCTGATTGTCTCATTTTATTAAAGATTAGGGCGGTCTCATTCCTTTTTTTGTTCTTGAATTTTTGAATTTTATTTTTTTATATAGCAGGTTCTTATTAGTTATCTATTTTATACATATTAGTTTATATATGTCAATCCCAATCTCGGTCTCATTCTACAATGCTTGAAAGCTACATTGAAACTAGTATTAATTTCATTATTATGAGCTATTTTTCCAAATCAAGTACAAATATTTTCATCTCGTGTGGATAATGGACAACATGATCTAAGGATAACTGTGTAAATTAAAACCCTGCAAAATTAAGTCTGTTTTACTATAAAATAGACCATAACCATTGCCTGTAGTTCTTTAAGAGCCTTACTTAATCTTCTAGACTATAAGTAAAATGTCCACAACAATCTTGGAGAGGTATGTGTGCTTTTGTACATACTCACACAATATGGGGCTTTATTTTCTTAGATACACTGCTCTATATTTACCTCAGTCTAAGAGAAGTTCATTTCTTTCCTGTAGTGCATTCATTCATTCATTCATTCATTGAAATAGCATATACTTATTTGAAGTAAACTAAGTAAAAGGGAGAGGACATGATACTAATATCTCAAAATCTAGCAAGGAAGAAATTTGAGGAAAAGTAAGTAATCATAAGACAATGTAATGTTTCCTGTATACTGTTGTGCCATGGCCTTCCTGGAGAACAGAGAGAAAAAAAGTAATGACTTTGATGGTATGAATCTGGGAAGATACCATAGAAAATTTAGTAGTCAAAAGAGACTATGAGAGATAGGAAGGATTTCACATGTAAGAGATATGAGAAAAAAAAGTAGCCAGAAAAATTATTTCAGTAAGTAAAGGACCTATATTTTCCATTGGAAAATTACTTTTCTCCATTTTGTATTTTGTCTAGCAATTCATAAAAGTGTGGTAATCCCTCAGCATTAGAAAGTATAGGAATATGACCCAGGCCAGGTCAACCTAAATCTATTTCCCTGCAATTTGAATACTAATCATAACAACTCAAGGTATCCTGAAAATAATTATCTGATAAGAACTTACATTAGCTTGTGCTAATTGGATTCCCAGAAAACCTCTGGTTTTTATCGTTTATGAAGCCAAATTCTATTTAACTATGATTCAGTGAGATACTCAACGTTTTTCTTTCTCACTCAGATATAAAAAAGATATAAATGAAAATATTTTTAAAAAGTAAAGAAAAAACTAACATCAGAGATAAATATTTCCTTCAAGAAATGAATCAGCAGGCTGGATAGAGCTGAGGAAATCATCAGTGAATTTGAAGATAGGTAAATAGAAATTATTGAAACTGAAAAAGAGAAAAAAATATTGATAATATATATAAGATGTGAATAAACATCAAACGGTATAAACATATATGTAATTTAAAGTCTCTGAGAAAACAGGGTAGAAGAAATATTAAGAGAGAGAAACGCCAGTGATTTTCAAAAATTAATGAAATTCAATAGACAACATAACCAAGAATCTCAGCAAACACAAACAGAATTAAAAAAAAAAAAACAGGTAAGCAGAAAACAACCAATCAAAAAATTAAAATATCTAGACACATCATATTCATACAGCTGAAAAGAGAAACTTTTTAAGACATCCAAATAGGGAGACAGGGAATTGTATACTAAAGAACAAAAATTAGAACTATAGCATATTTCTTATCAGAAACTATACAGGATGGAATATAATGGAACCACATCTTTCTGTTTTGAAAGAAAAAATATTTAATCCCAGAATTCTTTACCTGGTGAAAATGTTTTTTTCATAAATGAAAGTAAAATGAAGACGTTACTCAGAGAATCAAACCTGATAGAATCTATTGCCAACAGATATGTACTACAAGAAATGTTAAAGTTCTTCAGAAAGAACAGTATGATACCAGATGAAAATTTATATCTACATAAATAAAGAACATAAGAAGTAGTAAAAATTAAGTTAAATATAAAAGTCATTTTTTCTGTTGTCTAATGCAAAAAAAACTAAAGATGTGCTATGTCTGTTATGTGTACAAAAGTAAAATGAAATGAAATTGATAACAAAGAATGGATAGAACAACATGAAAATATATAAGGTCTTCCACTATATGTTTAATGGCTATATGAAGGTAGACTGTGATAAACGAAAATGGAGAAGAACGAATGCAACTGTAAAAAACTAATATGTGAACAATGAACAAGAGGAATTTAAAATTAAAAACATAAAACCATTAACATTAACAATCAAAAATTACTTATATATAAATCAAACAAAATGTGTAAGATATATATGAGGAAAATTATAAAACTCTGATGAAAGACATAAAAGAAGAAGTAAATGGAGAGATATTCCATATTCATGGATAGGAAGACTCATTATTGTCAAGTTGTCATTTCTTCCCAAGTCAATCTATAATTTGAATTCAATCCCAATCAAAATCCCTGAAAATAATGTTCTGGATATCCACAGATTCTCAGTTTATATGGAGAGGCAAAAGGCCCAGAATAGCTAATGTAATATTGAAAGAGAAGAACAAAGTAGGAGGACTGACTCTACCCAACTTTATGAAAGCTATAGTATAAAGCTACAGTAATCAAGACAGCATCTTATTCATGGAATAATAGACAAATATAATAAAGTGTCAGAAGTGTCAGAAAAATAACAGTTTTTTTTTTCTTTTCTCTCACCTCCCTCTGGCTAGAGCTTTCAGCAGTTCTACAGATATGAGTTTTCTCTTATCTCCAAATTACACACAAATATTTTTTTAAGAGCTGAATGTGTTACGTACATGATTGTGGATAGTGGTTATCTTTTGATGTGGGATGTGAAAAGCCAAAAGTTTCTAGGACTAAGGATGGTTAGAAGACAGATACTTGTGACTCCCTATCAAGGGGTGGACCTGCTGATTCATATCTCAGCAAAGGACCATATGGGCATATACCTGCTTGTTTTCAGGGGAAGAAACAGTCTGTGGCAGGAGTTGGTGACCAATATAGGTCAAAAATAACAAGATTAAAGAGTACAGAAATCTAAAGTTCCTGGATGTTCAGAAAACCAGAGGAGTGATTGGGGAGAAAGCCAAAATGGAGAATTTTTTTCATGAAAAATTTTCTCATGGCAGTTGTAACACAGACTGAGATTAAGTTTGTTTTTAGAAAAATGGAATGATGTGATACAAATATAATGATGAGCATTATTTGTCATTACAGGAAGTAGAATACAGTAGCTCTATGTTTTCAAATGATCTCTCCTCACTAAAAAGGAGAGAATGAATTGCAGCATGATTTAAAATCTGAAATTCTTTTTGTTCTCCATCTCTCTTCTCCCACTGACATAACTGTTCTGAATAACTTGAGTTATCCCAATGCACACACACACACACACTTCATTGACAGTGATGCCAAGAAACAAATGCTCTAATTAGATATTTTCAAAAGCTTGTGTAAAGAAATGGGATGGAGAGATTTCCATTTATGTTTTTAAAAATGTAATACACGGAGTAATAAAGTGTTTTCACATGGCCCTGATGCTGTAAAGGTGTGATTATGCTGTTTAATTTGTATCATCGCAACATATAATTTTTCACATCTGGCTGACGAGCTTTTTGTAATTATAATTCTATTCGGACAAAATTTATAGACCTATATTTATAGGTTAGGATAATAAAAAAAAGATAAATTATTGGTTATAGTAGTAATATCAGGTGTTTCCCTTGATTGCAAAGCTATGGCATGGGCTTCCCTGGTGGTGCAGTGGTTGAGAATCTGCCTGCCAGAGCAAGGGACATGGGTTCGATCCCTGGTTGGGGAAGATACCGTATGCTATGGAGCAGCTAAACCTGTGCACCACAGCTGCTGAGCCGGCCCTCTAGAGCCCATGAGCCACAACTACTGAGCCCACATGCCACAACAACTGAAGCCCACGTGCCTAGAGCCTGTGCTCTGCAACAAGAGAAGCCACCACAATGAGAAGCCCGCACACCGCAATGAAGAGTAGCCCCCGCTTGCCACAACGAGAAGAAAAGCCCGCACACAGCAACGAAAACCCAACACAGCCAGAGACAATAAATAAATAAAATAAAATAATAAAATAAATAAATTTAAAATTAAAAAAACCGGGCTTCCCTGGTGGCGCAGTGGTTGACAGTCCGCCTGCTGATGCAGGGGACACGGGTTCGTGCCCCGGTCCGGGAGGATCCCACATGCCACGGAGCAGCTGGGCCAGTGAGCCATGGCTGCTGAGCCTGCACATCTGGAGCCTCTGCTCCACAACGGGAGAGGCCACAACAGTGAGAGGCCCGTGTACCGCAAAAAAAAAGAAAAAATAAACCCCCCAAAACCCAAAGCTATGGCAAACATATTCCAGCATGTCCATAAGGAACTGAGAGTCAGTAAATTAAGAGTATAATCTTCATTAAGAATTTATCATCTTAGTGCATCTATCAAAGTTGTGGTTAGTCAGATGTATTATCAGTTGCTGCTAATCTATGAAATTTACCCAAAAGGTAAAATAATGCTGACTTGCTCTAGCTATTTGCCAGTCTTAATTGACCTTTCCAGTCATTTCAATATTACTTCATTTTGAATACTGTTATATAACTAAGTCAAAGATGGTCTCTGTATGTTGCCCCTATATTATTTATTTCTTTACTGCAGGCTGAGATCTATCAGTAAAAAAACTTGCTGGTATCAAATTCAAATTTTTACATGTCAAAGAAGAGGTTGCTTAAAATATTGTCAATTTTTGTCTTTATCATACTATTATTGCATTATGGGCATTTCTTTTACATTTTATTACATTATATTGTAATTATTTCTTCATATTTGTTTTCTGTACTAGATCATGGCCTATGGAGGAGCCATGTCTGAGCAATTTGATTTTCTAATACCTTATATAATTCATATTGCATAGTAGACTCTAAATAATGAATATGTGAACATGAAGCATCATTATATTTAATGATATGTATGTCTATATAACTATGGATGTATTATAGATGTGTGTGTGTGTTGCATGTACTAAGGATAAGAGCCCAGACATTACAATTTTCTTTACATAGTATCAGTCCTAACATATGTGGGCTTGTCATTGAAATGCTGACGTGTCACACTCATGTGAGTCATTTATCTTTTCTAAGATAAATCTCCTTCATTATAAACTTTTAAAACTAGGTTTTGCTTAAGTATAGTGTGGAAGCTAAATCTGTGTATCTGTATAGAAAGAAAACCAGATGACATATTTCATACATAATTGAAAATATTAAGATAACAATGGATTTTTATGCTATTTTTAAATTTTTTAAATATAAGACTTCAGATTGTACTCAAAGTTCATGTATGTGAAAAATAACAGATTATATACAATCTAAGCTAATTGATGGTTTCAGTGTGTCTTCTAAACTAAAAAAAGGTATGAGACTTTTGAAAAACTTCTGTAGCATGTGAAGTGGGATAATGTTGGGCATAAGTTGGAGTAGCTTAGTCTTTTCCTAGTGCACTGTTCACTATGTGCTACACAGTTGGCTTCAAATCAGTTTTGAATTACATATGAGCAGGTAACATCATAATATGTATTTTTACAGTAGTACTGATTGACACCTAGATATCAGAAAATTGGCTAGATTTGGCCGATCAAGTAGACATAAAGCTTAAAAGCTGAGAATTGACTAACAATTACATTCACATAGAATGTAGGAGCTATTAGAAACATCTCATTATTTAGGGAACATAGTGTTGGATTGCACTAAACTCATTTAGTTAAGTATTATGTGGAAAGAGATGTAAGCATAAATCTTGTATATCTTAATATTTTTTTGTTTTCACTTCATTGACCTTCCTCCAGTAGCCATCCTGACACATTCAATGAGAAACAGTGATAAGAGAAACTCAGGAACCTTAGCACTTACATCTTTGAGCTGGTGTATCTGCTCAGCATTCCAGCTTCGAAATTTCTTGTCATATGATAGAAAAATAAAGCACTCTGTATATATTTTGGCCACTGTTACATGGGTTTATTATAACATGTGAAAATAAAATTCCTAACAGAGATAGTGTATGTATGAGTGTGTGAGTTATATGTGATATATTACATGTATATAGTAGACATGTTTATAGATGACTATAAGAGTATGAAAAATGCCGAAGGATGTATTTTCAGTTGGTGACACAGATTGTGTTGGGATGGTGCAGGCATGATATCAATTGGAAAGAACTTCATAGATGAAGTGATGTATGATGCACATCTTTAAGAAGGTTATAGACAAGTAGTAGTAGAAGAGAAGGGTAAGTAAATGTTAGCAAGCACATTGAGCAGTGAATCAGATGGCAAGGATGTCAGATCAATTTTTTAGTGGTTAAAAGAAATAGAAAATCAATGGAACAGGACATCAGGTTGCTACCATGTATATACTGAAACAGAACTGAAAAACTGTAAAGATAAAGTTTACTTTTTTCAAAAGCTTCCTTCAAATATTTTCAGGGTGTTCAACATTTCTATATAAAACCCAAAGGAGAATTTCATGCTCCTGTGGCTTTACAAGCCCATTTCCCACCTCCCCATCCCCAGTATACATCCCTGAAACATGCCATTGGAATAAGTCTAAATGAGACAACACTTTGTTTAATGAAATGTTATTCTAACTTGAAAGGAAGAGATAAAGAAAAAAATAAGGGAAGAAAGAAGGAAGGAAGATAAGGAAGAAAGGAAGGAAAGAAGGAAGATAGAATAAAGGAAGGAAGGATGTGAAGTTGTAATTTGGCTGAAAACACTTAACAATACTTTGAAGAGTGAATGCTCAATTTTGCCTTAATAAATTCAGCTACTCCACAACTCCCATTCCAGTGCAGTCCTACCAATTTAAAATTATAAAGGCCAAGAATACTGTTAAATGCATTGACTTTGATCTTTACTTACAATTCTATGAATAGCCTCTAAAATTGACTAGTAAATAGGGATAAAGTTGCCTCCTACAGGAAAGTGCACAGAGAAAATGGAAAACCAATAGAAAACTGAAAACGACTTTGATAACATCTCAGTCACTCTGCAGGGTTACTTAGCCTCAGAACATTTGCTAATTCGTATAAATTATCTTTGAAATATTCCAACCATTGAAATAAAATGAAAATAGCTACTAACTTTATTTACATGGCATGACTTGAGTTTCTTTTAGCATGCCAAATAACGACAGAAAAAAACTCTATCTGATAGCAAAAATCTTATTAGAATCTTAATCTCTGCATTCAGCTCTGGGTGGATTTGCATATTTGTATACAAAGTCATTCGTGAGTAAAATTTCAAATATGTGAGATGCTAATTCTATGAATTCTGTTAGGTCACTAAGTTGGACGCTAGTAATGCATATAGGTGCATTGAGTTGAGAAATAATGCAGAGTCTACACACTGTATTGCATGGGCATTTTCTACCTTCGTTTTTGAAGAGGAAAATAATACTTAAGTTGTGTTTGGAAATGATATCATTCGGTGCATATCACACAGTTTGTTCTACTTATGTATGCATCACATTTGTTATTAGGTAGCTGAGTCTTTGGATGGTGCACAATTCTTCTTGCACATCTTAGCATTTTACTTTATTTTTCATTTGGAAACTCATTTTAATGTTGATGGTAAGAAAAGAATCATTCAATTCTTCAGAATTTAATTGTTGGCCATCTTGATCTAAGATATTTAGTGAACACATAGATAATAATACTTCAACTATACAAGGTACCTATGTGACATATCTCATAGATATGCAGGGAGTTAATGTTATATAGTAGAAAGAACAGTGAGCTATGACTCAGAAAGCCCTGTGGCTAATTAAAACCTGTTTTTAAACTAGCAGAGCCTTTCTATATCTACAAGTGGGTACTGTAATGCTGGCTATAATTCACAGATTTACTATAAAGAATATTTTAAATAATATATGCAAAGATTTTGGAAATTTTAAAGGGGCTTTTATAAATTCCACCAATCATCTTTATTAATGTTTTCATCGTAATTCATACTCTTTAAATTTCCAGACAATAGCTTGAGGCCATTCTTTCTTTCTGATAGCCTTCCATGTGTTTTAGTATTATTAAAACTCTTAAATATTAATAGTCAATTGATTAATGTGTTTTACGCTAAGTATTGAGATTTAGGGATATCTAAATCAGCATAGTAAGCCTGGGAAATCTTTTTTGATTGTAGACTTTTCTTGTTACTATTGTTAGCAAAAACCAAACTGTATCTGCAGTGTGGTCCACGGACTAAAATGTTGTGATTTACCATTATTTTTATGAATCCAAGACAATCCCATGCAACCATATGCATAAAGTATACAGAGAAATTGAAATTCTGTTATTAACTTACGGCAACAAACCTGAGTTACTTCCCTCTTGAGGGAGAAAATAATTGAGTTACTTAATTCAAGTCATATAGTTATTGATCACATGGTATGTAATACACTCTGCTGTATAATTGCAAGCTTCTAAGTTCTATAAGAACCACTGTGCTAAAGTGTTTGTATGAAAGTACCTCCTGTTTCAGATTTATTCTTATCATCTTTTCTCTTTTTTTAAATTTCACAATGTAGCTTTATTTCAGTATTCTCATTTTAAAAATATTTCTAATCTCAGGTCAAGAACTTTGAAAGGGTCTGAGATTTTGACTATTTCTAACTAATAAGTTAGCTGCAGATGCTGGCAAAGTATGCAAAACTTCTGGGTAGGGAGATGAAAATTTTATTGCACACAGTACCACAGGTTGCATGGATATCATCATTGCCTTGGTTCCGTGGTTCCCCTTGCTCTACAGGTCCCATGAATATAAAAAAGAGGTTCCCAGTTGATACTGCTCATGCAGTGCTTTTGCTTCATAATTGATTAACTCCAAGTTCAGGGGATCTGAATCCTTTCTAATGGGCTGCTTCTCTGTCCTTTGGCCCAAAGGGACACACTATTTCTATCTTCCAAGGCTGTTTGCTATACATATATCCTTGAAAAGATAGAAAAAGGGCAATAAGTATCTCTGCTCACAGATATGCAAACATATGAGAGACCATGAAGAGTGTCTCCCAAGATATTATAACATTTATTATGAAACAATAAGCATAATACTATCTGAATTTGAACTATGTTTCTGTTTGGATGTGCTAATATATGTACTGCTATAATAAGCAACACGTTAATTATCATTTAAATTACTGTGTCCAAAGTGTGTTTGCAGGGGGCTTCCATCTTGACACATGCTTCAATATCACCTACACAGGAAGATTGGACAGGATAACTCATTTACTGGCACTTAATCCTTCTGCTTGGAAGTGGCATATATTACTATTTATTTGTATGTCATGTCACAGTCCCACTTAACTTCCTGGGAGGTAGGAGGCACAGTCTTTTTTTTTTTTTTTTTTTTTGAGGTACGTGGGCCTCTCACTGTTGTGGCCTCTCCCGTTGCGGAGCACAGGCGCCGGATGCCCAGGCTCTGCGGCCACGGCTCACGAGCCTAGCCGCTCCGTGGCATGTGGGATCTTCCCGGACTGGGGCATGAACCCGTGTCCTCTGCATCGGCAGGCGGACTCTCAACCACTGCACCACCAGGGAAGCCCGGAGGCACAGTCTTATCATGTGTCTGAAAGATGGCCAGCACTAATGACAAGACTGCATGTGCATGGAAAGAAGAGAGAATTCTTATATTTGTAATCAGATCTGGTGATGACCACCAAAAACTTCCAATTTTATGCTTTAAATGATATTGTTGCTTTCATACATAGTCAACAGAAGAAGAGAAATAAAAAGCAATTCCTGTTTGGGAACAGAGAACCTCTTTTTTTGAGAATGAGAAAATTCTGACTTCCTTGCAGTTAGGAAGTCAGAATTTCTTTGCCCTTTGTGCCACAGGACCAAAACTGCCTGCCATAGTAATATGTAAATATTGTAAAATATCAGCTTTTCAGAATAAATACATAGTAAATATCGCTCTATTATCATTCCGCTGTGATAATATATTCCCACTTGTTTTCACTTTACCATTCTACTCACTCTACTACCTAAACTTCTCTCTATCCACCTGGAAGAAGTCTTTGGAAATAGTATTTAAAACTGTAATACCATTCTGAGTTCCAGACCTTGACTTAAATCAATTTTCAAGAGCATTAGATAAGCAGAAATTTTGTTTTTGTTTTTATATTACAATATAATGAAATTCTTGAATTACTTTTTCTTAATAATATAAAGAGATAAAATACCATAAAAATGAAGAGTTCAAAAATACAGGGATCATTACTAATCTGATAAAAAGCTATTCCTCAGGCCCAACATTTTATGGAGTTGAAAAGATTTCAAAATTGCTAAATAGCTACAGCAAAGACAGCAGAAGTTAGAACTATCTGTGACATGATGAAATGTCCTTGAGGTATTAAGTATACAAATAGAGAAAATATATCTTTGTATGTTAAATTGTAGAATTTTGCATATTAAAACTATGTCATTATTATTTTGTTTAAATTTTAGGAAAATTCTTGCTTACATACAAAATAAAATCATTCACAAATTGCAGTATATTTTGCAGCAAGAAATAGTTGTTTTTTTTAAAACTGACTGTTGAATTATTAATAATAGATACAATATTTATATATTTTAAACAAGGAAGCAATAATGGAAGATGCATTTTTAAGTTCTCATTGAGTATACCGGGATTATAACCTTCAGAGAAAGTAGGGATAGCTATAAGCACTTTGAAATCATTAAAGGATAGCTCAACTTCTATGAAATTAAAACTAATGCTATTACTCTAAAGCAAGCATTGGTAGTCATATTGTCTGTCCTGGTTCTCTTCTTACCTATCCTTTCTTCTCACTCATCCTTTCTTCTTTGTCTCATACCATTTTCAGTTCCGTGCTTTTTTCCTCCCTCCCTCTCTCCCTTCCTTCCTTCCTTCCTTCCTTCTTTCCTTTTTGGATGATTTCTTCCTCATCTGCTATGGCAGCATTGTTATCGTATTAATTTCTATTGCTGCTGTAAGAAACCACCATAAGCTTAGTGTCTTAAAACAACAAAAAGTAATTCTCACATAGCTCTGGAGGTCAGAAGTGAAATGAATTTCATGGGACTAAAATCAAAGTATTGGTAGGACTGCATTATTTCTAGAGGATCTAGATGAGGATCTGTTTCCCTGCTTTTTCCAACTTCTAGAGGTTATGCACATTCCTTGATTTGTGGCCACCAGCCAACAGTTGTATTATTCCAATCTCTGCTTCTAGTCATCACATCTCCATCTTTAATTCTAATTCTCCTGCCTCTTTATTTACTTGTGTGAAGCCCTGTGATCTCATTGGGCCTGCCTGAGTAATACAGAATAATCTTCTCATCTTGCTATCCTTAACATAATCATATTTGCAAAGTCCCTTTTGCCATATCCATAGGTTCTGGGAATTAAGACATGAATATCTTTGGTTGGCCATTATTCTGCCTACCATATATAAGAAAATGTCTGTATTGTCCCGATTCTCTAGAAAAATGGAACCAACCGTGTGTGTGTGTGTGTGTGTGTGTGTGTGTGTGCAGAAATTGCTAGTATAGAAGAGGATGATAGTGGTGATAATCCTGCATGCCTATAGAACTTGCTTTGAGTATACATATGGTACTTGGGGATACACAGAAATAATCATTGAGGAAAGGCACTATGATGTTTAATTTGATGTTTCAATTTGACTAAACCACAATTCTCAGATATTTGGGCAATCATTACTCTAGATGCTTTTTGTGCAGGTGTTTTTGGTTGAGATTAACATTTAAGTTGGTAGAATCTGAGTAGAGCAGATTACCTTCCATAATGTGAGTGTGTCTCATTGAATCAGTTGAAGGCCTTAATAGAACAAAGACTGACCTCTCTGAAAAAGAAAAGAATCTGTCAGCTGACTCTTTTGGGGCTTGAACTGCAACTATTTCTTGGGTCTCCAGCCTGCTGAACTATCCTGCAGATTTTGGGTTCACCAAACCTCCACAATCACATGAGCTAATTCATTAAAATAATCTCTCCCCTCCCCTTTCCACCCATAGAAGAATGTCTGTGGTTCACATGGATAAACCATTGCTTTGGAATAATACTATCTCCTGTTAGACCCTATTACTATTGATGGACCACTGACTGTCAGATGGTCCCAAGTCATAGTGTACTGAGTACTTTCAACACTTTAATCTATACTGTGTTATCTACACAAGAGGAAACAAACCTTTATTCTGCCACTTACAGACATGTATCAAAGTAGTTGATGTCACAATATCTTATAAAGTGTTAACCGAAAAACAGTCATTCTATTTTTTTTACTTGTGTCTCTCTTCCCCTAATAGGACTCAGGCAGAAGTCCATGGGTGGTTAGGCTCAAAGACAAATATGAGTGATGAACATCATGCTGTACTCAGAATTGCTTCTCTTGGCTGATAATGAAAGTTTTTTTACTAAGCCAAGCTTGACTGCCTGACTCTTCCTTTATGATGAGCTCTCTCCCAGGATGCTTCTCAGGGGATTATTACAATAGAGTTCTGGAGCAGGCTGCCAGACACAGAGACATGACTGAATCTCACATATGGACAGAGTGTTGACTAAAGCCATGACATCTCCACTCCTCTCAGCCCCTCCCAAGCTTCTGAAAACTGATTTTGCCCTCTAAAAAAGCTTTTTAAAATGTAAGTTTAACTATTTAAAAAATATTTTTATAGAAATAAAAGAGTAATTCTAGTGCTACTTCTTGATAATAGAAGAGAGTAATTGTAAATGCATAGATGAGAAGTACATATATTTTTAAAATTGAAAAAGAAAAGTAAATGGGCATTGTACTTCCTTGTCATCTAAAGCAGTAAGTCAGCAAGAAGAATGAGGGTTTGTTAATTCAAAAATTTTATGATAGTTTAGGAATCTCTTTTAATTTCATCGTGTTTATTATGTGGCTGTCCTTTCTGATTCTCCATCATACTTAATATTAAGCTCCTAAGAAGGAAATAAAAAAGAGAAAGAGGGATGGAGACAATTGTTTAACTGCAGCCAATTTTGAGGAAAGAAAAAACTTAAAGAAGTAAAGTGAGTTTTGGTAAATCTGAGAAAGAAAAAGTCCGAATTTTATGGTCTAAGGAAGGAGAGTACATAAATGTTTTGGGTGGAGAAGTGATGACTTTAATATCAAGGGACCTATGTGAGGTTGCGTGACATTTGTGTCTGTGAAGGTACGTGTGTGAAAAGCACTGTATGCCTTCAATAATTATTTGTCAGTTGAAAGTATTTGAAAATTACTATATGTAAGTAATTGGTAGTACAATAATGAAATTTTAAAAAGTATATTTCTAGGGATTTCTACATCTAAACTGTTTTCTAGTTTTATATTTTAAAAACCCTGCAGAACAGAAAATAACTGTCTAAAAAACCTTTTCTAGTATGTAAGTCCATGCCTTTCACTTAATGATTCACATTATTGATAAATTGCCTCATTGATAAACTGGTCCATTTTATTAATCTTGAATCAGGCAAATAAGAAGATGTAATTGCAGCAAGTCACTTTCATTTGCCATAGTTTTCTCAAAGGCTCATCTTCATATGTCCTCAGAAATACCTAATTAGCTTTTATTTAATATGAGCCCATGCAGAATATAAATGGAATAAATTACAATTCATTGAAACTCAAATATTTCCAATTATTCATTTGAAAAAATATTGAGAGTTTAAAAAACATTTTTATATAAGTACTTAGAAAGTAGGAATCTAAGCCCCACTATTTGTAAATTGTGTTACCAACATTAACCAGCTAGTTCATTGCAAGCCTAATTTATATGGCAAGCTAGAACATTATTTAGGTGACTAAAGAAAGCTTACTATATCTAGGATTACCAAAGAAGGTAGAATTTACTTGCTGAATTGCCTGATTTTTATGTAATGACAGAAAACTTTATGTGGGTGCAATATCATAATGAACAAATAGAATAAAAATATACAACTGCACATTACTGCCTGTATCAGAGTGGCAGACTTGTAAAGCAATCTATCTGCCATGATTTCAAGAATAAGACAACCTGGGTTCAAGGTGTGCCTTGCCATCTCCTCAATAACTGTGAACAAAAGTATTTCATTTCTCAAAGACTCATTCCTGATTGTAAAGTGTGGATAATAATAGCATTCTCTCAATGGTGTTTGTATTAGTTTGCTCAGGTTATCATAACAGCATACTATAGACTAGATGACTTAAACACTGAAATTTATTTTCTCACAGTAATAATCACTTGTGTATTTTACTTCAAAACTGCCAAAATAATGAATTATGCTTATTCCTAAAAAGAAAGCAAATTTTGCATCATACTCATACTAATAAAATAATGGTATTTACATAAAAATTAACGTGATACATTTAAGAAAATTCTGAAACTATACTTCAGATATGGTCAGTAACATTTTCCTCAATTTTAGAGGCTGGAAGTCCACAATCAAGATGATGTCCGATCTGGTTTCTGGTAAAAACTCTCTTCCTGCATTGTAGATGGCCACCTTCTCACTGTGTTCTCACATGGCCTTTCATCTGTGCACAGGCACTCCTGGTGTCTCCTCCTCTTCTTATAAGGACATAAGCCTATTTAATTAGGGTCCCACCCTAATGATTTGATTTAACCTTAATTACCTTCTTAAAGGTCCTATCTTCAAATATAGTCACATGGTGGTTAAAGCTTAAATTAGTGAATTTTAGGGGGGTGCAATTTATACCATAACAGTGTTGCAATGAGGTGAAATCATGTAATGAAAGTGCTTACCACACAGTAAAAACTCAAAAGTGTTAACTGTCATACTTTAATGTCATCATCTAGGAGTAAATCTTGAATCTCTCTGATCTGGAAGCTTTACCTAGTAGATTATCTAGGTGGCTGAAGAAGCCACTGCACCTCTCACCTTATTCCCAAGAAGGTGAACAAAATCTCACTCTTTTCCCAGAGAATGTGTTTACTCCCTTCTCTCCAGTTCTCATACTCAGAATTTTCAGATCATTCCCCACCATTCCCCAAACCTCAAGCTTTTGCAGAAATGAAGAGTAATTTTGCAAAAATGAAATAAAACTAAACCAAAAGGGAAAAAACCCACAAAGGTTTGGGTATGCTTACTGTGATATACACATACCACAGATACAAACCCACTAATTATGGCTAATGTCTACAGATTAAGAATGCATTTCCAAAAAGAGTCAATTTTTTTTTGCATTATTGAAAAATCTTAGCGTTTCATATCTATTTTTACATAGTTTTATAAACTGTTTGTCCCTTCACACACACATACCCCCTATTTGACTCCTGGATTGTTTTTATTGTTCATTAAGAATACCAGTTAGATTGCAGTTCTTGATTTTAAATCATTTTATGCAAGTGTTGCCTATACATGTAAGTTTATAAATAAACAACATGTGTTTCATTTTCAATTTCATTAATATTTTACACCTAGAATTGCAGTTATAGCAAGTTTACTGAAACGACTTTCTGGCTAGAATTTAAATGAAAGAACAAAGAAAGCCATCTAGCACGTTGACTTTAGAAGGCTTCAGGAAGGATTATATTTTTAGACAAGACATGGCAAACAAGTTCTGTATCTGGAACAACATCTTATAATCACTTGTGTATTTTACTTCAAAATTGCCAAAATAATGAATTATGCTTATTCCTAAAAAGAAAGCAAACTTTGCATCATACTCATACTAATAAAACAATGGTATTTACATAGAAATTAATGTGATACATTTAAGAAAATTCTGAAACGATACTTCAGATATGGTCAGTAACGATTCCTTCAATTTTAGAAACAATGCATTTAAGTCTTGTAAATTAAATCTGATATAAATCCTCAAATAACTGTTTCATTTTAGAAATGTAACATATGGATCATTTTACCTTGCACTTACATAGTTTTCAAAATTCCAATGTGTTTATGCCTCACCTTTATCATAGTAAAGAATGACTGATCATCTACATAAAGATAAAACTATTAAAAAAAGGCTCTGTTCTCTAGGAGTATACAGTTAAATGTTTCTTCACCTACCATTCAGGTCCCCAATGGATTGGTTGATGCCCACCCACATTGGTCAGGGTGAATCTCTTTACTCAGTCTGCTGAGATAAATGTTAATCTCTTCCAGAAACACCCTCACAAACATACCCCAGAAATAATATTTTACCAGCTATCTGGGAATCTGTTAGGCTAACCAAGTTGATATATAAAATTAACTATCATACTCAGCTAATTTAAAATTTTAGAACTTGAGTGAAACTTACACAACATTCATTAGACAAGCAAATTATAATAATGAATATATGTGATTGTGCTCTTCTTATGAGCTAGGTAGTGCTTTAAATGCTTTATCTATTTTCTTAACATGCTGGAAGATGGGTGATGTTCTTGTTCAAGGAAACCTAGCTACTAGTTATGGAGCTTGGATCTGCAGTGAGACAGTGGGTCTCCACAGCTGGAGGTCTTGATCATGGTGTTTTACTGACAACTGTGCTATAGTTATGTGCATGCTATAGGCAAAGGGCTCCTCTAGGCACTGCAGTAAATGTGAAATGAATAAGCTGTAGTCCTGCTTCTTAAGGTACAACTTGTAAGCAATTATAATACCATGCAAAAGGATTGAACACTGATCAAGGCTCAAAGTGCTATGGAGACATAGAAGAAAATTTCTGATTGAAGGACAGGAAATGTTTTCATGAGAAAGTTGCTATGTTAGCTGGGTCTTGAAAATGGGATTTCATACTTGACTTGATATTTCTTCCAATTTATCATTCCCGTCTGTATAATAAAATTGTGTATCCTTGTCCTTTAATATATGATGGCAGTCTTTCTCTCTAGAGTACATGGAGTGTATCAGCATACCCCAATGGTGAGCCTGGTTATGTTTTGCTTTGACCAGTGGAATGCTAGTGAACATTATATGAACTGGTATGATTATTTTTGGCTTCTTGGACTTCTGTCATCTCCATGAGAAAAACATGCCCAGTTAGTCACTAGCCCCCAAATGAGAAAAGTGGAGCAGTCCTGAAACCAATCTGAACCACAAATACATGTTTCTTGCAGTAAGCTACTGAGATTTTGAAGTTGATGTTATGCAACAAAAATTAATAAACATGTATTTTAAGTGATAAAGTGGTAAGAGAAACATAGAGACTTTGGTTGGAGAGGATAACATAATTAAAGATACAGAGTTCCCCAAAAGATTGAGAAAATAAACCATGGAAAGTGTAGTTTGGTAAAGTTGCACTGTTCCATCAAGTATGATCTCTATCAGGGTAGCCATTTTGTATATTTTGTCAGTCTGTATCTCTAGTATCTAGAATAGTGCCTGTAATAAAATAGGAATTTAAAAATATTTGTTGGTGAAATAGTTGACCTGAATGCAATTAAGGATTTTTTTTTGCAACTGAAATCTAAAGGCTCTCAAATATTTTTCAGTAGAGGAATTTCATAAACTGTATTATGTTAGTGGAGTTATTTTTTTTTGTGAGGGTGGGGGGTGGTGGGTAAAAAGGAAGTGTTTAGTGCCCTGGAATACTTCTGTTTTCACGTGGAAGGAGTAACACCTCTGGACTAACTCACTCTTCAACAGGGAAGATGGATTAGAGTAGCAAGAATTGGAGGTAAATGAAGACCCTTCTTTGGCATACTCCCTGTGATTTTCATAAAGCAGGCTTCCTGGTCACCACATATCTATTTCATTGTCTAAAGTAGAAGCAAGTATGACAAATAAGCAGAACTAATCAGAATTCTTTTGGGGAACTTATTAAACCTATTTGAGTGAGACTTTTACTCTTTGGGATCTTTGTTATTCATTTGATGTTTTCCTAGTGCTGCTATTAATATCTGTGCTAACACCTGGGGAAAGTCTACCTAAGAATTGTCAATGAAGAGGAAAGCATAAATGGGAAGTGCAAAGGAAGAGTCTTGGTAATAGCTTTGGGTGTCTAGATTTAGACTTGCTTGAAGGAAAATCCAGCACTTGGAATTTTCTGTTACATTGATTTATGAAATTAAAAAAAACAAATTTTTTTTCATACTTGGAGTTGGATTTCAACTGGTTTGCATTTGATTCTGTATAACTTAAAGCTGGAAGAGTTGTGATTAATGTATAGCTGGAGATGAATAGTGAAGTTGAAAAGGAGAATGAGAGATATAATAGTATGGAGCTAGAAGAGTCATGGTGATTTATTGGATGTAGGGGGAAGAAAAACATGGAAGAATTAAAGATGATTCTGAAGTTTCAATTCTGGAGGGGGGCATGGTGGCACTATCAAACTAAAATAGCAAACAAAAGAATGGGAGTAGCTTTATGGTGTTTTCTGTTGTCTGTGATAGATTTGAAGAATCATTTGGGAGGTTATAGCATGATGACTAGAAGGTAGTCAACTTTGTGATTATAGTTCAAATGAAAGGTTTACTGTGGCAATATTTATTTAGAAGTAATCAGCAGAGTTATAGGGGGAGACATGAAAGATTATCATTTAAGAAGAACTGGGGTTTCCCTGGTCGTGCAGTGGTTGAGAGTCTGCCTGCTGATGCAGGGGACACAGGTTTGTGTCCCGGTCCAGGAAGATCCCACATGCCAAGGAGCAGCTGGGCCCGTGAGCCATGGCTGCTGAGCCTGCGCATCCAGAGCCTGTGCTCTGCAATGGGAGAGGCCACAACAGTGAGAGGCCCAAGTACCTCAAAAAACAAAACAAAACAACAAGAAAAACAAAAACAGAAAAACAAAAAAAGAAGAGCTGACCCTGGGGGGAGACCTTCAAGATGGCAGAGGAGTAAGACGTGGAGATCATCTTCCTCCCCACAGATACATCAGAAATACATCTGCATGTGGAACAACTCCTACAGAACACTTACTGAATGCTGGCAGAAGACCTCAGACTTCCCAAAAGGAAAGAAACTCCTCAAATACCTGGGTAGGGCAAAAGAAAAAAGAAAAAGCAGAGACAAAAGAATAGGGACAGGACCTGCACCTCAGGAAGGGAGCTGTGAAGGAGGAAAATTTACCACACACTAAGAAGCCCCTTCACTGGCGGAGACAGGGTGTGCGTGGATGGGGAAGCTTCAGAGCCATAGAGGAGAGTGCACCAACAGGGTTGCAGAGGGCAAAGTGGAGAGATTTCTGCACAGAGGATCAGTGCTGACCAGCACTCACCAGCCTGAGATGCTTGTCTGCACACCCACCATGGCGTGGGGTGGAGGGGCTGGCGGGGCTGGGAGATGAGGCTCCTGCTTTGGAGGTTCGATCCCAGGGAGAGGACTGGGGTTGGCTGCGTGACACAGCCTGAAGGGGGCTATTGCACCACAGCTAGCTGGGAAGGAGTCTGGGAAAAAATGTGGAACTACATAAGAGACAAGAGAACATTGTTTCAGGGTGTGTGAGGAGAGGGGATTCAGAGCACCACCTAAACGAGTTCCAGAGACGGGCATGAGCCACAGCTATCAGTGTGGACACCAGAGATGGGCATGAAACGCTAAGGCTGCTGCTGCTGCAGACACCAAGAACCCTGTGTGCAAGCACAGGTCATGATCCACACCTCCCCTCCCGGGAGCCTATGCGGTCCGCCACTCCCAGGGTCCCATGATCCAGGGACAACTTCCCTGGGAGAACACACGGAACGCCTCAGGATGTTGCAATGTCATGCCAGCAGCTACCACTACAGTCTCGCCCAGCATTCTGTACCCCTCCCTCTCCTCGGCCTGAGTGAGCCACAGCCCCCTAATCAGCTGCTACATTGATCCTGTCCTGTCTGAGTGAAGAACAGATGCCCTCAGGTGACCTACACACAGAGGTGGGGCCAAATCCAAAGCTGAACACCAGGAGCTGTGCAAACAAAGAAGAGAAAGGGAAATTTTTCCCAGGCAGCCTCAGGAGCAGTGGATTAAATCTTCACAATCAACTTGATGTACCCTGCGTCCCTGGAATATGTGAATAGGCAACAAATCATCCCAAAGTTGAGGCGGTGGACTTTGGGAGCAACTGTAGACTTGGGGTTTGCTATCTGCATCTAACGTGTTTCTGGTTTTATGTTTATCTTAGTTTAGTATTTAGAGTTTATTATCATTGGTAGATTAATTTGGTTGCTCTCTTCCTTTATATATATATATTTTTTTTTTCCTTTTTCCCTTTTTGTGAGTGTGTATGTGTATGCTTCTTTGTGTGATTTTGTCTGTATAGCTTTGCTTTTACCATTTGTCCTAGGTTTCTGTCTGTCCGGTTTTTGTTTGTTTGTTTGTTTAATATAGTTTTAGTGCTTGTTACAATTGGTAGATTTGTTTTTTGGTTTGGTTGCTCTCTTCTTTTTTAAAATAATTTTTAATTTATTTTATTTTAATAAGTGTATTTAATTTTTTACTTTATTAACTTTATTTTATTTATTTATTTTCTTTCTTTCTATTTTTTTTTCTCCCTTTACTTCTGAGCCGTGTGGCTGACAGGGTCTTGGTGCTTGGGACAGGTGTCAGGCCTGTGCCTATGAGGCAGGAGGGTTGAGTTCAGGACATTGGTCCACCAGAGACCTCCCGGCTCCATGCACTATCAAATGGCAAAAGCTCTCACAGAGATCTCCAACTCAACGCTAAGACCCAGCTCCACTCAAGACCAGCAAGCTACAGTGCATGACACCCTATGCCAAACAACTAATAAGACAGGAATACAACCCCACCCAGGGGTTGTAGGGAGGCTGCCTAAAATCAAAATAAAGTCACAGACACCTGAAAACACACCACCGGATGCAGTCCTGCCCACCAGAAAGACAAGATCCAGCCTCATCCACCAGAACACAGGTACAAGTCCCCTTCACCAGGAAGCCTACACAATCCACTGAAGCAACCTTAGCCATTGGGGGTGACAACAAAAACAATGGGAACTATGAACCTGCAGCCTGTGAAAAGGAGACCACAAACACAGTAACATAAGCAAAATGAGAATACAGAGAAACACACAGAAGATGAAGGAGCAAGGCAAAAACCCACCAGACCAAACAAATGAAGAGGAAATAGGCAGTCTACCTGAAAAAGAATTCAGAGTAATGATAGTAAAGATGATCCAAAATCTTGGAAATAGAATGGAGAAAATACAAGAAAGCTTTAACAAGGAACTAGAAGAACTAAAGAGCAAACACACAATGATGAATAACAAAATAAATTAAAAATACTCTAGAAGGGATCAATAGCAGAATAACTGAGGCAGAAGAACGGATAAGTTACCTGGAAGATAAAATAGTGGAAATAACTACTGCAGAGCAGAATAAAGAAAAAAGAATGAAAAGAACTGAGGACAGACTCAGAGACCTCTGAGACAACATTAAATGCAGCAACATTCGAATTATAGGGGTCCCAGAAGAAGAAGAGAAAATGAAAGGGACTGAGAAAATATTTGAAAAGATTATAGTTGAAAACTTCCCTAATATGGGAAAGGAAAAAGTCAGTCAAGTCCAGGAAGCACAGAGAGTCCCAGAAACAATAAAGCCAAGGAGAAACACGCCAAGACACATATTAATCAAATAATCAAAAATTAAATAAAAAGAAAAATATAAAAAGCAGCAAGGGAAAAACAACAAGTAACATACAAGGGAATCCCCATTAGGTTAACAGCTGATATTTCAGCAGAAACTCTGCAAGCCAAAAGGGAGTGGCAGGACATATTTCAAGTGACTAAAGGGAAAAACCTACAACAAAGATTACTCTAACCATCAAGGATTGCATTCAGATTCGATGGAGAAATTAAAACCTTTACAGACAAGAAAAGCTAACAGAATTCATCACCACCAAACCAGCTTTACAACAAATGCTAATGGACTTCTCTAGGCAGGAATCACAGACAAGGAAAAGACCTACAATAACAAATCCAAAACAATTAAGAAATGGTGATAGGAACATACATATAGATAACTACCTTAAATCTAAATGGATTAAATGCTCCAAACAAAAGACATAGACTGGCTGAATGGCCACAAAAACAAGACCGATATATATTCTGTCTACAAGAGACCCATTTCAGACCTAGGGAAACATACAGACTGAAAGTGAGGGGAAGGAAAAACATATTCCATTCAAATGGAAATCAAAAGAAAGCTGGAGTAGCAATTCTCATATCAGACAAAATAGACTTGAAAACAAAGACTATTACAAGAGACAAAAAGGACACTACATAACGATCAAGGCGTGAATCCAAGAAGAAGATATCACAGTTATAAATATTTATGCACCCAACATAGGAGCACCTCAATACATAAGGCAAATGCTAACAGCCATAAAGGGGGAAATCGACAGTAACACATTCATAGTAGGGGACTTTAACACCCCAATTTCACCAATGGGCAGATCGCCCCAAATGAAAATAAATAAGGAAACACAAGCTTTAAATGGTACATTAAACAAGATGGACTTAATTGATATTTATAGGACATTCCATCCAGAAAAAAGAGAATACACTTTCTTCTCAAGTGCTCATGGAACATTCTCCAGAACAGATCACATCTTAGGTCACAAATCAAATCTTGGTAAATTTAAGAAAATTGAAATTGTATCAAGTATATTTTCCAACCAAACACTATGAGACTAGATATCAATTACAGGAAAAAATCTGTAAAAAATACAAACACATGGTGGCTAAACAATATGCTACTAAATAACAAAGCCATCACTGAAGAAATCAAAGAGGAAATAAAATAATACCTAGAAACAAATGACAATGAAAACACGATGACCCAAAACCTATGGGATGCAGCAAAAGCAGTTCTAAGAGGGAAGTATATAGCAATACAATACTACCTCAAGAAACAAGAAACATCTCAAATAAACAACCTAACCTTACACCTAAAGCAATTAAAAAAGGAGAATAAAAAAAAAACCCAAAGTTAGCAGAAGGAAAGAAATCATAGAGATCAGATCAAAAATAAATGAAAAAGAAATGAAGGAGACAATAGCAAAGATCAATAAAACTTAAAACTGGTTCTTTGATAAGATAAACAAAATTGACAAACCATTAGCCAGACTCACCAAGCAAAAAAGGGGAAGACTCAAATCAATAGAATTAGAAATGAAAAAGGACAAGTTACAACTGACAATACAGAAATACAAAGAATCATGAGAGATTACTATAAGCAACTGTATGTCAATAAAATGGACAACCTGGAAGAAATGGGCAAATTCTTGGAGAAGCACAACCTTCCAAGACTAAACCAGGAAGAAATAGGAAATATAAACAGACCAATCACAAGCACTGAAATTGAAACTGCGATTAAAAATATTCCAACAAACAAAAGCCCAGGACCAGATGGCTTCACAGGCGAATTCTATCAGACACTTAGAGAAGAGCTAACAACTATCTTTCTCAAACTCTTCTAAAATATAGCAGAGGGGGTGACATTCCCAAAGTCATTCTACAAGGCCACCATCACCCTAATATCATATCAAAACCAGACAAATGTGTCACAAAGAGCAAACTACAGGCCAATATCACTGATGAACATAGATGCAAAAATCCTCAACAAAATACTAGCAAACAGAATCCAACAGCACATTAAAAGGATCATACACCATGATCAAGTGGGGTTTATCCCAGGAATGCAGGGATTCTTCAATATATGCAAACCACTCAATGTGATACACCATATTAACAAATTGATGCAAAAAAAGCTTTTGACAAATTCAACACACATTCATGATAAAAACCTTCCAGAAAGTAGGCATAGAAGGAACTTCTCTCAAAATAATAAAGGCCACATATGACAAACCCACAGCCAATGTCATTCTCAATGGTGAAAAACTGAAACCATTTCCACTAAGATCAGGAACAAGACAAGGTTGTCCACTCTCACCACTCTTATTCAACATAGTTTTGCAAGTTTTAGCCACAGCAATCAGAGAAGAAAAAGAAATAAAAGGAATCCAAATTGAAAAAGAAAAAAATGAAGATGTCACTGTTTGCAGATGACATGATACTATACATATAGAAGCCAAAAGATGCTACTAGAAACTACTAGAGCTAATCAATGAATTTGGTAAAGTAGTATTATACAAAGTGAGTGCATAGAAACTCTTGCATTCCTATACACTAATGATGAAAAATCTGAAAGAGAAATTAAGGAAATACTCCCATTTACCATTGCAACAAAAAGAATAAAATAACTAGGAATAAACCTACTGAAGGAGACAAAAGTCCTGTATGCAGATAACTATAGGACACCAATGAAAGAAATTAAAGATGATACAAATAGACGGAGAGATATACCATGGTCTTAGATTGGCAGAATCAATATTTTGAAAATGACTATACTACCCAAAGCAATCTACAGATTCAGTGAAATCCCTATCAAACTACTAATGGCATTTTTCACCAAACTAGAGCACAATTTTTATGGAAACACAGAAGACCCCGAATAGACAAAGCAATCTTTAGAAAGAAAAATGGAACTGGAGGAATAAGGCTCCCTGACTTCAAACTATACTACAAAGCTACAGTAATCAAGACAGTATAGTACTGGCACAAAAACAGAAAGATAGATCAATGGAACAGGATAGAAAGCCCAGAGGTAAACCCATGCACATATGGTCACCTTATATTTGATAAAGGAGGCAAGAATGTACAGTGGAGAAAGGACAGCCTCTTCAGTAAATGGTGCTGGGAAAACTGGACAGGGACAGGTAAAATTATGAGATTAGATCACTCCCTAATACCATACACAAAAATAAGCTCAAAATGGATTAAAGACCTAAATGTAAGGCCAGAAACTATCAAACTCTTATAGGAAAACATAGGCAGAACACTCTATGACATAAATCACAGCAAGATCCTTTTTGACCCACCTCCTAGAGAAATGGAAATAAAAACAAAAATAAACAAATGAGACCTAATGAAACTTAAAAGCTTTTGCATAGCAAAGGAAACCTCAAACAAGATGAAAAGAAAACCCTCATAATGGGAGAAAATATTTGCAAACAAAACAACTGACAAAGGATTAATCTCCAAAATTTACAAGCAGCTCATGCAATTCAATATCCAAAAGCAAAAAACCCAATCCAAAAAATGGGCAGAAGACCTAAATAGACATTTCCCCAAGAAGATGTACAGTTTTCCAACAAACACATGAAACTATGCTCAACATCACTAATCATTAGAGAAATGCAAAACAAAACTACAATGGGACACCACCTGACACCAGTCAGTATGGCCATCATCTGAAAATCTATGAACAATAAGTGCTGGAGAGGGTGTGGAGAAAAGGGAACCCTCTTGCACTATTTGTGGGAATGTAAATTGATACAGCCACTATGGAGAACAGTATGGAGTTTCCTTAAAAAATTAAAAATAGAACTACCATATGACCCAGCAATCCCACTACTGGGCATATACCCTGAGAAAACCATAATTCAAAAAAAGTCATGTAACACAATATTCATTGCAGCTCTATCTCCAATAGCCAGGACATGGAAGCAGCCTAAGTGTCCATCAACAGATGAATGGATAAAGAAGATGTGGCACATATATACAGTGGAATATTACTCAGCCATATAAAGAAAAGAAATTGAGTGATTTGTAGTGAGGTGGATGGTCCTAGAGTGTGTTATACATAGTGAAGTAAGTCAGAAAGAGAAAAACAAATACCGTATGCTAACACATATTTATGGAATCTAAAAAAAAAAAAAAATGGTTCTGAAGAACCTAGGAGCAGGACAGGAATAAAGACACAGACATAGAGAATGGACTTGAGGACATGGTGATGGGAACGTGTAAGCTGGACAAAGTGGTTTAGACGTATGTATACTACCAAACGTAAATTCAATAGCTAGTGGGAAGCAGCCACATAGCACAGGGATATCAGCACTGTGCTTTGTGTCCACCTAGAGGGGTGGGATAGGGAGGGTGGAAGGGAGTTGCAAGAGAGAGGAGATATGGGTATATATGTATGTGTATGGCTTATTCACTTTGTTATAAAGCAGAAACTAACACACCATTGTAGAGCAATTATACTCCAATAAAGATGTTAAAATAAACTATATATATATATATATATATATATATATATATATATATATATATATATATATATATATACTATATATATATTAAGGGGTAAGACTTAAGATCTGTAGAGTGAGTTAGCAAGCTGAAAATCCAGGAGAGCTGATTGTGTTATGTCCCTGAGTGAATCTTGCCTATATCCTTATTTTCTATTATTGTTTCCCTTTTATATTTGTATATTTTATTGTTGCTAAGGGAAAGTGGCAACAGGTAGGAGATTATGCTCAATAAACCTGACGACATGAATTAATCCTGAAGGCCAGTAAGTAGAATGTCTCAAAACACTGGTGAGCCTTGGACAAATTTGCCTTGGGTCACTACTCAAGACCTCATATGGACTCTTTTCTCTTTGTCTCCCTCAGAATGTTTGTTTTTTCCATCTACTAGGAAGTGCAGCAAGTAAGGTTTACTGATGGTGACAGCTGTCATCTGGTCAGGATATAGACACCCAGGATGTAAAAGCAGCATATTTATTTCCAACTATCTCAGCTCTCATAGGTTGTCCCAGTTCAATCCTCATTCCCACCCAAGGAAATTCATGCTTCATCCATGTACTCTCACCATAGACCTAAACAGCATTTGTATCTTTTGAAATTGTACACTTTTACTGAACACATCTACCTGGACCAAGAGTCAGAGAAGCTGAAGGAAGATCCTAGGGAAGGTGGAATATTTTACGGGTCAGCAGCTGTGTCACACTAATAAGATGAGCAAGTAATTAAGTAGCAGTATGTGTGATCTACAAAATGGCTATTGCTTCACTTCTGTCTTTCAAATACAATCTACCCTCCATATCCATGGATTCTAGGTTTCCACATCCAAGAAGTCAACCAACAACAGATTGAAAATTTTGGAAAAAAAAATTACAGAATTTCCAAACATCAAAACTTGAATTTACATCACTGGCAATTATTTACATAGCATTTCCTTTGTATTTACAACTATTTACATAGTATTTACATTGTATTAGGTATTATAAGTAATCTAGAGATATTTTAAAATATATGAGGCTATACATAGGTTATAGGCAAACACTACACCACTTTATATAGGGTATTTGAGTATCTGAGGATTTTGGTATCCTTGGGGGTCCTGGAATCAGTCCCCCACAGATACTGAGGGATGACTGTATCATGCACAAGAATCTCTCTTATGACCCATCTTAATGGGAAATTAGTAGGAAAATGATTTCTGGGAAAGGCAGTTTGGCCTAGCTAAATGGATGTATTATAAAGACACCCAAGTATGTTTTATTGTTATTTAGTATGTTAAAATATCTGTATTGATTAAATGTGTTTGTTTTCTACTTATTTAAAAACTTCTAACATTCTATAAATATATAGATTTGGTAAATTTCTAGGAATTTTTCCCTTAAATTAATATGAAAATATTCAGAGAGAGTAAATTTGTTATTAAATATAAAAATTTGTCAGTTGTTACAATATTTCATGGAATAATTATAGGGGATTTTGGACACTACTGATTATGGTTCAACTATTTTAATCTACATACAAGGATTATTTTGACTTTCTGTTGCTTTTCTTCAAACATTGTCAATATTTTTGGCAATTGATATTTCCTGGAAATACAATAAATCCAATTATTTAAAAGAAGCGAAGAGCTGATCCCAAGAGAAGAGTCTATGACCGAACTGGTGAAATATTTGTACTTAGGGATGGGTAGAGAAAGAAAAAGCCCTGATGGAGACAGAGTGAGAACTTAGGTTAGATACAAAAAGAACCAAATGAAAGGCACTTAGCATTTATTTCTAACTGAATGTAATGCTTTCAAGCATTTTCCATGTATTTCATTTCCCCCTCAAAACCCTGTGAAAAAGACATTCTGAGTGAACTAACACTTGGCAAGGTTTAAAAAAATTGGCCGAGATCCCGAAACCAGGAAGGGCAAAGCTGGGATTCAAACACAAGTCTGTTTGATTCCAAAACCCATGATCTTTCTGCCACCTCTTGCTGTTCCCTTACCAAAGGAGTGTGCTGTTATCAGAGCCAATGAAAAATAAACTACCAGAAAGGGTTCAAGGCCAAATGCTGGGGAAAGCATTAATACAATACAGACTAATTTGAGATCAACCAGTTCTCCTATTATTTTGCAGATGAAGAAAGGGAAGTTAAATGATTTTCCCATAATTGCACAGTTGGCTAACATTAGAACAAGAAAAGAGTTCTCAGGCTTCCTTTTAGCTACTGTGGTGCAACTGTCTAGCACCACGTTCTGCCCCTAGTATATACTGAGAATCACAGTACATTTAATAAGGACTACAGCCTTAGTAGTGTGTCACAGACTATTGAGCATATCTGCAGCATCTCCATGCCTAGTTGATCTTGCCTTATATCTTAAAAATGTTTCTTTTAAATTAAATTAAGAATATTGCATACAATGAAGAGTTGAGAATATGCAGTACAAGAAAAGCATGAATTTCACTGGTGAGTTCAGGTAAAATCTAACTGGCCTTGATACTCCAGTTTCTGCTCGCCTGACCAATAGTAAGACTTGTTAGCTAATCATAAGCGAAATAGGTTTTTCTCCAGTATTATATCCTGTTAATGCTCAAATTGACCATAGATATACCACACATGTAATCACCCTTTCAATGTTAATAGCTCTGAAGGAAATAAAAAGAAGTAATTTAATAGAGAGAGAGGTATAGTTGTGGTAGAGAGAGGTGGGCAGGTATATCTTTATAGCAAGGTGACAGAAGACCACTCTGAGTTCCGTATGCTTAGAAGGAGCCATCCATGAGAAGAGATCCAGACAGATGGCACAGCAGGGGAAAAAACACAGGTGTAATCCTATTATATTGAAGAATAGGACATTTGGCAGTAAAGATGATACTTTTCTGTTTTGGGGAGAGGTTGTTTGGGCTTTTGGTTCACTAGCTTCTTTCTTCAGAAAGGGAGCTTGTGTTAGTCTTACAGTCCAGATTAAATGCATCCATATCCTTATTTCACCTTTATCAAGAAGATGGAAATTATTGCTTATCTTGTTACCAGGTACATTTTCCAAGAAAAGGATTTTCAAGTCCATTATTGCCTATGGTCCTCTGACTTTTCAGTCCATGGCTTACATGACCAGTATTCACAGGTTAGGAAAATAAATCATAGCTGTAAGTATAATTAAGGCATAACATAAAACTTAATTGGTTTTCTTTATTGACAGATTAGTGAGAAAATAAATATTTTAGAAATATTCCCTTCTAATTGTCAAGACAATATGCCTAAATCAGTGGATCCCAAATTTATTGCATGTTGGGTCCCTTATACCAAATACTTACCATGTCTCCAGAACAAGCAATTGATTTTATAGGTCAGAGATAGATCTGAGTATATTTTTAAAAGCTTTGTAGGTGATTCTGATACTTATCACTGGTTGGTGCTTGCTAGTTTATGGAACAAAAAATATCATTGTCACCCTCCCTTAATGTCCACTGTATCAGTAATCTTTTGTATAGAATATTGTGTAACAAACTACCCCAGATCAAAATGACTTAAAACAATAAGCCCTAATTTAACTCATGAGTCTGAGAGTGGGTAAGTAAGGCTGGTTTTGATGGAGTGGTTCTTCTGATACCATCTGGACTTATTCACATATCAGGCCATCAGCTGACTATTTTCTGAGGCAATGGAAGTGACTGGGCCATGTTTCTTTCATTCTCTAGTAGGCTTGCCTGGGCAAGTCAGGAAGGCAGAGAAGCAAGAGAATGAATAGAAACATGAAAATACTTTTTCAAACCTCCATTTGCATTAAGTTTGCCTACATACCTTTGGCCAAATAAAGGCACATGGCCAAGCCAGAATGTGTGGTCACTGTGAGATTATAAGACACTGGGGGGATGAGAAGAGAATTGGGACATTAATACCATTAATATATCACATCCTCTATATCCAAAACTCTACCAATCCCAGAGCATATTTATTTTTAGGCTTTCCCTGCTACCTTACCTCCTACCCTGACTTGAACCCTATAGCTAGAGAGACACAGTAAGTTATGCTAGTTAGGCAGTAAATGAGATATCATCTCATTTCTCAGCAGAGTAGATTTAGTCTAGAAGGTTTGATCTTGTTGTTTAGAGAGATACTAGTACTTGGATCATTGTGAATGACAAAAAATATTCCTCAATAACTGTTCCTCACTTCTTATTCTTCTGGATTCTCAGTCTTGACCCCTCACACCTTCCTTCAACACCCCTATTCATTTGATATCTTAATTGGCAATCTCCTCCTCTGCTTGTTCAGAAATAATCTGCTACTCCCTCCCTATTGACATAATTAAGATTTCAGGTTCTAATCATAAACAGTTGCTGCAACATCTTAATATTTAAGGTGTACAAATATTCATTGATTTATAAGTTGTGTGACTGCTGAGCACACAAATCTCCTTTCTATCTGTGGATAGCCTCACATTGGATGAGTACTAGAGTGATACTGACAGAGGCAGAGCAAATATATTAATCCTTGTCAGACTTTCATCATTGAGTGAAGATTGCTGATACACTGGAAGAGTTTAGGTTTCATTTGGGGTGGTCATGCCAGTGACTGCAGGGTTTTTTACCAGGGGTATTGGCTTTCGCTGCTATTGGTAGGACTATTGGAATCCGGCAGAGGTTTAAAAATGCATATTCTGTTGCTACTTTTCTTGATTTTCATGCCAAGCCTCTTGGGTTCTTGAACCTTTCTGTGCTCAGTTCTGATATTTTCTAGTCATTTCTGTGATCAACTAGAAGCCAACAATGTAGAATAAAACAGATTATTTCTTCTAAAAATTTAGGGAACCTCCAAAGTTTTGAAACCTTTGCCTCACAGGTTGATTTTTTTTCTTTATTAAGCTCATCACATCTCCCATAATTCCTAAAATAGAAATTCTAGAGCCTCAAGATAATCATGTCTACTGCAATCCGAATATCCTGGGTGAAAAGTGACAGCCATATAGAATTTTTTTTCAAGATAGTAACTTATATGTTAAAAGTTATGAGACCAGTATGCTGAACTGTTACAAATTATTGGCTCCTGAGAAGGATAATGCAGTGTCTTTCTACAATGACATGTTGATATATCTGTGGGAAGAAAAATGGGAGCAAGGTGATTGCACTGTGAAGTTTTGTTTTCCAGACTTTGAGGAGCATAACTAATACACAGAATTCACCTTAATTTTTTAATAGGAAAACTATTTTCACACTCTTAGAATGTTATGCAAGTCATTATCCCTAATGACTTAACCAGCTGCTGTGCTCAACTATATTCCTCTGTGTGAAAACTTGATGATTAATGTGACTAATGTAATGGTACAAGTACCACTTACCTACTTTTAAGCTAGACAACTAAATTCTCTATTCAGGTACATTGGGATTGCAATATTTCTGCATTAGCTTGCACAGTTCAGTGTTTCTATCCAGAGAATGTCTTTAGAGATTCTCTGATTAACTGCATTATCCTCACAAAGCTTAAGCAATTTTTTTATTAGCTGTTTTTCTTTAACAGCACCCAGGAGTGTTGGAAATTATTTTTTAAGGTTAAAAATTAGTGTGTTTACACTCCTTTTCATTAGAGACCTAATTAACTAAGTAATTTAAATAGCAGAAGTTGAGAGTTTTATAAAATACAAGAAAAGTGGCTACTTTATAATCATCTCCACAACAAAAACACTCTTGAAATAGTGCTTGATTTTATGAATAAACTGTTTCAAGATATGAGTTTAAAAAGAATTATGGTACATTTTCCCTAAGATTAGGTGAAACTAACTTCAGAGGAAGGTGAAAAATAAGAGCCTATTACCTTTTAGGACATTATTTATTCTGTAATTCAACTGCTTGATTTATTTTCACTTGGTACTTCTGAAAGGGTTTCTTTAACTCTATTCATCCTATTCATAATATAACTTACTGAAGCTAATCGCTTCTTGACGGTGCAAGGAAAGACAGCAGGTAAAGCTTTCAGGGTCAAAAAGACTTAACATCTGACCCAAGTCAGCCTCTACTCATGTCCTTACCTCATTACTCATTACCAACCGATAACCAGTGGTTGATACTATGGCTATTCATATTTTGAAGATAAGTAATTGTCCTGAATTGGACAGTTTTCAGGTGGTCTTTCATGTTTCAGTGAGAAATTCCAAGCAGATAGTTAATGCTCACATTTTGGGCCCTTAATACCATTCCTTCAACAAATGCAGTCAGTCTGAGGCTGAATCTTCAAATACACTGGAAACTAGGACTTCACATATGAAGATACAATACTTCAGTCCTCATTTTGTATATATCTACCACATTTTCTTTATCCATTCATCTATCAGTGGATGCTTTGGTTGTTTACATATCTTGGCTACTGCAAATAATGAGTCAATGAACATAGAAGTGTATATATCTTTTTCAATTAGTGTTGTTGTTTTTGTCAGAAAAATATGCAGAAATGGAATTACTAGATCGCATGGTAGTTCTATTTTTTATTTTTTGAGGAGCCTCCATAGTGTTTTCTAGAGCGTCTGCATCAATATTCATTCCCACCAATAGTGCACAGGGGTTCCCTTTTCTCCACATCCTCAACAACTTATTTGTTGTCATTTTGATAGTAGCGATTCTGATAGGTATTACTTAGCCATGATAAGTAATAAAGATGGGCCTAGAGGGTATTATACTAAGTGAAATAAGCCAGAAAATCAGACAGAAAAAGACAAATACCATATGATTTCACTTACATGTGGAATCTAAAATACAAAACAAATGAACAAACATAACAAAACAGAATGGACTCATAGATACTGAGAACAAACAGGTGGTTGCCAGAGGGGAGGAGGGGTGAGGGGGATGAGTGAAATAGTTGAGGGCGATTAAAAGGTACAGATTTTCAGTTACAAAATAAATGAGTCACAGGGATGAAATGTATAGCATGCAGAATATAGTCAATTATATTGTAATATCTTTGTATGGTGACAGATCATAACTAGACTTATCAGAGTGATCATTTTGTAATATATAGAAATATTGAATCACTATCTTGTGAATTTAGAACTAACATTGTATCGTAGGTCAATTATACTTCAGTTAAAAAATATGTAAACACTGAGAGGAAATGCATCAAAATGCTAATGGTGGTTATTTCTGGGGTTTGAGTATTATGGGTGATATTTTTGACTTTATGCTTTTATGTATTTCTAGTTATTTGCTATGAACATGTTTATAAAATTAGAAAGAAAACAATAAATGTCATTAAAAAAAGTTTCTCAAATTATAATATTCCATGAAAGTTTGGATTTAGGGGCTCCAAAAGAACTCTCTTTACCCCAAAAGATAGAAATAATTGAAAAGTACATATAGGAGTCAGGCAGATAGGATCAAAATATCATCTCTAATCTTGATAAAAATAAAAGGAGATTATGGCTTGGGGCAGCCAAATGGGCATATTTATTTGTCTCTAATTGAACTTTTCCCCCAAACCTTCCCCACAGAGGCAGAGCCTGTCATGCCAAACTTCCCATGATTTAGAGAGATAGAAACAAATTCTGTCTTCTCTGCTGGCTGCCAGGTCATAAAGTGTAGGTACAGAAGTTGCTGAACCACAACCACCAATTCCTCCCCTCCCTGGGGAGGAATGCTGAGGTAATAAAAGCCTGGGTTGTTACCCAAATGGAAGTTTCTCCACATGGAGACATGAAGCAGGAGGGATAACCAATACCATTGACAGCTACTGAGGATTTGGTATGCAATGGCATATGGAATCTCTTTTCTTATTCAGCCTTTCAATATTGCTTTATATTAATAAAAATAAGCCCAAGAGAAAGATAATATTACCTTTTGCTTGATATAAAAATGGTAGACTAGATATTAGGTAAACAATTTAAACTGTCATTGGCTTTCTAGCACCATTTTGCTACATTATTTTTTTTTATATACAACAGGTATAGATGGCCAGATTTAAGGGCAAGAGAGTTCAGCTACCTCAATGCTTTTTAAATCTTTGGCCTCTTGAGAAAATAGGCTGGAAAGTTAGTCTTGTAATTTAAATTATAGACATGACTTTCTATGGTGTCAACTGAGGCCATCATCTCATTTTACATAAAACACCAAACAGCTATTGGAAGTTAATGAACTTTCTTTATTAGCGTATCAGGAACATTTAAACCAGTGATCTAGAGAAAAAGAGCTCTTCATATCTGATCATAAATTTTGGAGCTCCCCATCTCCTTGATTAATACTGTCTTCAAGATTTGGAAGAATGATATTCAAATGTGTATATTAGTGGGGTTTTTGTGTGTGTGACATGTTATTATTATTATTTTTGGAAGGAAGCCATACAATATTATTTTTGGAAGGAAGACATATAATATTATTCATTATTCTTATTAACATAAGCTCCTTTTGGTTTTATATAGTACACAATGATTTAAAAAATTATATTGTTCCACATACTACACATTGCTTAAAATATATAAATGTGGTAGGATAAATATAACAATATATTTAAATTATAAAAAAGTATTTTGATAAATGTATATATTAAAATGTACCTTTTTAAAAGAAGGTACATTTTTAAAGGAAGCATATAAATTTAATTATCACCCAAATAACAATTTAATACATTATTAACATCCAGAAATCTCTTGAGCTCCATTCCAATTATTCACCCCCCAAAATAAACATTATTTTGAGTTCTGTCTCCATAGATTACTTTGCCTGTTTTTGAATGTTATTTAAACAGAATGAGAGTATATAATACTTTGTGTCTGCTTTCTTTTGCTCAGCAATTTATCTATAAAACTTACCCATGCTCTTTTCTATACTAGTAGCTCTTTTTTGATATTGTTCCATTGTGTTACTATTCCACACACAATACATTTATTTCTTCTACTTTTGATGGACATACACTTGAGTTGTTTTCACTATTGTTATGTACTTTCTATCAGCTTCTTGTCCATATGGTGAATATTGTACTAATTTCTACTGCATATGTACCTAAGAGTTTTGGACGATTATATGTGTACGTTTCTGCTGGTTTTATCCTTAGGAATCATAATGTTGGGTCATAGGAATCTTCAGTTTAACTCTAGTAAATTATATCCAGAGGACCTTAAAGTGATATTCCCACACATAGTGTACCAAAGTTATAACTACTATACCCTTTTGACAGTGCCTGTCAGTCTTTTTTTCATTTTAGTCATCAGGTGGTCTCAATTAGTCATCTTGTAGCTCACTGATGTTTTAGCTTACTTTTACCTTGGTGAAAAAAGAAGTAAATATCACCTTTCATTTATTGCCTATTCAACTTATTGGTCAATCATGAATTGCCTTTTAAAATATTTGTATATGAATCATTTGTTTGATATATGTATTGAAACTATCATCCTACATTATAGCTTCCTTTTTATTCTATAAATGGTGCCTTTTTATTTGCTTAAGGAAGTACAAGGTAGCCACCTTTTTTTGTAAATAGTTCTTTGTCTATCAAATTTAACTAGATTTGTCTAACCAAAGTCATGAAGATATTCTTCCCTCTGGAAGTTTTTGTTACGATCCATCAGGAATATAATTTTGTGCATATACAGTATGGGGTAAAGTATAGGTTTATTTAAATAACAATAAATAAATATAAAGCTATTCATTAGAATACAATCTATATCAATATTTCAGTGATCTTTTTCTAAACATATTAATTTAGGTATAATTGCTTTACATCGTTGCGTTAGTTGCTGCTGTATAACAAAGTGAATCAGCTATACGTATACATATATCTCCATATCCCCTCTCTCTTGCATCTCCCTCCCACCCTCCCTATCCCCCCCACTATGGGTCACAGAGGGCTGAGCTGATCTCACTGTGCTATGCGGTGGCTTCCCACTAGCTATCTGTTTTACATTTGGTAGTGTATATATGTACATGCCACTCTCTCACTTCATCTCAGCTTACCATTCCCCCACCCCGTGTCCTCAGGTGCATTCTCTATGTCTGTGTCTTTATTCCTGTCCTGCCCCTACGTTCTTCAGAACTTTTTTTTTTTTTTTAGATTTCATATATATGTGTTAGCATACAGTACATTGTTTTTCTCTTTCTCACTTACTTCACTCTGTATGACAGACTCCAGGTCCATCCACCTCCCTATCAATAACTCAATTTCATTTCTTTTTATAGCTGAGTAATATTCCGTTGAATATATGTGCCAAACTTCTTTATCCATTCATCTGTCGATGGACACTTAGGTGGCTTTCATGTCCTGGCTATTGTAAATAGTGCTGCAATGAAAATTGTGGTAAATGACTCTTTTTGAGTTATGGTTTTCTCAGGGTATATGCCCAGTAGTGGGATTGATGGGTCATATGGTAGTCCTATTTTTAGTTTCTTAAGGAACCTCCATACTGTTCTCCATAGTGTCTGTGTCAATTTACATTCCCACCAACAGTGCAAGAGGGTTTCCTTTTCTCCACACCCTCTCCAGCATTTATTGTTTGTAGATTTTTTGATGATGGCCATTCTGACTGGTGTGAGGTGACACCTCATTGTAGTTTTGATTTGCATTTCTCTAATGATTAGTGATGTTCAGCATCCTTTCATGAGTTTGTTGCACTCTCTATATCTTCTTTGGAGAAATGTCTATTTAGGTCTTCTGACCATTTTTGTATTGGGTTGTTTGTTTTTTGATATTGAGCTGCATGAGCTGCTTGTAAATTTTGGAGATAATCCTTTGTCAATTGCTTCATTTGCAAATATTTTCTTCCATTCTGAGGGCTGTCTTTTCATCTTGTTTATGGTTTCCTTTGCTGTGCAAAAGCTTTTAAGTTTCATTAGGTCCCATTTGTATATCTTTGTTCTTATCTCCATTTCTCTAGAAGGTGAGTCAAAAAGGATCTTGCTGTGATTTATGTCATAGAGTGTTCTGCGTATGTTTTCCTCTAAGAGCTTTATAGTGTCTGGCCTGAAATTTAGGTCTTAATCCATTTTGAGTTGATTTCTGTGTATGGTGTTAGGAAATGCTCAAATTTCATTCTTTTACATGTAGCTGTCCAGTTTTCCCAGCACCACTTATTGAAGAGGCTGCCTTTTCTCAGTTGAATATTCTTGTCTCCTTTATCAAAGATAAGATGATGATATGTGTGTGGGTTTATGTGTGGGCTTTGTATCCTCTTCCATTGATCTATATTTCTGTTTTTGTGCCAGTACCATACTGTCTTGATTACTGGAGCTTTGTAGTATAGTCTCAAGTCAAAGAGCCTGATTCCTCCAGCTTCATTTTACTTTCTCAAGATGCTTTGGCTATTTGGGGTCTTTTGTATTTCCAAACAAATTGTGAAATTTCTTGTTCTATTTCTGTGAAAAATGCCATTGTTAGTTTCATAGAGATTGCATTGACTCTGTAGATTGCCTTGGGTAGTATAGTCATTTTCACAATATTGATTCTTCCACTCCAAGAATATGGTATATCTCTCCATCTGTTTGTGTCATCTTTGATTCCTTTCATCAGTGTCTTACAGTTCTCTGCATACAGGTCTTTTGTCTCCCTTGGCAGGTTTATTACTAGGTATATTCTTCTCTTTGCTGCAATGGTAAATGGGAGTATTTCCTTAATTTCTCTTTCAGAATTTTCATCACTAGTGTATAGGAATGCAAGAGATTTCTGTGCATTAATTTTGTATCCTGCTACTTTAACAAATTAATTAATTAGCTCTAGTAGTTTTCTGGTAGCATCTTTAGGATTCTCTATGTATAGTATCATGTCATGTGCAAAGTGACAGTTTTATTTCTTCTTTTCTGATTTGGATTCCACTTATTTATTTTCCTTCTCTGATTGCTGTGGCTAAAACTTCCAAAACTACATTGAATAATAGTGGTGAGAGTGGACATCCTTGTTTTTTTCCTGATCTTAGTGGAAATGTATTCAGTTTTTCACCTCTGAGAATGATGTTGGCTGTGGGTTTGTCATATATGGCCTTTATTATGTTGAGGTAAGTTCCCTCTATGCCTACTTTCTGGAGAGTTTTTATCATAAATGGGCTTTGAATTTTGTCAGAAGCTTTTTCTGCATCTATTGAGATTATCGTATGGTTTTTATCCTTCAGTTTGTTAATATGGTGTATCATATTGATTGATTTGCATATATTAAAGAATGCTTGCATTCCTGGGATAAAACCCACTTGATCATGGTGTATGATCCTTTTAATGTGCTGCTGGATTCTCTTTGCTAGTATGTTGTTGAGAATTTTTGCATCTATGTTCATCAGTGATATTGGCCTGTAGTTTTCTTTTCTGTAACATATTTTTCTGGTTTTGGTATCAGGGTAGTGGTGGCCTTGTAGAATGGGTATGGGAGTGTTCCTCCCTCTGCTGTATTTTGGAAGAGTTTGAGAAGGAAAGGTGTTAGCTCTTCTCTAAATGTTTGATAGAATTCATCTGTGAAGCCATCTGGTCCTGGGCTTTTGTCTGTTGGAAGATTTTTAATCACAGGTTCAATTTCAGTGCTTGTGATTGGTCTGTTTATATTTTCTATTTCTTCCTGGTTCAGTCTCAGAAGCTTGTGTTTTTCTAAGAATTTGTCCATTTCTTCAAGGTTGTCCATTTTTGGCATACAGTTGCTTATAGTATTCTCTCATGATCCTTTGTATTTCTGCAGTCTCAGTTGTTACTGCTCCTTTTTCATTTCTAATTCTTTTCATCTGAGTCTTCTGCCTTTTTCTATTCATGAGTCTGGCTAATGGTTTATCAATATTTTTTTATCTTCTCAAAGAAACAGCTTTTAGTTTTATTGATCTTTACTATTGTTTCCTTCATTTCTTTTTCATTTTTTTCTGATCTGATTTTATGATGTCTTTCCTTCTGCTAACTTTGGTTTTTTTTTCTGTTCTTCTTTCTCTAATTACTTTAGGTGTAAAGTTAGGCTGTTTATTTGAGTTTTTTTCTTGTTTCCTGAAGTATGATTGTACTGCTATTAACTTCCCTCTTAGAACTGCTTTTGCTGCATCCCGTAGGTTTTGGGCCATCGTGTTTTCATTGTCATTTGTTTCTAGGTATTTTGTGGTTTCCTCTTTGTTTTCTTCAGGGATCTCATGGTTATTTAGTAGGGTCTTGTTTACCCTACATGTGTTTTCAATTTTTACATTTTTTCCCTGTAATTATATCTAGTCTCATAGCATTGCTGTCAGAAAAGATACTTGATACAATTTCAATTTTCTTAAATTTACTAAGGCTTGATTTGTGACCCAAGTTATGAATTATCCTGGAGAATGTTCCATGAGCACTTGAGAAGAAAGTGTATTCTGTTGTTTTTGGATGGAATGTCCTATAAATATCAAGTAAGTCCATCATGTTTTATTTATCATTTAAAGCTTGTGTTTCCTTATTTATTTTCATTTTGGATATCTGTCCTTTGGTGAAAGTGGGGTGTTAAATTCCCCTACTATGGTTGTGTTACTGTCAATCTCCCCTTTTATAGCTGCTAGCATTTGCCTTATATATTGAGGTGCTCCTATGTTGGGTGATAAATATTTACAATTGTTATATCTCCTTCTTTGATTGATACCTTGATCATTATGTAGTGTCCTTCTTTGTCTCTTGTAATAGTCTTTAAAGTTTATTTTTTCTTATATAAGAATTGCTACTCCAGCTTTATTTTGATTTCCATTTGCATGGAATATCTTTTTCCATCCACTCACTTTCAGTCTGTATGTGTCCCTAGGTCTGAAGTGGGTCTCTTGTAGGCAGCATATATAAAGGTCTTGTTTTTGTTTCCATTCAGCCAATCATTGTCTTTTGGTTGGAGCATTTAAACCATTTACATTTAAGGTAATTATCTATATGTATGTTCCTGTTACCATTTTCTTGATTGTTTTCAGTTTGGTTTTGTAGGTCTTTTCCTTCTCTTGTGATCCCTGCCTAGAGAAGTTCCTTTAGCTTTTGTTGTAAAGCTGGTTTAATGGTGCTGATTTCTACTAATTTTTGCTTGTCTGTAAAAGTTTCAATTTCTCCGTTGAATCTGAATGACATCCTTGCTGGTTATAGTAATCTTGGTTGTAATTTTTTCCCTTTCATCATTTTAAATATGTCCCACCACTCCCTTCTAAGTTGCAGAGGTTCTACTGAAAGGTCAGCTGTTAACCTTATGGGGGTTCCCTTGTATGTTATTTTTTGCTTTCCCATGCTGCTTTTAATATTTTTTCTTTGTATTTAATTTTTGATATTTTGATTAATAATGCTTTGGTGTTTTTCTCCTTGGATTTATACTTTATGGGACTCTCTGCGCTTCATAGACTTTATCATTTCCTTTCCCATATTAAGGAAGTTTGAAACTATAATCTCTTCAAATATTTTCTCAGTCCCTTTCTTTTTCTTTACATCTTTTGTGACCCCTATAATTTGAATGTTGGTGCATTTAATGTTGTCCCAGAGGTCTCTGAGACTGTCCCCATTTCTTTTCATTCTTTTTTCTTTATTCTGCTCTGTGGTAATTATTTCTACTCTTTTGTCTTCCAGGTAACTTATCCATTGTTCTGTCTCAGTTATTCTGCTATTAATTCCTTCTAGAGAATTTTTAATTTCATTTATTTTGTTCTTCACTGTATATTTGCTCTTTAGTTCTTCTAGGTCCTTGTTAAATATTTCTTGTATATTCTCCAATCTCTTTCCAAGATTTTGGATCATCTTTACTCTCATTACTGTGAATTCATTTTCAGATAGACTGCCTATTACCTCTTCATTTTTTGGTTGGTTGGTTTTTACCTTGCTCCTTCATCTGCTGTGTATTTCTCTGTCTTCCCATTTTGCTTTACTTACTGTTTTTTGGGTCTCCTCTTTGCAGGCTGCAGGTTCATAGTTCCCGTTGTTTTTTTTGTCTGCCCGCAATGGTTAAAGTTGGTTCATTGGGTTGTGTCGGCTTCCTGGTGGAGGGGACTGGTGCCTGTGTTCTGGTGGATGAGGCTGGATCTTGTCTTTCTTGTGGGCAGGACTGTTTCTGGTGTTTTTATTGGGGTGTCTGTGAACTTAGTATGATTTTAGGCAGCCTCTCTGCTAATGGGGTGTGTTTCTGTCTTGCCAGTTATTTGGCATGGGGTGTCCAGCACTGGAGCTTTCCGGTCATTGATTGAGCTGGGTCTTAGCATTGAGATGGAGATCTCTGGGAGAGCTCTTGTCGATTGATATTATGTGGAGCCAGGAGGTCTCTGGTGGACCAATATCCTGAACTTGGCTCTCCCACCTCAAAGGCTAATGCCTGATAGCTGGCTGGAGCACCAAGATCCTGTCAGCCACATGGCTCAGAAGAAAAGGTAGAAAAAAAGAAAGAAAAAATAAAGTTATTAAAATAAAAAATTTAAAAAATATTTTTAAAATACAAAAAGTAAAAAAAAAAGAAGAGAGCAACCAAACCGATAAACAAATCCACCAGTGATAACAGGCACTAAAATTAAACTAAGATAACCATATAAATCAGAAACTAGTCAGTCGTGTACTGCAAACCCCAACTCTACATTTGCTCCCAAAGTCCACCGCCTCAGTTTTGGGATGATTCATTGTCTATTCAGTTATTCTACAGATGCAGGGTACACCAAGTTGATTGTAGAGATTTAATCCACTGCTTTTGAGGCTGCATGGAGAAATTTCCCTTTCTCTTCTTTGTTCACACAGCTCCTGGTGTTCAGCTTTGGATTTGGCTCCGCCTCTGCATGTAGGTCATCCTCTGGCATCTGTTCTTCACCCAAGCAGGAGGGGATTAAAGGAGAGGCTGATTAGGGGGCTCTGGCTCACTCAGGCTGGGGGTAGGGAGGGGTACGGAATGCAGGGCCAGCCTGCGGTGGGAGAGACCAGCATGACATTGCAATAGCCTGAGGCATGGTGTTTGTTCTCCCATGGAAATTTTCCCTGGATCACAGGATCCTGGCAGTGGCAGGCTGCACAGGCTCCCGGGAGGGGAGTTGTGGATAGTTACCAGTGCTTAAACACAGGATTCTTGGTGTCTCCAGCAGCAGCCTTAGCGTTTCATGCCTGTCTCTGATACCCGCGCTGATAGCCGCACCTCACACCTGTCTCTGAAACTTGTTTACGCAGTGCTCTGAATCCCCTCTCCTTGTGCACCCTGATAAATGGTTTCTTGAGTCTTAGGCAGTTCCAGACTTTTTCCCGTACTCCCCCCTGGCTAGCTGTGGTGCACTAGCCCCCTTCAGGCTGTGTTCACGCAGCCAACCCCAGTCCTCTCCGTGGGATCTGACCACTCTTGACCAAGCCTTAGCTCCCAGCCCTCACCCACCCCGGCAGGTGTGCATGCAAGCCTCTCAGGCTGTTAGTGTTGGTCAGCACTGTTCCTCTGTGTGGGAATCTCTCCACTTTGCCCTCTGCAACCCTGTTGCTGCGCTCTCCTCCGTGGCTCTGCAGCTCCCCACCCCTGCCCATCCCCCGTCTCTTCTAGTGAAGGGGCTTCCTAGTGTGTGGAAACATTTCCTCCTTCACAGCTCCCTCCCAGTGATGCAGGTCCTGTCCCTATTCTTTTGTCTCTGTTGTTTCTTTTTTCTTTTGCCCTACCTAGGTACGTGGGGACTTCCTTGCCTTCTGGGAAGTCTGAGGTCTTCTACTAGCATTCAGTGGGTGTTCTTTAGGAGTTGTTCCACATGTAGACGTATTTTTGATGTATTTGTGGGGAGAAAGGTGATCTCCGCATCTTACTCCTCTGCCATCTTGAAGGTCCTCCAGTGACACTTTTTAATTTTTAAAAATCTTTAATATTTATTTATTTATTTTTGGCTGTGTTGCATCTTCATTGCTGTGCGTGGGCTTTCTCTAGTTGTGGCTAGAGGGTGCTACCCTTTGTTGCAGTGCACAGGCTTCTCATTTTGGTGGCTTCTCTTGTTGCAAAGCACAGGCTTTAGGTGTGTGGGCTTCAGTAGTTGCAGCATGTGGGCTCAGTAATTATGGCACCCATGCCCTAGGGTACACGGGCTTCAATAGTTTTGGCCCGAGGGCTCAGTAGTTATGGCTTATGGGCTCTGGAGCTCAGGCTCAGTAGTTGTTGCACACAGGCTTTGTTGCTCCACGGCCTGTGGGATCTTCCTGGACCAGGGGTCAAACCCATCTCCCCTGCTTTGGCAGGCAGATTCTTAACCACTGCGCCACCAAGGAAGTCCATCCTTTTTTACTAATCAAGTGACATCATATGTGTGTTAGTTTTTTTGAATATCTAATCTCTTTCATTCATATATGACTGTCTTTGTATCAGTTCCATCTGGTTTCATTACTATAACTTTATAATAATTCTTGAAGTGTGTCCCTGTAAGCCCTCCAGATCTGTTTTTCTTATTTAAAATTATCTGTGGTTATTGATTTTCAAGCATACTTTAAAATCAGCTTCTCAATTACACACACACACACACACACACACACACACACACTGTGTTGGCTTTGGCCAAATTTACATTGAATCTACAAATCAATAAACAAAAAATTCTATCTTTACCATATTGAACAGAGTTTAACCATTTTCTTACTATATATCCCTTCATGTTTTTAGTAATTTCTTTCTTTTGTGTTAGTACAGCTACACCGATTCTTTTCTGTTACTGTTCACATGTTTCATCTTTTTTTCTTTATTTCAGTCTTTTTGAGTGCTTATATTTTAGGTCTTTATTGTTCTCAGGCATGAAGATATGTTTTGAGTAAGACTGACAAATTTATAGAAGAATAAATATTAAAAATCAGTGTTACAGAGATTTTCACTTCTAACTACAAAGTACTAGTTGTTATGAGACTAATATATTTGACGAAAGTGTTTAAAAACCTAGAAAAATGTAAAAATAGAATTATAGGAAGACATTGGAAAACACTGAATGGATCCATGAGCTTTTCCAAGACATGAGGAACCACTGTCAATTTTTGCATGTATGTATTAAGTGAGGAAACTGATCATGTTATGATTCAAGTTATTTATCTTAGATTCTCTAAATTTTCATTTTTGGTTATCCATATTTATTCTTTCCTACCCTTTTTGTCTCTGATCTTTAAATCTTCTACCTTACATCTAATATTATCTCTTTTTTTAATAGTTCCTATTTTATTTAGAAGCACTTCATTAATAATTCCAAAAAGCCTGAAATAATATGGCTTTTTCTCTTCCACAATTCTCTCATGCAGCAAATCAGTAAGTATTTCAATTTTAACACTTGAATTATTTATTTGTTAAAATTTTATCTTTTTCATATCTTTAAAACTCCTTACATTAACAAGGAACTAATTTCTCCGTGAACACTTTCAATAGGCTATATTGTCTGCTTATTTATATGGTCATTTATGAATATGTACTAAATTTCTACTTGTGGAGGAATAAGTATCAAATATGCCAGTATGCCATAAACAACTAAAAAACTGGAAAAAACATGTGAAATATCTCTTTTCAGGCACTGGACAGTTGAAATTTAAAAACTGTTATTTTTAAGGATTCTTATGGAAAGACAAACAGAATATGAACTCTGTATTCACTTGATAAACTCTTCAAATCAAGGCCCTGGGGATTTCAGATGAAACACAGAACAACCCACTTTCTAGACAGGAATCCAGAATTGGAAATCTGGAATGATGGGGCAGCTGGAATTTGTGAAAAAAATATCAAATAGAAAGAATTACACATAAAAGTATATCCAGATATCAGCATAGAATATTTGAGCAAATAATATTCTATGCATGCACAGGATGAGATTTTGCAAGGCCTACCAGAGAGCAGATGCTAGCAGGTTGTGAGCTAAATGATGATCCTGAATGCTGCCTAATTCTGAGAAATGTTGGTGATCCAACTAGTCAGAGTGGAGATACCTTACTGAACCCGTCAGAAAATCAGCTGGGACCTCAGGAACATCATAATTTATAAGTAGTATAACTCTAACCTTAGATTAAGGTCTACTGTAAATTCCCCATAAAAAAATTCTAAAAACAAAGCTAGACAATATCAAGCTGATCAGCCATCAAATTAACTTGTTTGCCAGATGAAAATTGACAGTCTTTCAAAAAAAAAAAGGCACAAAAACTCAATGTTGTAGCATAACTTGTCAGTACACAGTAAAGAATCAATAGATATGTGAAGGAGGAAAAATGACATAATTTAAAGCCAGAATTAATGGAAACAGACCCAATATTGACACCAATGACAACAGATCAGAACTTCCACAAGGCTATTGTAAATGTCAAAAATGTTCTGGTAGGTACAATTTGCAGGTAGATTTGTACCCACTGGTTTATAACCCTACATAATCCAACCCCCTGAGTTGGTGATATTTGTGAATATGATGAATGTTACTCCCATGTCTAGGTTATGCTATATGGCAGAGCGAAGGAATTCTGCACATGCAGTTAGGATCCTTCAACAGTTTGACTTTGAATTAATCATAAGGGAGAGCATCCTGTGTGGGCCTAATGTAATGAAATGAATCTTTTAAAAGATGGCTAAAGTCTTCCAGAGAGTGAATGTCCTTCTGGACTTGAATAAGAAAACATCTATGCCATAAACTGCCTATAAGAATAATACATGTTAGGAAACTGTAGACATCTCAAGTACTGATTGTGTCCTCCAGTTGAAATTTAGTAAGAATCCAGGGCATCTCAACCATATATCTCAGGGAAGTGAATTTTGCAAACAACCTGAATGAGCTTGAAAGAAATTACTAACTGCAGGCAAGTCTCCATATGATAATACAGCCTAGCTAACTCCTTGACTACAGCCTCCTCCCTGAGGAGGGAGGATCCGGCTAGCAGTGCCCAAACACCTGATGCATGGAAACTGTGTATTTTGTGTGTGTTCCTTTGTCGTCATTGTTTTTAATAGATTTTATTTTTTAGAGCAGTTTTAGATTCACAGCAAAATTGAAAGGAAGGTACAGAGATTTTCTATAAATGTTCTACCCCCACACATGCTTAACCTCTCTCATTACCATTACCCCCTACCAGAGGGTCTCTCTACATTTGTTTTAATTGATGAACATTATACATACACATTGATACATCATTATCACCCAAAGTCCATAGTTTACATTACAGTTCACTTTTGGTTTTGTAAGTTCTATGGGTTTGGACAAATATATAATGACATGTGTCCATCATTACAGTATCATACAGAGAATTTTCATTGCCCTAAAAATCCTCTGTGGCTTCCCCTATTTATCCCTCTCCCCCACACCCTAGCTACCACTGATCTCTTTACTGTCTCCATAGCTTTGTTTTTATGTGTGTGCTATTTTAAGCTGTTAAATTTGCAATAATTTGTTACATTGTGATAGAAACTTAGTAATACAGATTTAAATGCAAAGGTAGACATAGTGAGCAAATATTTGGAGAACCTCTGGGGTAAAAAAACATTGCAGCTATAAAGAAGAACAAAATGTAGTCTAGAAATAAAAACATGATATCTGAAATTTAAAAATTCACTGGAAGGCTATATCAGCAAAAAATAAGGGTAGTATATTTGAAAACAGAAAAATAGACCCTTTAAAATGTTGTAGAGAGAGAGAAAAGAAAAGACAAAAAAAAATTTAAAAAGATTCACTGTCCTGATGGAATATCAATCAATCTAATGTAAATGTAATTGGACTCAGAAAAAGTTAAGAAATCGGAGGAGAAAAAAATTTGATTACATAATGGCCCAAAATTTATCATAAATGTTTATAATGAACAAATGTAAATAATTGTTCTCAGAAACTCAGCAAACTCCAAGCAGGACACATACACACACATCCATACACTTACAAATCATAGGTCTCCATACCTTAGTTGTATTGTTGAAAACTAACTACATAAAAACTAACCAGTGAAAACTAATGTAGTAAAAATGTTTAAACCAGCCATTACAAAGAGGAACATTTGAAAACGTATATTCACACAAAAACCTGCACATGAATGTTTATAATACCTTTGTTCATAATTGCCAAAACTTGGAAGCAACCAAGATGTTCCTTGGTAGCTGAATGGATAAATAAACTGTAGTACACTCAGACAATGGAAGATTATTCAGTGCTAAAAAATGAAATGAGCTATCACACCATAAAAAGACATGGAAGAAGTTTAAATGCCAAAATCTATATACCGCATAGAAAAATCTACATACCATATAATTTCAACTATATGACATTCTGGAAGAGTCAAAACTATGGAGACTGTAAAAAGATCAGTGGTTGCCAGGGTTTGGGGTAAGGGATGCACAGGCAGAGCACAGAGGATTTTTAGAGCAGCTGAACTACATCATATGATACTATGATGGATACACGCCATTATACATTTGTCCAAATGCACAGAATGAACAACAAGAGTGAACTGTAAAATGAACTTTGTCTCTGGGAATGCAGGTAAGGGTCACTCTTGGGTTTATTGCCATTTTCTATCTCTTATATTTCATTTTGCATTTGAGCAAAGGGAGAAGGAAGAAATTGATGAGCTAAAGTTATAATATCAGGTACCAATATAAGAAGTTTCTTTATTTCTAATGTTTGCATATTTCAGTATCACCTCTAAGGACTATTCTTTCCTCAGTAGAGATTTCTCAAATGTTCCCAGGTACTTCAGTTCAACAGCTCCTTTAAGAAGTTAATTTTTATTTGTGAAAAAAACATATTTTAATATTTATTTATTTTCTAGAAACAAATTTGATCTTTTGCCAAGTCTTTATTATTCAGAGTAATAGGGAAATTCCTCAGGAAGAATTACCTTAAAATAATAGTAATGGAATTATGAAATTAAACTATTAAATAGTAAAGGGGAAAGAAACAGTCAATGTAGTTTTTCTGTTTAAATAAGTATTACTGAATAAAATATTCTAAATAAAATCATAAAAATGTCTCACCTTTCCAACTCTCATATTTCCTATCTTTATGACTTAAGATGGTTACTAGGGCCTCCCAAATATCATCCACCACCCCAAAATCAAGATATGATCTCAGAGAGACTGAAGGTCAAAGATTCTGAACAAGGACACAAATTAACCAATAAGTCCATATTTGAATAATAATTTAGTATTAATTCAAACTAAGCGTGTACCTCCATAAGAAGGAATGTGACTAAATTTTAGTGAATGCCAAGTACATGTCAAGTTATTTAGAAAACCCCTGTGAATTAAGATCATTACCTCAATTTCATAGATGAGGAAGCTGGCTGGGGTAATGTAACTTTTGCAGTCACATTCTTAAAAAGCCATGTAGCCAAAATTTGAAACAAAAATTGTCCTGAGACTCTACACTTTCCTTTATAAACTGCTGCTTCTTACAAGAAAAAAAATATTGTCATCATTCATTCTCTAAACTGTTGGTTCTTAGTTTGGTTTGGGGCATGGGATCCTACTGGTTAAACCTATAAATCCTCATCACAGAAAAAAAAATGTGTCAAAATAATCCTACAGACTGTTGGATACAATTTCAATGGGTTCCCAAAGTCTTCTGAACCCCACATTCTAGGCAAAATAACATCAAAATATGTCTTGTGAGTTCTCAAATATACTGATCATATTTTTTAATGTAAACACAGGGGTGTGCCAAGTCATGAAAAGGCATGAAGGAACCATAAATGCTTATAACTATGTGAAAGAAGACATTCTGAAAAGGCTACATACTGTATTTTTCCACCTACATGACAAAAGATAAAACTATGGAGACAGTAGAAAGATCAGTGTTTGTCAGAGTGTAGTGGGGAGAGAGAGATGAATAGGTGAAGCACAGATTTTAAGGCAGTTAAACTACTCTGTATGATAGTATACAGGGGGTTATATGTCATTATACATTTGTCTAAACCCATAAAATGTGCACCACCAAAAGTGAACCCTAATGTATACTATGGACTTTGAGTGATAATGATGTGACAATGTAGGGTCATTAATTGTAACAAATGCACCACTCTGTTGGGGTATGTTGTTAATGAGGGAGGCTGTGCATGTGTGAAGGCAAAGCGTATATGGGAGCTCTTTATACTTTCTACTCCATTTTGCTGTGAACTTAAAACTTTATTCCAAAAAATAAAGTCTATTGAAAAATGGCATACAGTTTGATGCTTTAGTGGTTCATGGTCTGACAAAAGAACAAACTGCTCACAATTTTATGTGCCTTGGGAAAAAAAGTGCTTTTGTTTTTGAAAGCTCAAAAATATTATTCCATTACTGACTTGTCAAATTATTTAACACATTATTTTAATTACAACATAAACTTTAAAACCATTACTTCTGCATAAACCCCCAAATGTAACACCAGTTTATCAAACCCATCGATATGTATATGAGGTGTCAGATTTATAGATGGTTTTAAAGAGTCGTCCAGAAAAAAGCAATTTTAAAGTTTGTATTAAACTTCTTATAGGTTAATCCATGGTTAAACTTATGAAGGGGCTAATTCCAACACAATTGGGTTCAGATCTATTTCAACTAAGGAATATTCAGAGCTATGGGTGTATATTGAGGTTAAATTAGTCAGTATAACTATATATAAAATATGGAAGTTAGCACCCTTAAGCAAAGAAACTCAATATCATTAACCTGATGATTATCATATTTTATCTATGTGTTAATTATATATTAACCAGGTGATTAAGGAAGGGCTGAACATGAAGGTGACTTTTAACCAAAATATTCTATAAAAAAAGTAAAGAAATATAAAGTTCAGAACCAAGGTATATATTTTTTTTAACCAAAAGAAGTTTACAAGGGGGTCAATCAGAAGGGGAGTAGCTGATAATAGTGACTCTGTTTATGTACAGCTTTTAATCTTCAGTAGAATTTTAGACAAAGTATTTTATTAGATCTTTAATTATCTTGAACAATATTTAAAGGTGATATGTTTACTTAATCTATGATAAAATCAAGGGTCTGAGATATTAAATACTCTAGTCTCAAAGCTAGTATGGTTTAGAAGACATTCCATCCTTTACCTAGGTCTGTGTCTGTTCCCCTTCAGCATGCTACAGTATGCAGAAGATACAAAATTTAGCATGTTAACCTAAATACACTTCATAAAGCTTAAGTATACATTGGTTTTGGGCTGAATTGTGTCCTCCCAAAATTCATTTTTTGAAGTCCTGAACCCCAGTATCTTAGACTGTAACCATATTTAGAGATCAGGTCTTTAAAGAGGTGATTAAGTTAAAATGAATAAGTTATAATGACTAAATTAAAATTGGAGTGGGGCTTTAATCCAGTATGATTGGTGTCCCTATGGAAGAAGGAGAGACACCAAAGATGAGCACATGTGCACCAAGGAAAGGCCATGTGAGGACACAGAGAGAAGGGTGTAGTCTGCAAGCCAAACAGTCCTCAGGACAAACTAACCCTGCCAGCCCCTTCATCTTGGACTTACAGCCTTCAGAATTGTGAGAAAATAAATTTTTGTTGTTTAAGCCACTCTGTGGTATTTTGTTATTTTAGCCATAGCAGACTAGTACATATTGTAAAATACCTATATCCTCAAGTACAACAGTAATCAGTATAGAAGATGACCCCTGTCAGGGTTACCTAAATTGATTATTTCTCTGATTTCCAATTGTTTTTTTCTTCACTTTGAACTTCTAATTACTGTATTAAAAGAACCAAGGGTTTTGTCTTGTTTTGTTTTTTAATATAAACTCCCTGGTGACTCTTTAAATCATAGCAATGACTGTCTACTAAAACACACAAAACTGTATAACTCTCCTAATTGTTTCCTAAAATCCCTTCCAGTTCTAAAATTTATGATTTTTAGGTTTTTGGGAGAAAATATCTATAATTATAGAAATAATTTTTATTCTGCTAACCTATTTTGAAGGATCATTATAAGGATTGGTAAAAGGACTGAATAGATGCGGAAACAAAATTTTGTTATCATTGAGTGTTCAAAACTTGACCTAAAAGATCACTGCATTGTTCTATTTTCTAGTTAAATAGATTTCATTATACCATGTGTGGATGTTAGAAAGAATAAACATAGTATGAACTAACACAATAAATACAGTTTTTGTTTTGTGAAGTCTCTTTTGACAGACTGTGTTAAGCACAAATAATAACTTTTTTCTACATGAAAATGAATTTTGGTGAATAGCTCAAAGCAACAAACTGGTCTTTTAAAATTTGTGAATTAGGCACAAATCAATCAACTGCTCAAACAGTAGATTTTCAGACACAGTTCCAAGTGTTTGCATATGCCATATTAACTATGTTCCTCTTGCTGATGGTTTTGATATACAATTAATCATTAGCTAACATTTAGACAACTACTATGTACAGAGCACTAAACTAAATGACCTATCTCATGTAAGTATAAAGATTGACAAACAATTGGTATTTCATTACCTGAAAGGAACAGGTTCATATAAATCTTGTTCTAGCTAATTGCTTTCACTGAGTAATTAATTATCAACTCAAAATTAAGGATCTACCTCCTCATTTCTGAAAACTGGCTTCAATAACTGAAGTGGCCTATGGACAGATTTTCTACAAGATATAAAGACAGTTACTACACAGTTATTTATCAGTCTCTACATCTGTATCTATTTTGAACTTTGGAAGCCTACAAATTGAAAATGTACAACAGAACTTTTAACCTGATAAGATATAGATAGGCATTAAATAGAGGACCAATATACTAAGTGAAGTTCTTAACTCCTTCCTAATTGAAAGCAGGGGTGACACTGCAAGTGTTGTCTAGATAGATCAATTTAACCACCTCTTGCCTGACTGGCTCTCAGAAGATAAAGTCTTACCTTCAGATAGGAGAATGTGAGGGGTTGTTCCAGAGTGGAACTGTATCACTAACAGAGGCAATGCTGCCTCCACAGGGATGGGGGTGATTAGTACATCTAAAGGAGGGACTGGGTTGTCAAGATTGATAAATTAGGAAGAGTGAGACTTGATAAAATGAGGGAACAGGAGGTACTGACCTAAAAGCAACTAAAGGAAAAAAAAAATATCTGGCGTGAATTTGCTATTTGTATACAATGCCCTGGAGACATTAGAAGGTGTCTAGATATAGGAAGTTTTAGATTCACACGTTTGTAGCTGGAAAATGTCATCAAAATACTATACCTGTTCTTTCATATTATATATGAGAACACCAAGGCTTAAAGCAACAGAGGCTGCCATGGAGCCCAAACCCAGATACCTTGCCTCCTTTTTCTGAGTTGCTGAGACAATGACAGTCTCATGTGTAAGTTTTAAGGTAATATATAAATACTAGGTGTTAGTAATAACTTGTTTGGGGTACTTAGTCATGCCCTTCATCAATAACATAGAGTCTTTATGTAACTTGAACCTCAATTAGCCACTGCATGATGCCACTTTTTGCCTTTCCTGGTATAGTTTCTCATTTTTCCATGTGATATAAATTGCTTCATACTTTGGTGAAATGAAACTAAAAAACTGGGATTCAGATAAGCATTAAATTTATAGTAGGAAAATATATCAGGGATAATTAGATAATTTGTGTTCCTATCTAAAGCAAAATAGTAACTTCGTTTCTATGTAGATGACAGAACTAGTATTGCATTGGAACTGGTGTAAAAGGAAAATATCAGAAAACAGTATATATATATATTGCCTGTCTCTTGGGGAGAATGAGATTTTAAGTAGAAGAACATTTAGTTATGCTTACCTAAGAACTTCTTTGAGAAATTTTCTGTGCAGTGTCTACAACAGCATAACATGCCCTGGAGATTTAACAGGCAGGCAAATTGTCTCAATATTCATATTATGAAATTAGTAAAGATTTATTAAGGACTTTATGTGTCAGACACTAATAAACAATTAAAGTGCAAAGGTGAATGCTTATAAGGGAGGGATACAGATAAAGTAATAAATAATTACAATTTAATATGATGAGCCCTAAAATCAAATATATAATAGTAATTCAATCTCTAGGATTTGTAGAGATTTTTTTTTTCTAAATGTAACAGTTGAGCTGGAGATTTTTATTTTAAATAAATAGGAGTTTCTAATGCATTCAGGATAGACAAAAAGGCTTTAAAGGGGCACAGCTATTTGAGAAAGAATAGCTTTTTTAGGTAACCAAGAAAAGGCTTTTGGTGCAGAGCTTAACTTTCATGGAAGACACTAAAGTCTGAAAATAGAAGGGCATCCAAGAGCAATTGTCATGAACACCAAAAGTTTTCTATGAGGTAACTTTGAAGGACTTTAAACAGGCTATTGATTGGAGATACCCAAACGTCATATCCTAAAGTAACTTTTCAAGCTATATAATTCCACTTCTCACCTTTGTTTCATGCTTTTTCAGTGTACGCTGTATCTTGGTTTATCTCTTCTTTCCCTGGAGGGGGCTGTGGCTCTGGAAATGGTGATAGCTTCTCCTTTTCCTTCTCCTCCTAGTCCTCCTCTTTCTTTTCTCCTCATCCTCCTCCTTCTTTAACAATTTCATAACATACTTTAAAAATAACTGACACTTTAGCTCCCCAAAATCTTTGAAGCTAATTAAACCAAAAAACTGTCTTGAATTAATTTCATATCTTGTTATGTATTTCAATCATTGCTCTGCCTACTCTGTGAGTAACATGTAAAATATATGACAGGTAATTTTGGGGATAATTTTGATTGAGACATAAAAAATGTAATCTTTATGTTTTCTAAAATTTTGTGAGTACCATTATTAATTTAAGGGACAATAGTTATAATAAAAATATCCAAATTTTATATGTATAATATGAGCTAAACAGTATTAGTTTACTATTGTTGTGTAACAAATTACAAAATTACTGGCTTAAAACATACCTGTGTTTTAACTGACAGTTTTGTAGGTCAAAAGGCCAAGCATATGTGATTGGATTCTCATAATCTTAAAAGGAGGAGATGCAAGTATTGGCCAGGTTGTGTGCCTTTCTGGAGCTTGAAGTCCTCTTTCATGCTCACATCTTTGTTGGTAGAGTGGAGCTCATTGTGGTTATAGAACTGAGGCTGCTGTTCACTTCTTGGATTGCTCACTTGAGAACAGGACCCATCCTCAGTTCCTAAAGGCAACTAAATCTCCTTGCCACCTGGTCCCCTCCATAGACCCTCTTACACTTTGAATATCTCTGAATTATTAAAGGGCCCTCATGATCTTATGGCCCCACCTGATCTACTTAGGTCCACCCAGATATTTTCCTTCTTTATTAACTCAACTGATTAGATTGAGTTGAAACCTAGGGACATGAATCCAGGGACATGAATATCATATACCTTGATTATTTCAGAAAAATCTCTTTGCCATGTAATTTAACATAATAAGGAAATGATATCATCATTTCAACAGGTCCCACACACTCAAGGACAGGGAATCATACAAGATGGGTAGGGACCATCTTAGAATTCTGTCAATATAAAAATTGTCTTAAGTGATTTACATGCATTAATTTATTGATGTATCAGTATAACTTGGTTATTCCCTGGTGGTCTAGTGGTTAGGATTCAATGCTCTCAATATAAATTGGTTGTCTCAGATTTATATATGAGTAGAGCTAGTCTTTGAGAAGATATGAAACTTGGCCTAAGTCACAGTCTGGACACAATTGAACTAGATAGATCAGAAATCCAAAGCCCTGATTTTTTTTTTTTTTTTTTTTTTTTTTTGCGGTAGGCGGGCCTCTCACTGTTGTGGCCTCTCCCCTTGCAGAGCACAGGCTCCGGATGCGCAGGCTCAGCAGCCATGGCTCACGGGCCTAGCCGCTCTGCGGCATGTGGGATCTTCCCAGACCGGGGCACGAACCCGTGTCCCCTGCATCGGCAGGCGGACTCTCAACCACTGCGCCACCAGGGAAGCCCCCTGATTTTTAATATTATGAAATATTGTCCTGTTAACAGTTACTTAAAAATAAAGTAACTTTTTATTTAGGAAAAGGTAAATTATAACTTTTCAATGAAAACTATAGTTATATGTTGAATCTATTTCATTTCTGTTTTTACATTGTTATGGTGATATATTTAGATAATCCACATCAATATAAAACTGGACTACAATAATTTTAAACATTGTTAATATCTTCAGTGTGTGTGTGTGTCTCTGTGTGTGTGTGTGCACGAGCACACTTGCTGAGCGAGATGTGCTGTTTAAGTTGCACTGGTGTTATGGGATTACTTTCTTTGTCAGTTTTATAATATATAATTTTTGTTTCTAGTTTCTTTTGAGTTCCTCTTCTATGGAGTAAAGTAATACAAATGGATTAAAACTAAACTCTCCTTCATAGAGATAATTGACCCACATATGTTGTAGGTAGAATTCTAAGATATTCCCCAATATTTCTTACTTCAGGTATACTTGCCTTGTATAATCCTTGGAACTAAGAGTATGGTGGATTGTACTTCCATTATTATGTTATATTATATGACATAGTTGACCTTAAGATGGGAAGCTTATGATGGTTAATTTTTTTGTGTCAACTTGACTGGGCCAAGGGATCCCCAGATTAAGTATTATTTCTAGTTGTGCTTGTGAGGGTGTTTCTCCTTAAAATTAGCATTTGAATGAGTGGATTCACTAGATTGCCCTCTTCAGTGTGGGTGAGCAGCATCCAGTCCCAAATAGAATAAAAAGGCTGAGGAAGGGGCTTCGCTGGTGGCACAGTGGTTGAGAGTCCGCCTGCCGATGCAGGGGACATGGGTTCATGCCCCGGTCCAGTAAGATCCCACATGCTGTGGAGCGGCTGGGCCCGTGAACCATGGCTGCTGAGCCTGCATGTCCGGAGCCTGTGCTCTGCAACAGGAGAGGCCACAACAGTGAGAGGCCCACGTACAGCAAAAAAAAAAAAAAGGCTGAGGAAAGAAGAATTCACCCCTATTTTGCTTTTTCTCTGTCAGTTTGAGCTGACAGGTAGACTCTACCCTTGAGCTGAATTCGCACCATCAGCTCCCCTGGTTCTCAGGACTTTTGACGCCAGCTAGGATTATACCACCAGCTCTGGCTCTCCAGCTTATTGAGGGCAGGTCATAGGACTTTTCAGCCTCCATAATCTCATGAGCCAATTCCTTATTATCTATATGTCTATCTATTAACCTATTTATCTATCCTATTGGATATATTTTTTTGGAGAACCCTGACTAATACAGTGTTTTAACTGGTGGACCTGACCTAATCACACAAGCCTTTTAGAAGCAGAAAGATCTGGTCACAGAAGGGAAAGTTAGAGAGATGTGAAGGGTGAGAGGGAGTTCTCTGCTGCTGATGTAGAGGAGGTCCCATGGCAAGGACCCAAGAAAGCCTTGGAGTGAGGTGTGCCCTGTCAAGCTAGCAAAACCACAGGACCTCCTATCACCACAAGAAAATGAATTCCACCAGCTATTTGGAGGAGCTTATAAGTGAATCTTTTTCTGGATTAGCTTCCAGATGAGGAAGTCAGCTGACATCTTGATTTCAGCCTGGTGAGACCCTGAGGAGAGGATCTAGATTAAATGTGTTAAACTCTTGACCATAGAAATTGTGAGATAACAAATTTGTATTACTTTAAACTGCTAAATTTGTGGTAATTTGCTACTCATCAAAGAAACACATGAAAGAAGATTCTTAATATTATGGATTTTTCAAATATTTAGATGAATTTCAAAACTTTCCTTGGATTCTTGAAGAAAAGCATATAGGCATGCTCAGACATGGACACCGTTTTCTTCATAACCAAGCTAGATAGTCTTGTCAGGATGCTTCAATGGGATATATCCTTAAAACCCATCTGTTCAGTAGCTGTGAGGCGAGATTTACAACTGACACATTTGATTGCCCTCATGTAGACTACCCAAGGTTTGAAAAGGAGAATTTCTATACTTGGCTAATTGCTTGGAATTAGAAATTAGGTTTGGTTTATTGGAGTCCCCAAATCATAATGGAGATTGAATTCTCTTCAAACTCTTCAACTAAAATACTAATATAATGAAATGATACCAATAGTAAAATAAAGGAAAAGGGAATAGTTAAGAAAGGCAGTAGAAAATGCCATCTCTACATCATAAGTAGGAATCATGTTTGTGTTAGGTGGGGAACAACTGGAGCCAAAGTGAGACATACAACCTGGAATTAATCTGACACCTGTATTTATGCCTCACATATATGAAATTACTTATATTTACAAAGCTTTAAGACACCCTTAATGTTATTTTTCCTATATAATGGATATTAAATATTGCTTAACACACGGCTTTTGCCAAGAAGAATTGCTTTCTAAATCTAGAATTGTTTTTCCAGAGGAAAAGCTATTCCAAAGAGATATTTTTCCTCTCCTAAACAGAAGACACTTTAAATAATAGTATTTTCCCTGATACACACGTGGTGAATATTTCCCCCTCCTATAAAATAGTTATTATGAAGTATTGGCATTTCCCCTTAAATGCACATGCTGGTAAGCACAGGTGTGTTGAAGCCATATGGTCACACTTTCTAATTCATCTATTTCATTAAGGATACATTTAATTTTTCTACAGACCTTCAATAAAGTCAATTTTTTATGCTTACATTATTCTCTGCTTCATCGATATTTCAAAAACAATGCCAAGACTGTTTTCTGTTTTGTAGTAAACAGGTAATGAAACTTAAATCTATAAGCACTTTAGTCCTAACATGCCATTTGGGATGAGAGAGAAATATGGCATGAATTAGCATCCTCCGTTTAGATGAAAGGACTCATTCATTAAGGAAGAAATTCATATGCTGAAACATCACAGTCTACTGGAAGAACTCTAATAAAAAACTGATCACTTACATTTTCATAGCATTGTAATGCTCAGGAAGCAGGGGCATGGAGTCAGAAAGTAGGTTTTAAGAAAATCATTTATTAGTAGTGAGAAATACAGCTTAAAGCATTTCCTACTTTCTGGCAACTACTGGCACTTAGAAAGAACACACTAATAGAAATTCACAGGACCAAAGAAACACAAAGATTGGAGCATAATGTTCTCTAGCATATGCAGCCTTCTTAGCTAATATGGTCTTTGTTGTTTTTCTTTTCCTTCCTGGTTTTTAGCATGTTGTGACATCTTGATTACAATTCAATAAATATCCCTTATATGACCTTAATCTTTTCAAAGTCCACTTTCAATATCTATCTCATGAGTGAATGGCAGTCAAAACTAGATGTGCATTAGAACAATCACTACATTTCTAGCTTCTGATCATATTGGATGGCTAGGAAAAGATTAGATGTCATTTTCTTGCATTGCCTGACAGTTTTTCTCATATCTCTCACTCTTTGTTCAGAGGAGATAGAGGTTTCTATTTCATACTAAACGTGTAGGAACTTGAGGGAGAATAATAGAAAATAGATGGAAGATGGTGAGAGAGAGAAACTGGGAGACATAAATCCACATACATATCAAATAAATTCTGGACCCTTAAAAATTAAAAATATAGCAAAGAAAGGTGTCAGTGTTAGAGCACAGGGGATAATGCTACTTACACTTTGCATACTATTGCTTTGGATACTACTTAAAATTTGAGTAAAATCTGAAATTTGGAATATGATGGATAGTCATTTTGGGGACTGAATACAAATTGTTGTTGTATTTGTAAGGAGTCGGGCAATTCTCAAATTTGGGTTTGTCAACATGAGCTGAAATAACTTCATTTATGGCCCCCCAGGGCGAGCATGATTTGCAAAAAAATAAGACTTGCTACTTCCCCTTGTGCTTTCAGTCATGGTAGTGTTTACGCTAGTGAAATAGCACAAATAAAATTGTATTTTCATTTTCTAATCTCTACTTTGAATATCCCCTTAGAATTGACTTTCAGAACTTTAAGGGTGAGCATTTTATATGGTTAACAAACTGTAAGTTCAAGTCAAAATACGGGTTGGATTATATAGTAGCAGTACTATTTTGTCCCATTTGACATTTCTTTCATTAACTGCCATGGTAGACAATGAAGCGTGAATCATGGCAAATGGCAAACCACCCCAAATTGCACCACGTGAAACATAACAGTAAAAATACCATCTAATTTTGCCTTGAGCTGCAGGGTCTGGCCTTAATACAATTGGTTGTTCACACACTAGATTCCAGCTTTAGCTACTTCTCAGTTATGGTGAAGATGTTGATATTTTGGGTGGGTACAGTTTTTGTTAGGGATGTAAGAACATATAATCGTACATTTCAGTAAGTAGCTCCTGTTCTGAGTTTATTTTCTTTTTAGTCTTATATGGCTTAGCATTTGGTAGATGATGGAGCTGTTGTTCCCTTGCTGCTGATCCAGAAGCTTGAAAAGCATGTTTATCTTCAGGGGGAGCTATGCTCTATCTCCTTAAGGGAGTAGTATCTACAGAAAAAAATTGGGATTCTTTCGCATGGGATATTTGTCCATTTTTACCCAATTATTTATTTATTCAATAATTTATATCAAGATGGATATTTATTTTAGATTTTGAATTATATCTGAACACTTTACTTTTTGCTCAAATTGTCCTAGATTCGGTCATTGAGAGCTCTTCCAGTTGCCTCCTTTGACATGCCCGCATTAATAAAAGTGATTGTTGTTCTTACTGGAGCACTGCCTAACTTTCTGGCACTACAAGTTACTCCAAGTTCCTCTTGTATCTTCCCTGCCCATATCCTGGAATCAGTCATTTCTCCAAGGAGGCCTGGTTTCTGTTATTTGAGAATCATGTTAGAAACCAAGATTTGGGTGGTGTTGGGTATGATCGTTGCTCCTAGGATGTCATTGTTTCTAGGCTCTCTCAGGAGACAGAACTTGGAAAATATATATGTGTATACTAACTACGTTTAATGTTGTGAAGCAGGTGCCACTATATATGTCTCAGACTTCATGAGAATTGTGTCTTCTAGAGTTGGGCAGTTCACTGATTGCATTGTCATATCCAGCAGCCCTGATAAAGTTAATACCAGCATGACATATACCAATACAATCAACTTGTATGAAAATAGCAGGAATGTCCCATCTACTACTAATATAAGCTTTTTATAAGCCACATTTTTCGCCACATATGAACTAATAAAAATTGGATGTTTGAATCTAACGAACAATCATCCAAAGACTCTTTCTCAGTCTCTTTTAGGAAGACTATACATATAGTCTTCCTAAAACTTCAATTTACTTTCATTGTGATTAATGTGACCCTAATGTTAATGAGTATATGAAACTATCATGATTAGTAAGGTAATTAAAAAGCAAGTATATGGAACATTTTTCATAATGTTCTCTTTGGGGAGTGGTTAAAGATCTATACCATTAAACATGAAATTAAGTAATATTTTAAAATACAGTATCCCCTAGAGCAAATCTTAAAAATTATTTCTAGTATATTTTACGTTATTTATAATGTCTGCACAGTGGCACCTGAATATAACTGATGAGTACAAAAGTGATTTAAATAAATGAAGGATTCTGCTTTGGGTCAAGATAGATTAGCAGGAACCAACTGAAACATTCCTCCTCCCCCCCTCAAATTAAAAAATATATATAAAATAGTAGTTTATAAGACATAGGGTGTAATCCTCAGAGATGATGCAAAACTCAAAATCAAATGTAATTTAATAAAAAAATCATCTCTGTGACTGCCCCAACTGGCTGGCTTGAGAGAGTTTTTATGATGTAGTGCATGGAGAAGGAAATCAATGAAAGCTTGGCAGATTCCCAAATTGAGGAGATGGAGCTGAGAGCCGGGGCAATCAAGGTGACTCAAGTTTTTGGAACAGAATACTATGGAGGAGAGACCTCACACAGAGAACTGAAGAGATTTGCAGAGAATCCACCATGAGTATACAGTTGAGGATGAATCCATGCATACACATGGGAAATACTGCCACAGTTTCTGTCACTAAATTTTTTCCAAGGGAGGAGAGTAAGTGTACAATGGAAAAGTAAACTGTTTTCAGAGAAAACTCCAGTTGCATTTAAGACAACAGGAGCCTGAGGGAGAGGGAGAGAGAGTATTGATCAAGTTGGCCTTGGTATTACCGTCAGCCTAACTAAACTTTAGATAGGCTTCTTCCTGACTATACACTCCTGACCTCCTTTTTCTTAGAGTATTTATTTTAGAAAACTTGCAATTGTAAATTATTTCTCTGTCCCTTTGAGATGTAAATCTTTATAAAAACCTTATTCCAGTTGTACAGCCCAGTGATGTATTTCTCAAGAACCTGAAAGCTCTCTTTTTGAAATGTAATCATTAAGGAAGATAGTACCGCTATTTCTCAGTCTCTGTGGTAGGGTAGAAGTCCAACTTCCATAGATGCAAATTAGCTAATATAGGTGATCTAATCACAGAGAAGAACATTTACAAACTCAAGAATAACATAACAGGCTCAGCACATCTCATTGACCAAACTTCCCCCTAATATCCTCCAGTACTTTTCCACTAGCTCATCCCAGTCCTTAAAAACCCTCTCCAAAAACCTTTTGTTTCAGTGGGATTCAGTTCGGATTGAGTTCTGACTTTTTGCCCCTATTGTAATAGCCTTAAATAAAGTCTTCTTTGCCCATTTAATTTTTTGCATTGCAAAATTTGCTTTGACAGTGTGTTTCCTGAGTATTGCAGTATGCACAAAGATTTTTGTTTTCAACCACATAATGGGCTTCTATAATTGCACAGTGGAATGTTTGGGAAAGTTGGGAAGCAGAATGAATTGACTAGAGGAAAGGAAGTATGAAGCTTAGAATATAGTGAAGGATGGATAACTCTAATGCTTACATTTTGTGATGTGAATCAAAATAACAGCAACATGGGTCCTGATAGAACTGGTTTGCCCCAAGCTTTACAATAGAACAATTCCCATCATAGTGTGGTATATGTGAAGATAAACTCCTTCCCAGTAGAAATCTGCTGCAGCTTCCTTGGTTATTTTATTTTAGAAAATGACTCCATCTTCTTTTTCTACTGACCACAAGTAAAAAATTATTTCTCTTTGCCCAACGACCAAATTCGTCCTATATTTATGAAAATTTAAAGTCATAATTTTGGGTTTATTTGTTTTTATAATCATGCTTCTCATCCCAATTATGTCCATTATCTAATTCTGTATGTCTAGTTTCCTTATCTGTAATTTGAGCATAACATGCCATGAGGTAGTTACCAATGAATTATTACATGTAAAAAGCATAGAACAATGTCTAATTAGGTTTGTAATTATCTATTATTATTATCACTATTAATGACAGTCAAGGAAAATCAGCAGATGTGGGAGAGAACTTCTTTAAAGTAGTTTTTTTTCTTGGCAATTTGGAAAATAGTAGGATATGGAATTTTGCACCTGCCCCCACTTCATTCCTTACTTCTAATCTTCACATAATGTTTCTAAATTATCACTTTTCTATAAAATTTTACTCACCCACTTAATGCTTAATCAAGAAGTAGCCCATTTCATTTATAATTTGAATAAAAATATTTACTCCTTGTACATTACACAGAAATGCTGTTTGTGCTTTTTTTCCTTTCTCAGTAAGGTACATTGAAACTAGATGAATAGAGTTTACAATTCTGAAAGCATGAAACACTCGGAATGGCTGTTTATATTCAAGTAACAAAAAGCTGATAAATAAATCTTGATGAGTCGTGATACTGAAAGATAAACTATATTTACAAAAATGAGGCTTCATTTTTTTGTTTTTTTTTCTTAATTTACAGTAAGTTATATGTTTGTTGTAAGTTTATGTAGTCTTTGCACCTCATCTCTGATTCATATAGCATTTTACATTAAATCAGAAACAGACAGGATTTTTTTTCAATATGTTTTTATTCTATGTAATAAAAAACCTAGCAGGGCTTCCCTGGTGGCACAATGGTTGAGAGTCCACCTGCCGATGCAGGGGACATGGGTTCGTGCCCCGGTCCAGGAAGATCCCACATGCCGTGGAGCGGTTGGGCCCGTGAGCCATGGCTGCTGAGCCTGCACATCCAGAGCCTGTGTTCCACAATGGGAGAGGCCACAACAGTGAGAGGCCCACGTACCGCAAAAAAAAAAAAAAAAAAAAAAAAAAAAAAAAAAAAAAAAAAAACCTAGCAAAAGTAATCCAACCAAAAATATAGCTTTAATTTTGATTCACTATAAACTCATATTATTCCTAGAAATCTCTACCGTCAAGAAAAAGGATGTTATTTGAATTATTAAAGTTAAGTTGCTCTGGGTCTATGATTCACTTTTTTATGTCAAAAACTAATCAATTGTTTAAACAGAACAACCTGGTATCTCCCATTGTGTCAGTGAATATATTTATTATTGAGATCATAAGAAAACTGTTTCTATAAATCCAGCATCATTGTATGAACTATATAAACTTACTAGTGTATGAGGTAAGGTTGCAAAACCAAAAAAAGAATAAAATGATATTTCTAAAAACCTTATGGGTTTTTGCCTTGCTGCATCATTTAAAGTGGCTTGCATTTACATGCTCAGGACATCCCAAGATAACTGCAATTCTCTCAGCTACAATTAAGTTCTCACTTTGGGCTCTGACATCTTTCTTTTATGCCTTTTATATTTCTTAACTTTTCAAAATAATTTTAAAGGAATAATCAGTACAGACTATCAATTACCTTATTCCTGATCAACTAAAGGAATCAGCAGGTAGTGATCTTTTCAATCCAACAAAAAAGATATATGATTTGTGTGTGTGTGTGTGTGTGTGTGTGTGTTGACATGCCATTATACCTCTATTTAGGTCATGTAACATGGATCATTTCATTTGAAATATTCTGTAAAAGTATTTTAAGTAGCAATTATAATAAAATAAAGCTTTAGAAATGTGTCTAAATACACATATTGCCCCTTACAATTGAAGTTTCACATTATTCAAGCTGCAAATTAATATGTGTATTCTCAAATTGAAGGCCATAAAATGTTCCTAAGCATGGGGGTAAAGTAACATTTTCTGCTTTTAAATGTTTTTGTTTTCTTTGTTTTTTTAATGTTGTTGTTTATTTAGTAATTTTTTTTTTTGTATAATATTCTTCTCACACAATTCTCAACAGCCTCAGTTGGGAAACTTTATTTTTTGTTTTCAGTTGTTTATTAATCCATGACATTGACAGTTTTCTTAGTCTTAATCTTACTTGTCCAAAGCACAGTCTCATTTCTGAGCCTATCATCATGAGTGTTTATTTTAACTAGATCATTCAACACTCACTGTACCAACCAATGTCAAAAATAGTAGGCCATTTATATGGACCTTCAATCAAATACCATGAAATATTGATTTTTACATTGGTTTCATCATTCTGGAAATTTTTGATGTTCAGCCTAGAATCCCAATAGTGTTACCAATTAGTCACATTGAAGTTTTATGTCATTTGAAGAAAAGCAGATTTATAATTTTTGAAAACATAGTCAGCACTTACCTACTTAATCTCTTAATTTTCTTAATGAGGAAAAAAAATAGAGACAAGGGGATAAACAAAGTAGGGTTTTTTTTGTTTGTTTGTTTTTTAAAGGCTGTAAACCATCTTCTCTGACTCATAAGGACAAATTGACAGGACCTTTCGCTTCTTTTTTTTTTGTATAAATTTATTTATGTATTTATTTTTGGCTGCGTTGGGTCTTCGTTGTTGCATGCAGGCTTTCTCTAGTTGCGGAGAGCAGGGGCTACTCTTCGTTGGGGTGCCCCGGCTTCTCACTGAGATGGCCTCTCTTGTTGTGGAGCACGGGCTCTAGAGTGCAGGCTCAGTAGTTGTGGTGCACGGGCTTAGTTGCTCCACAGCATGTGGGATCTTCCTGGACCAAGGCTCAAACCCATGTCCCCTGCATTGGCAGGTGAATTCTTAACCACTGTGCCACCAGGGAAGCCCAAAGTAGTTTTTTGAAATGTGAATATATTTCATACTCCAGGAATCAGACTAAAAGAAATATATTTATATAATTCTTGGAATCTGCGCAAATATTCATATCTCAGTGTGTCATTTCCACTATATTATCAATACTATGTTCCATTGAATATGCTTTTTCCTCTCACTTAGATCATCACAGAATTCTTGATAGCATGAGCTTTGTTTCAGGTGACTCTCTTGTCTTCGTGATCCTCAGAAATTCAAATGCTTCAGATGAACTACCTTGGGGTTAAACTGAATCCTGTTTTATTGGCTGTCTTCACGCCAAGGCAACACCCCTACCAAAAGCCTCCACTTAATCCTCAGGTCATTATATTCTCCATTGGTCTTCCAGAAGGAGGATGCTAAGACACCTTGGTCACCATCTACTTGGGGAAGAGCTCAGCTTGCTATTCTTCTGGGAGGATTTGGCATTCTGAGAAAATTTTCACCTAAACCTGCCTCCTCTCTGTCCTCTTTGTGGCATCCACTTCTGCTTAGAAGCAAGGGATGCACAACTTAATTTTACTCGTTTGCACCTAATTAATTTTCTCATCTGTTAAGTTGGTTTTGTCATCTCAGCTTGGTTTTCATTGCACTCTGCTAAGGATAAGGATTCAAAGCCTGAATGTAAGCATGGGTACTCCTATGATCTTTACCACAGCAGCTCCTTTCCCATGCTCTTGGTGTCAAAACTTCTAAACTTACTTTGCTATTTCTCCTTCTAATATAATGGCATTTCTTTCTGCTGACTCCTTTTCACTTAATACCTTTACTTCAACATATGCTTTTCTGCCTTAAGCATTTTCCTACATATTGCTAAAGGACATGTTGCAGGTACTGCTCCAGCATTGTTCCTGCTGTGTATCCCAGGTTGGAAATCACAGAAACTATGGATACCAGCAAGATACCAAAAATTATCCAAATACGTACACATACACACATGTCTATGTACATAAATAAATGTTTTCCTGCTAGATTTATAATGCTAAGAGGTAAACTCTCAACCCCTTTCATTTATGTCATAGGCTGGAACATAATCTTCTAGAAGAAAAGAACTATTTGGTTATTTAACGTTCTAAGTATTCACTTAATTTCTAATACCTGGGAATTAAGGATGGTCCTGGAAATGAAGAAATATTTAGCTCTTTATATTTTCACACATCCATACAAATATCCAACAATTCCATTAGGTCAGGCATATTTAACACATCTGTTTCAGGACAAAATGTCTAAAGGAAACCAGTAGAAATACTATACTGTTACTTAAGAAACTCTTAAGTAGCTTAATACTAATTTTAACCAAAAATGATTTATGCTACTATTACAAAAATTAGTACCTGAGACCAACCCTCTTATACATAAGATAAAGTATTTGTCACACAGAATTATTGCAGTAATACGCTAGCTTGGCATAATTCCCTTCTTTAGCTTTCTCAGGGAAGATTAATAGAAACTAGAATTTTTCTTAACTCTGCTGTCATCTTTTCCATGTCTTCATCTTTGACTTTTATCTATTTTTCTGTTACAGAATCCCTATATTGCTGACAACTTTAGAGAGATGTCCCTATTTTTTATGAAGGTAGTTTCTTGTAAAAATGATAGTCTATTTTCCAGCTGCCCTTTAGCATCCTCCTCAGTCAAGAATAGTTGTCCTGGGAAGTGTGATTCCAACAACCTACTAGAGATTCTGACATTTAGGTTTGTATATTACCTTCCTAGTGAAAATGAACTCTACCTTCCCGGCATAACCTGTTTTCAAGTTCCAACTTCCTAAGTATTCACATTGGCTGAATCCTGCAGAGGGATCTCCTTACTTGATTTTTTAAAAAAATTATTTTATCAAGTCTAGTTGATTTACACTGTTGTGTTAATTTCTGCTGTACAGCAAAGTGATTCAGATACACACACACACACATTCTTTTTCATACTCTTTTCTATTATGGTTTATCTCAGCGTATTGAATAAATTTCCCTGTGCTATACAGTAGGACCTTGTTGTTTATTCACTCTATATATAATAGTTTGCATCTGATAATTCCAAACTCCCAGTCCATCCCTCCCCCACCCTCCCTCCCCCTTGGCAACCAAAAATCTGTTCTCTATGTCTGTGAGTCTGTTTCGTAGATAAATTCATCTGGGTCATATTTTTGATTCCTCATATAGGTGCTATCATATGGTATCTGTCTTTCTCTGTCTGACTTACTTCACTTAGTATGATAATCTCTAGGTCCACCCATGTTGCTGCAAATGACATTATTTCATTCTTTTTTATGACTGAGTAATATTCCATTGTATGTATGTATATATATATATATATATATATGTATATGTATATGTATATATATATATATATATATACACCACATCTTCTTTATCCATTCATCTGTCAGTGGACATTTAGGATATTTCCATGTCTTGACTCTGGATGTTTGATTTCTACATTTTCTTCCCAGCCATTGCTAGAGCCAAACACTTGACAAGAATGTTTCTCCCATGAAAAATAAATGTTTCTAAGATTAACTTTTTCTCCTCTAGAATAACTTTATTTCATCATTTATATTAATGACCCTCAGGGACCATTTGGGGCATTAAAAGCACACCTACTCCATTTTTTTTTAATGTGGCACTATTAAAGAATCAAACATGTATTGTCCTAAAATGTTAGAGATTGATGAGCTTTTCCAGAAATTCCTTCCCAGCTGTCATGCTTAACACTATTTTTCAGTCTAGCTGAATCTCCTTTGTGTCAGAGTCCCCACAGAAACTTGCTCACACTTCCTGCTGCTTTCTGGGCCAAATCCTTGACTCCCTATCTATAATCCCATTCTGCAGAGAGCATACCCCTCCGACATTAGTGTAATGAGAGAAGGAAAGGTAAATACCAGCTGCCTATGTTGTTCTGAACCACAATCCGGAGTACCAGGTGAAGAGGATGCACTTTTTTTCCTGTTTTGGGTCCTTGAATTCTACGCTTTCTTTCCATGCATTGGTGTCTATTAAATTAGCCAAAGCAACATGTGCATTCACAATTATATGTTTATTACTTAGCACTGACCTAGTACAAAAAGATGAGCTGTGTTCCTGGCAGGGTGGTAGAGAGGTGGGTGGGGGGGTGGGTTTGGGGAGGTAGGAGGTCTCTCTCTTTCTTTAATATATATTAGTTATGTTTTTCCTACATGACCTTTAACAGAAAATCATCCCAAATCTCCATGAACACTCTCCAGGGAACAACTAACCAGCCTAGTATGGGTTTTATTTGCTATTTACTTCATTTAGCTGTGTTTTTTTTTTTTTTTTTTCGGTACGCGGTCCTCTCATTGTTGTGGCCTCTCCCGTTACGGAGCACAGGCTCCAGACGTGCAGGCTCAGCGGCCATGGCTCACGGGCCCAGCCGCTCCACGGCATGTGGGATCTTCCTGGACTGGGGCACGAACCCGTGTCCCCTGCATCGGCAGGCGGACTCTCAACCACTGCGCCACCAGGGAAGCCCTAGCTGTGTTTTTATCACCATGATATTACTAGCATAAAGTGGTGGTTCTGTTGCCAAGGTAACTGAGATGTTTAACTCCACTTGTTATAATCTCTACTGAGTTCTTGGCTGTCCTCACTTTTTTTTTTTTTTTTGAGCAAAGAATGAGATCCATTTCTTATTTCTCCATACTCTCGTTGCTGATTATCTCTTCAGCAAGGTGTTGTTCTCACTCCCATTCACGTCTAAATGAACTATACAGTTTCTCATGCACATACTAATTTATTTACTTTAATTATAATTGCTTACCTTAATGCCTTTTGTCTCCTCCAATAGCATAGATATTTTCTCCAATCATTATTTCTCACTCGTAAAAAGCCACCCATTATTTATATTTAAGGAATTAACAAAAGAAGGTGAGAAAAAATATGGAATGAAAAAGGGTGATCAGAGTTTTAGAAGGCAAATCAAAAAGGCAGTGGATCTCAAAAGGCAAAGGACAGGATCAAGAAGAAGGGATGATCAAGCTTAGCAAATAATAGAGACCAGTGATATGCTTGTAGAGAGGAGGGAATTTTAGTAGAGCAATTTTAATGTTTAAATCCAATATGCTATATTTTCCAAAAGTTTACTTCATATTGAATATTTCCCCACACATACTCAGTAAATGGTTATTTTATAACTGACGGTGACTGTAGCGGTATATGCTTCACTTCAAAACCAAACTAAACCAAACATATGTTTTGAGTGCAGTGTTAAATCTTTACTTCTCCTGATGACATTTGATTACTAAAATATCAACTAATTAAAAATAAAGAAAACAAGAAATAGAAAAGGAAGTAGAAATGGTCAGAAAGCGTTGCCAGTAGGGAATGTAGATAGGACTGAAAACATCTGAAGTGATAATCAAATTTTGCAGATCCATTTAGTTTTGAGCATTATTTTCAGTGAGAACAGTATTTATTTTTAAGCAGCCAAATAACAAAAATTTTCAAATGGCCTGTAAGTTTTCTGACTGAGATAGCTACCATCCAAAATGCCACTTTCTCCCATACCTTTTTCCCAATGATTCACTCCTGGTTTTCTCATCCTTCCGTAGACCCCTTTAACTTTAAATCTGGGCTGGCCTGTGGAACCAAGAGTGTGCAGTGCAGATGACCATGCAGCATCTCTGAAGCTGCATCATGGAACTCTGTGGCTTCTGCCTGGAATATTTGGAATCTTCGGTGTTAGAACATAACGTCTTGGAATCCAGTCACCATGTCTTAGGAAGCTCAGGCCACATGTAGCAATTGTGTGGGCATCTGTAATTGACAAATCCACTGAGCAGCCAGATAGACAGCATCAACTACCAGCCAAATGAGTGAGCCTCCTTGGGTTTCCAGCAGGGTCAAGGCCTCAGATAACAGCAGTGTCATCTTACAACTGATTGCAATTGCTTGAAAAAACCCAAACAAAACGGACTCAAATAAGTTTAGCAATTCACCAGTCATGAAAGGTAAAAATGGACTGCAGTTTAAAGCCACTAAGTTTTGAGTGTTTTGTTATGCAGCAATAGATCACCAAAATAGATCTTAAGAAGATGCTTCACTGCAAACTGTCACTTCTCTCTAGCCTCCAAATTCCACACCCTGTTCCAAAAAAAAGTATTTAAGAAAACCTCAGAAAGCAGAAAGACACACTTGCACTTGCATTAAAGAGACATTCCAGGATTAAACCACCAATTACTTTGATTCTGACATAAACTGTCATCTCACTGAAGTTAACTTTAGTCAAAGTGTGTTGGCTTACATGAAGACACATCTAGATGTATAAGAAATCAACTCAACTATGTTGAAATTACAAATGGTTACTTTTAAATGTTATAGTATTTCTAAAGTTCCCATTGCTTGTCCTAAAATAATAAAAGTTGTATCTTTTTGTCTTGATGTTGGCTGTCAAATAGATAATATCTGAGTAAATTTCCTTTCGGGATTTTATAGGAGCAGAGTTTGAGTAGTTTTGTTTCTTAGTATATGTTTTAAAAATTTATTATGTTGGTTTTATTTTCTTCTTTTAGTTTGCATCACATAAAAGTGATATATCTTCATGGAAAAAAGTACAGATACCCAAAATTAGATAACAAAAACTCTACAGAATTTGACTTTTTATGAGAAAACACAAATTTTGAGTGCATATGCATTATTATGTATTTTTGTAGAACATTTGATTCTGCTGATATTTTGTTATATCTGTACTTTTTATACATATTAGTAACTATGAACATATTTTTCTGACATTATACTATTATATTATAATTTTAGTGGCTTCATGATTTTTTTTCTTTTTTTTTTTTTTTTTTTTTTTTGTGGTACGTGGGCCTCTCACTGTTGTGGCCTCTCCCGTTGCAGAGCACAGGCTCCGGACGCGCAGGCTCAGCAGCCATGGCTCATGGGCCCAGCCACTCCGCAGCACGTGGGATCCTCCCAGACCGGGGCACGAACCTGTGTCCCCTGCATCAGCAGGCAGACTCTCAACCACTGTGCCACCAGGGAAGCCCCATGATTTTTTATTTTATAGATATATGAGGATATATTTAGCAATTCCTATCTAGGTATTTTTATAATCATGAAAAAGGTTGGAAGCAATCAACTTTTGTATTTTAAAACTAATTCCATATGTAAAATTAAATAATTAGCTAGAATGCTTATAATTTAGGAATAGTTATTATATGGCTAGCCAGCCCCCATCCTCATTAAAAGAAAATACCAGAATATATAGCTGTTCATTTGGATATAAATACATTTATTCTCTTTTTGTCTATTCTAAGAACACTCACTCTATTAATGAGTGTAGGACTTACAAAGGCATATTCTGTCTCACTTATTCAATCAAATCAAGAAAGAAATGTATTTATTCAATTGAAATAAATGGCAGAGAAGAGGAAGATAAGTGAATTGGTATATTACAAAGTCTTTTAGAATAAGAAATTAACATTGAATTCCATATATAGTTTACTTTTAGTATGCTAGAGAAATACTGAATTGAAATTTATATCTCAAAAGGTCTGTAGGAATAGGAATTGAATCACTTACTAAATTATTAAACTGTGCTCTAAGAGTCATTAGCTTAAAAGTTTATTATTGGATTAATCTATGCTGTCACAAGATTCTTTCCATTTCTAATATTCTTTTCGGACTCTTCTACATTTTCTGAAGGTTATAAAGGGCTTAAGAATGACCTCATAAGAGGACTGTTTTTCTTTTCTTCAGGTTAGTTTATACACAGGACTGAACTACAGGCAAAGCAGGAAGGATATTTCAGAATTTCACATGTCCACATTACAGTGATTTTTTTCCCCTATAGTTCCTCTGTGAAATGAAGCCTTGGAACATAAGCTCTGTGTGCCTGCTTTTAGATAGGAGGGTGTTTATTTTATTCTTTAACTTGTTTAATTTATTTATTTAACTGTATTCCCTGGTTCTTTGATTTGTAGGGAAGAGTTTAGCTTTACTGAATAGAAAACAGGCCAGATTTCTAGTCACTCTGTTGATATCTTTGCATACAAAGAATGTTGACTACTGGTTATCAGAATTTTCTTCTTGAATCAGGAAAAGCTGTATAGCTCTTCTTGAATATCCTATGGATACTCACTTTCAAAATACCTAAAGCTGAACTCATTACTTTTTTTAAAAAAAATGTGCCCTTCTCCTTTATTTCTCATCCTGGTGAATGATACTAGTCAATTAAAGACCTGGGATCTTCCTAGATACATTTACGTTATTTCACTGGCTTTTACACTGGTTTTCCCGTTTCCTGTCTGGTCACATCCTAATCCATTCTACTATTATTGCAAAATAGCTCTAAAATTCAAATCCATTCATAATATTCCCTTGTTTAAAAGTACTTAATGGTGCCCCAATATTCAGAAGTTACAGTTCAAAGTCTCTATTTTAACATATAATAAGGGCCTTCATCATATGATTTTTGCTTAAAATTTCTCTCTACTTCTCTTCATATACACTTGCGCTAGTTTAAATTATGTTCTGCTATTAACACAAACTCAAAAATAGATTTTTAAAGCAAATATCATTTTACTTCTCATAAGAAAAAATAAGCCCAACTACCTGTATACCAGGCAGCAGGATAGAGAAAGGGTCAAAATAGGTTGTGCCCCTTCCTTAAGGATTCTTCCAAAGGACATAAAACTGATCTTGCATATCTTTGGCCAAAACTTAATTATGTAGCCCTACTTATGTTTAAAGAAGGACTAGATATTCACGAGATTGAGTCAGACAGCATTGATGGAGGAATAAAGATAAGTAATATTTGATAGGCAGCTAGAAATTTTTCTTCAGCCTGTCTAACCAAGATGTATGGAATGATATGCTTTCTGAACAAGTGATGTTTCTTGGAGACTCATGGTGCTCTGTCTAGAAGGCCTTATTCCTTCTTCATTCAGCTAAATTCTATTCATTCCTCAGAGTCAATTGGGGTCTCTAGAAAATTTTCTGTGACACTCTCAGTCTTATTTACTAGGTTAGTACTCTATTTATACCTATATTATTATCACTTCTCACTCTAAATACTTTATAGAACTATTTAATTTTTAGCATACAAATATGAATTTTTTGTTACCATTGCTTGTTTTACCAAATTTTTTATTTTTATACATTTAGGCCCAAAGTCAAGTCCTTACTGGAATTATATAAATATAAGGATATATGAGATTCCAGAAAAGTTGATGAGGAGGGAATTTTTCACCCTTATTTGAATCTGAGAGAAGACAATAAAATTCTGGGAAGTGTTGTTTTACATATATGATCTTTGTAGTCTTGCCAGTTTTTTTAAGATGGCCTCTAAGAAAAAAGATGCCTTTTAGCCATAAGTTTCATCTTTTTTCTATATAAAATAATATCTAAACTCTTTTGTGTTTCATTTTGTTTTTTGGTCTAAAACTTGTGATATAAAAAGATTAAAATCCTCTACTGCCTTTTTCTAAGTTAAAATGTATGGAAAACTTAAAAACCTCAAAGAATAAGTGTGACTGAACATTTTTCATAGATGCTTTATTTAGATTCTCAAGCCCAACTAAAAAGAAATACTTGATTATGTGTGACTTCATAGTATATCTTCCTGGAGAGAAAGCTATTAGGCTGCTACCAATGGTCATCCACAAAATGGGGGATGCGTGCTGACCCTAAGAAAAAGACTCATTGGGTTAGACACACAGCAATAGATGTATAGTAAAAAGCAGAGTGCTTCTAAAAGACAAATGGGAGTTGGGTAGAAGTAATTTTAGTAGTATGGAATAGGAATGTGACCCTGTCCTGAATATGTTACATTTAGACGGCAGCAAAACAAAGTTTGTACTAAATACTCAAGTAAGAAAGAAAGACAACTACGAGCAAAGGAAATATTAAAGTTTTCTTACAAAATAAAAATGCCATTACCATAAAAAATACATTTCTACTTGGCACTCAGTCTTAAGAAGATCGTTAATAACTGTATTTGAGAATTACTTTTTTCATGTGTAATACTGGAGTAATGTTCAAATATTTAAACACATGAAGAATGAATCACACTTAAATCCTTGGTAAAATCTCCTGTACCTAGACATCCTCCAGCAAGTGCATTTTTATCATGGGAGGTGTGAGTTTCCCTAAATATAAAGTCTTCCCTTTTAGCAGTTACCACCTTTCTTTTTCATTCTTACTGATGATCTTAATAGTCTCTGAGATGTGTGTAATAACTTTTTCCCTGTACATTTTAATTTCTTTTCATTTTGACTAGTTAAAACTAAAATTAGCAATTACTGATGTTAAATGATATAACAAAAAAGTGAAAAATAGCCTTTAGACATCTCTATTAATGGCCAGGACAAAAGAAATAAGATGAAAATACCTGATTCAATATAAGAAAAATAATAATAAATATGAAGGGTAAGTATTATATACATCAAAACTTTTCTAAACTTCAGCAATTAAGATTTGGTAAAAAGTAAACCATAATAGGCCAATTTTAAGGTTAACTTAAAACTGAATCTTAGTGGGTGGAAAAATAATGTGTAAACAAATACCAAAATAAAGTATTTCGAGGAGAATGATCCCATAACTTTAGAGTTTAAGCCACTTTTATAGTATTTTATGTTTCCTTTTATGTAAGCCATACTTGGAGAACATGTTAATAATAATCATTTTCATTAATTATTGAAGATTCCCTAAGATCATGGGGTGTATTGTGAGCTGAGAATTTTGCAGACTGAGGGCTGTGAATTGGACTGTCTGTGCTCACTTAGGGTCTACCACTTAATAAGTATGTGACTTTAAGCAAATTTTTCAACTCTCAATATTTTAAATAGAACAACTCTCACTAGTTAAAGTTACTATATGTAACTGAGAATACTTATATATATATATTTTTTCTAAGTTTTTCCATAATTTGATGTCCCTTAGTTTAATTTCTAGAATAGTAGTTTGTCTCAGCTATATGTTCTCTCTTTCTCCTTCCCCCCAAAATCATTGATTATAATGCAGTTTTGAGCAAACCCAATATTTGCAAATTTTATCAGAATTTATTCCAACTTTATTTAATGATTTCTGTAGTAAATTGCATAAATGATTGATATCAGTGCTTCCAATCTGACAACTATTTCTACCAACATATTAAACAGTCTATAGTTACTATATAGGAAGGTATCATAATAGAGCTCTAAGATTTCAAAAATAATAGGACAAACTAAGATGACTTCTGAAATTCAAATGAATACAAATCAATGCATCTTAGATAAGACATTTGCCAAAGAGCCCACTGTTTTCCTTCCACACTCCCATACCTCTGTGAATAGCTCCTTTGTTGAAACATCAAGTTATCTTAATTTGGTTATATCATTTATTATATGCTGTGATCCTCACTGATTCAATAATTAGCACCAGAAGTGGCCCCATGCAACAAATTATGAAAATGGAAGTATGACTTGTTTTTCTCATATATTTAAGCAGTCTTGTGATAATCTCATTGTTGGGGAAATGTGACACATGTAGTCCCCGACATGCAGTTTCATCATAATTATTCAAATCATTTCTGGTGTTATATAGAGTGAAATGCAGGAGGAGGGCAAGGTGGTAAGAATTCAAATGACTGTGACAATTAGGTGCCATAGTAACGAGGATAAATACAAAATTGGATAGGCACTTGGCTTCCTCTGACATTCCCAGAGAGCAAATATAGGAGAAAAGAAAACTGAAAAGTTACGAAGGTACAAATTGCAATATGTGTCAAGAGCCAGAAGGCCTCCATGGCTTTGTAGGGGTTTCTATTCACCTGTAGTCACCAGGCAGTTACAGCTAAGGACCAAGCCAGTATCTAATTGTAAGGGTAGAAAAGTTTCAGTTTCTATTAAAGGCTAAATTCTACTGAATCTCTTATGCTAAGGTAGGGATTGGCTATCTATGATTCTCAGGCTACCACCTCTTTTTTTAAATAAAGTGTTATTAGAACAGTCATAACATTGGTTTACATGATATCAATGGCAGAGTTTGACAGAGTTGAGTTTTTCCTACAGAGACTCTATGATCCACAATACATAAACTATTTATTATCTTGCTCTTCAAAGAAAATGTGAACTCCTGTACCACAGGAATGACCCTGAGACATGGGACGGAGGCTTTGAGCAAATGCTGAGTCTGAGAAAGAATAACTTCCAAAATCTATGAACTACCATTACCTGTGAAGGCAATACCACTCCCGCTTTTCAGGAAACCATCCCTTTTCTGTATAAGAAACTTAGGTTAGGGAAACAGCTGCCTTATAAGCACCTCTACCACCTGTCATGTAACAACAAGACTTAGGTAATCCTGAAAGAGGAGTACAGGGAGATAACGACCACAAGCTTTGGCAACAAGCTTTTACACTAAAACCAAACCAAAACAAACAAACCAAAAACCTAAAAGAACATTTCAGTTTGTATTAGTAAGACCCTGAAGAGCATGTGAGGAAATGGGAGTTAGATAAAAATAATAAAATATAGTATTCAGTTTGAACAAATTCACTGGCATGGGTATACTTATCCATGTTTGGGGATTTCATGTGTTGGTTTGATCTACTGAGAGTCCTGTTAATAGTCTAGTAGGTTAACTAATTAAAGACAGGACTCAGTGGTGACCTATAATCAATAAAGTCAGACTCTTGGAGTTTCTCTTATAGTCTAGAGAAGGGAGTTTCAAGTCTCAAGAAATGAAAATGTTAGAATTACTCTATTTTGAGCAACCTAATCAGCCTCTTGATAACCATAACTCCTAGGATGGCCCAGAGCATACACCCTTCTCCAAGGTATTCAAAAAGTATTGACCTGGAACAATCGCCTTTTTTTGAAGAATTCCATGGTGTCTATTATCTAGAATGCTGTAGGAATTAAAGAAATTAATGCCACCATAAAGGAAGATGATGATTCCTACCACAGTTTCATTTAAATTGCTGACAACCTGTGAAACTGAGGCTCAGGAAAGTAAAGTAACTTGCCCACATTTACCCAGCTGGTTTATAAACAGATGTAGGAGCCTAATTTTGGCAGTTTGAATCCAGACTTCTTGTTTGTAACAAATACACAATATTGCCCTTCAGACAATGAGGAAGTTAGCCAGTGGAAATAGAAAGTGAGTGTTTGTGTCAGAAGAAACAGCATTATTTCCTGTACAAGTGTCAAATTTTCTGGTGGGGGAGAGAGGATGTGTTGTCATATTAAGAGAGAATGAAATATAAAAGAGATAATTAGTAATTTTGGAGACTAAACATACTATTTGACCAAAAATAAAAAGAAGATAAACTTGTAAATCAATTTTTCTGAAAGAGGGAAAACAATTTTCTGGTTTCACTGGCATATCAAGAATTCAGTTTGATTACTTGGGCATTTGCAGCAGAAAATTGTTGAAAATGTTGTTTCTTTGAGTCATATACATTTCCATGAAATGCCAGTTACATCATGCATATGGAAAATTGGGGGTGCTGATGACTATTAGGAAATAAGAAATGAGATATTTTAGTATAAGAAATAATTGGGTATCTCAACTATAAAAATAAGCTACCAAGTTTAGGAGAGTGAACTATAGCTGTGGAATTGCATGTAGAATGTAAAGTTTGTTTGTCTGTTTGTAACTTAGGTAATGAGTTTTGCTACCCAAGGGTGAGAAGAAATTCTGTAAAGGAATTAAAAATTCCAAGAACTTCCTTTATGATCTTCAGGAATAATGATCCGAGAGCAAGCCAAGAGAGGCCTGTGGCCTCCGTTTTCCTTGGAGTGAGGTTAGATGAACTGAGGAAAAAAGCAGTAGTGAAATGACTTTTCTCAGTCATAGACAGCAGAATTACAGTAAGGATTTTGGATTACCATGATTCGGCATTGCTACAGGGCCTGAGCACACATTAATCTTTGAATGAAAGCGGGAATTAACACTACATTTAGTCTGTAATACACTAAGTAATACCTAAAAAAGGAAATTGCATGTTAATATTTGAAAGTAACTGGAAAAGCTATGGATCAGCCCAAGCAAAGAAGGATGTTTTAACTGTTCTGGTTCAAAAGGACAATGGTGATTAAAAAAAAAAAAAAAAAAAAAAAAAAGGTTGCTCTTGATTTACACCTTTTGGAGTCCAGTGCTTCAATAAACTGAAAAGGACTTTACCAGATGGAAAACTTCAGCTGCATGGTTACTTGCAGTCCTTATAGGGAGTTGCTGAGTTATATTTTATGCTTAGAACGAGTAGTTTTCTGAAGAAAATAAGGATAATCAAGGTTAATTTACTCTCTCGATGGGTGACAGAACTTATCAAACATACAGCAACAATTTCATGCCAGATTTCCCTCACTCAGCAAGTCATTACTCTATATTCTACTACTGTCCGATTGACATATAATCATCAGTATCAATCCTTGAACTCAACTGACCACTTGGTTATTTTAACTGTCGATTGAAGCAGTTGAAATAAGGGTCTAATGAGTGGCACATTGATACTTAGGTATGAGTTTAGTCATCCCAAATTAGTGGAAAAAGAAATATAGCATAAAACCTTGCTCTTAGATTGTTTAACTTTTTTTTAAATTTTTTTAACATCTTTAATGGAGTATAAGTGCTTTACAATGGTGTGTTAGTTTCTGCTTTATAACAAAGTGAATCAGTTATACATATACATATATCCCCGAATCGCTTGCCTCTTGCATCTCCCCCCCCACCCTCCCTATCCCACCCCTTTAGGTGGTCACAAAGCATGGAGCTGATCTCTCTGTGCTATGCAGCTGCTTCCGACTAGCTATCTATTTTATGTTTGGTAGTGTATATATGTCAATATATGCCCATGCCACTCTCTCACTTTGTACCAGCTTACCTTCCCCCTCCCCGTGTCCTTAAGTCCATTCTCTAGTAGGTCTGCATCATTATTCCAGTCCTGCCCCTAGGATCTTCATAACCATTTTTTTTTTCTTTTCAGATTCCATATATATGTGTTAGCATACGGTATTTGTTTTCTCTTTCTAACTTACTTCACTCTGTATGACAGACTCTAGGTCCATCCATCTCACTACAAATAACTCAATTTCATTACTTTTTATGGCTGAGTAATATTCCATTGTATATATGTGCCACATCTTCTTTATCATTCATCTGTCAATGGACACTTAGGTTGTTTCCATGTCCTGGCTATTGTAAATGGAGCTGTAATGAATGTTGTGATACGTAACTCATTTTGAGTTATGGTTTTCTCAGGGTATATGCCCAGTAGTGGGATTGCTGGGTCATATGGTAGTTGGATTTTTAGTTTTTTAAGGAACCTCCATACTGTTTTCCATAGTGGCTGTATCAATTTACATTCCCATCAAGAGTGCAAGAGGGTTCCCAATTCCCCACACCCTCTCCAGAATTTATTGTTTCTAGATTTTTTGATGATGGCCATTCTGACTGTTGTGAGGTCATACCTCATTGTAGATTTGATTTGCATTTCTCTAATGATTAGTGATGTTGAGCATCTTGTTGGCAATCTGTATATATTTGGAGAAATGTCTATTTAGGTCTTCTGCCCATTTTTGGATTGGGTTGTTTGTTTTTTTGATATTGAGCTACATAAGCTGCTTGTAAATTTTGATTACTCCTTTGTCAGTTGCTTCATTTGCAAATATTTTCTCCCATTCTGAAGGTTGTCTTTTTGTCTTTTTTATAGTTTCCTTAGCTGTGCAAAAGCTTTTAAGTTTAATTAGGTCCCATTTGTTTATTTTTGTTTTTATTTCCATTACTCTAGGAGGTGGCTCAAAAAAGATCTTGCTGTGGTTTATGTCAAAGAAAGTATTTTCTATGTTTTCCTCTAAGAGTTCTATAGTGTTTGGTCTTACATTAAGGTCTTTAATCCATCTTGAGTTTATTTTTGTGTATGGTGTTAGGGAGTGTTCTAATATCATTCTTTTACATGTAGCTATCCAGTTTTCCCAGCACCACTTTTTGAAGAAGCCGTCTTTTCTCCATTGTATGTTCTTGCTTCCTTCATCAAAGACAAGGGGACCATATGTGCATGGGTTTATCTCTGGGCTTTCTATCCTGTACCATGGATCTATATTTCTGTTTTTGTGCCAGTACCATACTGTCTTGATTACTGTAGTTTTGTGGTATAGTCTGAATTCCAGGAGCCTGATTCCTCCAACTCTGGTTTTGTTCTCAGTTTGCTTTGGCTGTTCAGGGTCTTTTGTGTTTCCATATGAATTGCAAATTTTTTTTGTTCTAGTTCTGTGAAGAATGCCATTGTTAGTTTGATAGAGATTGCATTGGATCTGTAGATTGCTTTGGGTAGTAGAGTCATTTTCACAATGTTGAGTCTTCCAGTCCAAGAACATGGTATATCTCTCCATCTGTTTGTATCATCTTTAATTTCTTTCATCAGTGTCTTATAGTTTTCTGCATACAGATCTTTTGTCTCCTTAGGTAGATTTATTCCTAGGTATTTTATTCTTTTTGTTGCAGTGGTAAATGGGAGTGTTTCCTTAATTTCTCTTTCAGATTTTTCATCATTAGTGTGTAAGAATGCAACAGATTTCTGTCTTAATTTTGTATCCTGCTACTTTACCAAATTCATTGATTAGCTCTAGTAGTTTTCTGGTAGCATCTTTAGGATTCTGTATGTATAGTATCATGTCATCTGCAAACACTGACGGCTTTACTTCTTATTTTCCAATTTGGATTCCTTTTGTTTCTTTTTCTTCTCTGATTACTGTGGCTAAAACTTCCAAAACTAAGTTGAATAAGAGTGGTGAGAGTGGGTAACCTTGTATTGTTCCTTATCTTAGTGGAAATGTTTTCAGTTTTTCACCATTGAGGATGATCTTGGCTGTGGGTTTGTCATATATGGCCTTTATTATGTTGAGATAAGTTCCCTCTATGCCTACTTTGTGGAGGGTTTTTATCATAAATGGGTGTTGAATTTTGTCGAAAGCTTTTTGTGCATCTACTGAGATGATCAGGTGGTTTTTATTCTTCAGTTTCTTAATATGGTGTATCACGTTGATTGATTTGTGCATACTGAAGAATCCTTGCATTCCTGGGATAAACCCCACTTGATCATGGTGTATGTTCCTTTTAAGGTGCTGTTGGATTCTGTTTGCTAGTGTTTTGTTGAGGATTTTTGCATCTATGTTCATCAGTGATATTGGCCTGTAATTTTCTTTCTTTGTGACATCTTTTTCTGGTTTTGGTGTTAGGGTGTTGGTGACCTTGTAGAATGAGTTTGGGAGTGTTCCTCCCTCTGCTATATTTTGGAAGAGTTTGAGGAGGATAGGTGTTAGCTCTTCTCTAAATGTTTGCTAGAATTCACCTGTGAAGCCGTCTGGTCCTGAGCTTTTGTTTGGTGGAAGATTTTTAATCAAGGTTTCAATTTCAGTGCTTGTGATTGGTCTGTTTATATTTTCTATTTCTTCCTTGTTCAGTCTTGGACAGTTGTGCTTTTCTAAGAATTTGTCCATTTCTTCCAGATTGTCCACTTTATTGGCATAGATTTGCTTGTAGTAATCTCTCATGATCCTTTGTATTTCTGCAGCATCAGTTGTTTCTTCTTTTTCATTTATAAATCTATTGATTTGAGTACTTTCCTTTTTTTTCTTGATAAATTGGGCTAATGGTTTATCCATTTTATTTATCTTCTCAAAGAACCAGCTTTTACTTTTATTGATCTTTGCTATTGTTTCCTTCATTTCTTTTTCGTTTATTTCTGATCTGACCTTTATGATTTCATTCCTTCTGCTAACTTTCGGGGTTTCCATTCTTCTTTCTCTAATTGCTTTATGTATAATTTTATGTTGTTTATTTCAAATGTTTCTTGTTTCCTGATGTAGGATTGTATTGCTTTAAACTTCCCTCTTAGAACTGCTTTTGCTGTGTCCCATAGGTTTTGGGTCATCGTGTTTTCATTGTCATTTGTTTCTAGATATTTTTTGATTTCCTCTTTGATTTCTTCAGTGAACTCTTCATTGTTAAGTAGTGTATTATTTAGCCTCCATGTGTTTGTATTTTTTACAGATGTTTTCTGTAATTGATACCTAGTCTCATAGCGTTGTGGTCAGAAAATATACTTGATACAATTTCAAATTTCTTAAATCTACCAAGACTTGATTTGTGACCCAGATATGATCTCTCCTGGAGAATGTGCCATGAGCACTTGAGAAGAAAGTGAATCATGTTGTTTTTGGATAGAATGTCCTATAAATATCAATTAAGTCCATCTTGTATAATGTATCATTTAAAGCTTGTGTTTCCTTATTTATTTTCATTCTGGATGATCTGTCCATTGGTGAAAGTGGGGTGTTAAAATCCCCTACTATGATTGTGTTACTGTCAATTTCCCCTTTTATGGCTGTTAGCATTTGCCTTATGTGTTGAGGTGCTCCTCTGTTGGGTGTATAAATATTCACAATTTTTATATCTTCTTCTTGGATTGATCTCTTGATCATTATGTAGTGTCCTTATTTGTCACTTGTAATAGTCTTTATTTTAAATTCTATTTTGTCTGATGTGAGAATTGCTACTCCAGCTTTCTTTTGATTTCCATTTGCATGGAGTATCTTTTTCCTTCCCTTCACTTTCAGTCTGTATGTGTCCCTAGGTCTGAAGTGGGTCTCTTGTAGACAGCATATGTATGTATCTTGTTTTTGTATGCATTCAGCCAGCTTATGTCTTTTGGTTGGAGCATTTAATCCTTTTATATTTAAGGTAGTTATCAATCTGTATGTTCCTATTACCATTTTCTTAATTGTTTGGGGTTTGTTATTGTGGGTCTTTTCCTTCTCTTGTATTTCCTGCCTAGAGAAGTTCCTTTAGCATTTATTGTAAAGCTGGTTTGGTGGTGCTGAATTCTCTTAGCTCTTGCTTGTCTGTAAGGTTTCAATTTCTCTGGCGAATCTGAATGAGATCCTTGCTGGCTAGAGTAATCTTGTTTGTAGGTTTTTCTCTTACATTACTTTAAATATGTCCTGCCACTCCATTCTGGCTTGCACAGTTTCTGCTGAGAGATCAGCTGTTAACCTTATGGGGATTCCCTTGTATGTTATTTGTTGTTTTTCCCTTGCTGTTTTTAATATGTTTTCTTTGTAATTAATTTTTGATAGTTTGATTAATATGTGTCTTGGCCTATTTCTCCTTGGATTTATCCTGTCTGGGACTCTCTGTGCTTCCTGGACTTCATTGACTATTTCCTTTCCCATATTAGGGAAGGTTTCAACTATAAGCTCTTCAAATATTTTCTCAGTCCCTTTCTTTTTCTCTTCTTCTTCTGGGACCCCTGTAATTCAAATGTTGGTGAGTTTAATGTTGTCCCTCAGGTCTCTAGGCTCTCCTCAATTCTTTTCATTCTTTTTCCTTTGTGCTGCTCTCTGATAGTTATTTCCACCCTTTTATCTTCCAGGTCAGTTATCCATTCTTCTGCCTCAGTTATTCTGCTATTGATTCCTTCTAGAGAATTTTAAATTTCATTTATTGTGTTGTTCATCATTGTTTGTTTGCTCTTTAGTTCTTCTAGGTCCTTGTTAAACGTTTCCTGTATATTTTGCATTATATTTCCAGATTTTGGATCATCTTCACTATCATTACTCTGAATTCTTTTTAGGTAGACTGCCTATTTCCTCTTCATTTGCTTGTTCTGGTGGGTTTTTGCCTTGCTCCTTCATCTGCTATGTGTTTCTCTCTCTTCTCATTTTGTTGAACTTACTGTGTTTGGGGTCTCCTTTACACCAGCTGCAGGTCCTTACTTACCATAGTTTTTCAAAAACTATAGTTTTTGCCCCCAGTGGCTAAAGTTGGTTCAGTGGGTTGTGTAGGCTTCCTGTTGGAGGGGACCAGTGCCTGTGTTCTGATGGATGAGGCTGGATCTTGTCTTTCTTGTAGACAGGTCCACATCCTGTGGTGTGTTTGGGGGTGTCTGTGACATTATTATGGTTTTCAGCAGGCTTTGTGCTAGTTGGTGGGGTTTTGTTCCTGTCTTGCCAGTCGATCAGCATAGGGTGTCCAGCACTGTAACTTGCTGTTCATTGAGTGGAGCTGGGTCTTTGAGTTGAGATGGAGATCTGTGGGAGATTTTTGCCATTTGGTATTACATGGAGCTGGGACGTCTCTGGTGGACCAATGTCCTGAACTCGGCTCTCCCACTGCAGAGTCACAGGCCTGATAGCTGGCTGGAGCACCAAGATCCTGTCATCCACATGGCTCAGAATATATGGGAGAAAAAAGAAAGAAGGAAGGAAAATAAATAAATAAGTTATTAAAATAAAAAATTAATAAAAAAATTAAAAAGTAATAATAAAAAAGAAACAAAGAAGAAACAAGAGAGCAACCAAAGCAAAAAACAAATCCACCGATAGTAACAAGCGCTAAAACTATATTAGAACAAACAAACAGACAAATGAACAAATGGACAGACAGAACCCTAGGACAAATGGTAAAAGCAAAGCTATACAGACAAAGTTACACACAGAAGCATACACATACACCCTCACAAAAAGAGGAAAAGGAAAAAAATATATATCATTGCTCCCAAAGTCTACTGCCTCAGTTTGGGATGATTCGTTTTCTATTCAGGAATTCCACAGATGCAGGGTACATCAAGTTAATTTTGGAGACTTCATCCAGTGCTCCTGAGGCTGCTGGGAGAGATTTCCCTTTCTCTTCTTTCTTTGCACAGCTCCTGCGGTTCAGCTTTGGATTTTGCCCTGCCTCTCTGTGTAGGTCGCCTAATGGTGTCTGTTCCTGCCCAGACAGGACAGGGTTAAAGGAACGTCCAGTTAGGGCCTCTGGCTCACTCAGGCCAGCGGGAGGGAGGGGCACGGAATGCGGGGTGAACCTGCAGTGGCAGAGGCCGGCGTGACGTTGCACCAGCGTGAGGCACGCCATGTGTTCTCCCGGGAAAGTTGTCCTTGGATTACGGGACCCTGGCAGTGGCGGGCTGCTCAGGGTCCCGGGAGGAGAGCTGTGGTTAGTGACCTCTGCTTGCACACAGGCTTCTTGGTGGCTGCAGCAGCAGCCTTAGCATTTTAGGCCCATCTCTGTGGTCTGAGCTGATAGCTGCGGCTTGTGCCCGTCTCTGGAGCTCGTTTAGACGGTGCTCTGAATCCATTGTCCTCGTGCACCGTGAAACAGAGGCAAGAAAAAGTCTCTTGCCTCTTCGGCAGTTCCAGACTTTCTCACAGACTCCCTCCCAGCTAGCTGTGAGGCACTAGCCCCCTTCAGGCTGTGTTCACACAGCCAACCCTAGTCCTCTCCCTGGGATCTGACCTCCGAAGCCTGAGCCTCAGCTCCCAGCCCCCACCCACCCCAGTGGGTGAGCAGACAAGCCTCTCAGGCTGGTGAGTGCTGGTTGGCACTGATCCTCTGTGCGGGAATCTCTCTGCTTTGCCCTCCGCACCCCTGTTGCTGCGCTCTTCTCCGTGGCTCTGAAGCTTCCCCTCTCTGACACCCACAGTCTCTGCCCGTGAAGGAGCTTTCTAGTGTGTGGAAACCTTTCCTCCTTCACAGCTGTATCCCACTGGTGCAGGTCCCATCCCTATTCTTTTTTCTGTGTTTTTTCTTTCTTCTTTTGCCCTACTCAGGTACGTGGGGAGTTTCTTGCCTTTTGGGAGGTCTGAGGTCTTATGCCAGCATTCGGTAGGTATTCTATAGGAGTTGTTCCACTTGTAGATGTATTTCTGATGTATTTGTGGGGAGGAAGGTGATCTCCATGTCTTACTCTTCCGCTGTCTTGAAGGTCTCCATGTTTAACCTTTATAAACAGATACTGTGCAGTATGTATCTGACCATATTACCTAGACTATATTTGATTCTGTACATTTAAAATCATATGCCACTTATAGGCACATTTCTGTGCAGCACCAATTGTATCAGGCATGAGAGCCTCAGGGAAAAAACATTTTGGTATTTTAAGAAAAAAGTGTATTTAAAGTAAAGAGATGATGTTGAGTTACTATGCCTATATATATGAACACCATAAGAATGGTTTGTATATAACAACTGTTGTCATATTTTTAGCATGTGAATCACAAAATATCCTCATTCAAAATGTGTGAATAAAGAGATTCATTTTGAAGTCTGTAGCAATTTATGTCAATTAAGGCATATATGCTGTATATTAACTATATTTACTATTTTATAGTTGTATATTAACTATTTGTATAACCATTGTATATTAACTATTTTACTCTCTTCTTAGCTACTTTGTTGCAATTTTATGTTTTGATTAACTTACAATACACAGTATGCACACATTTTCTTGCCATTATAACTGGTTACATCATGCTAAGTCGTTATTCAGAATAATGTATTATTCATTGCATTTGGTTACCTATGTTGAAGTGCTTTTACTCTCACTGTGCGTCTTAGCTGATAGTAATGGTTATTTAAAGGGGAGCCTTTTTCATTGCTGTGAGTAGGTTGAATGAAGAGCAATGCAGTATAATATTGTTTTGAATTTTCACATAAAGTTTATGAGAAACTGTGGTGAGTAAACTGGTTCAGTAAACTGAAATGGGGAGAAAATGAACAAAATATCAGGGTGATTTTTTGTTTGTTTTCTGGGTAAGAAGTGGATTTATTTAATTCATTTATTTCTCTTTGGGCTGCATTGGGTCTTTATTGCTGTGAGTGGACTTTTTCTAGTTGTGGTGAGTGGGGGCTACTCTTCGTTGTGGTGCACAGGTTTCTCATTGTGGTGGCTTCTCTTTTTGTGGAGCATGGGCTCTAGCCATGTGGGCTTCAGTAATTGTAGCACGTGGGTTCAGTAGTTGTGGCACGTCAGCCCTAGAGCACGCGGGCTTCAATAGTTGTGGCATGTGGGCTCAGTAGTTGCAGTGAGCGGGCTTTAGGACATGCAGACTTAAGCTGTTGTGGTGTGTAGACAGGCTCAGTAGTTGTGGCACATGGGCTTAATTGCTCCACGGCATGTGGGGTCTCCCTGGACTAGGGATTGAACCCATGTTCCCTGCATTGGCAGGCAAATTCTTAACTGCTGCACCACCAGGGAAGTCCCAAAGTGGATTTATTTAGAGAGAAACATGCTCCACAGACAGAGTGTGAGCCATCTCAGAAGGTGAGAAAGACCAGGGTGACTGTTAATCTGTTTTCATCTACACTCAGAAGTCTAAGTCCAATACTGGGCATATTCATTTATGGAAAATGTGGCAGAGATTGAGAGAGAATCTGAGAAGAGTAGCAAAGTGATAAATACTTTAAGTGCCCTGAAAGATTTCCTCTTTCAGGAATACTTAGTATAAGAAGGAAAGCAGAACATAGGACTTAATTTTGGGATTCAGAATTGTACAGAGAATGTTAAAAAATAAGCATTGTTCATGTACTGATTTATTCTGCCATGTGATTGTCAACAGAGACCCATGGAAATTCAGGAATCATACATTTTAAACCAATCAAAGAAACAATTGCTTTATGCTTAGTCATCCTGTTTTCCTGGAAATAAATCTTCCACACAATCACTGAGATAAATTTTTACAGGACACAGATAAGTTTTTACAGGACACACTTAGATTTTTCTCTCCTTGAAAAGATTTATAGTGTAGTGGAGAAAAAAATAATTTCACCATATTATCTGAATTAAAACTAGGATAAAACCTTTCCTTGAAAGAAATAGTATGTGGGGAAGGAAGGAGAATAGGGTAAAAGTAGACATAACTCACCAAGGATTCGGGTTTTCTCTTTAAAAATTTTTCATGGGTGTTCAGAATCTCAGGACCAATGTCAGCCTATCCACACATCTGTATGAATTGTAATAATGAATCTTTTCTGAAATAAAGTGCCTCCTTATAAGCCGAATAAGTAGAGCAGAGACTGAATATATGTCCCCACTAACCCTTGGCAGACAACCTGAAAAACAACAGATTATTCCACCTCCAGGGCCACACATTTTTCTCCTGACCCAAGCATTTTATTCATTAGTTAAGTTATGTTTAGGTATAATTTCTCTTTTAATTTAGGCTGAAATGCTATAAACAAAGGAACTAACTATGTCTTGGGTTGTAGTAGAAAGGCAAAAGAAGATCTTTAATTACATAGTAATTTATTGTTGTTGATTAAAAAATATCTTCTATCAATACAAATAAGCAAACTTGTTGTAAACCACAAAATCAGAACAAATGCCATTCATAAGCATCAAATCACACTATCCTTTGCTCATGTAACATAATTTTTTCTACATATTTGCTAATTTGTTCCAGTGTCCAATGGGGTGTCCTGTTCAATAAGTATTCTTGATGGAAACAAAAAGCACTTCATTTAATGAAGTAAGAAGGTATAAATATCTCTAAATTGGTTTTTGAATATTGGCATACACCAGTTTCACTATTAAGTTATTTACCAAATCCATATTTGACAAGTGTGCATATTCTAATGCAATATTCAAGAAACAGTATTTTAAATCAGTTTGACTTGGTTTAAATAGGCAGTGATATGTAGCTCACTTTGAAAGATGCAGTTAAAAGTACAATAAAACATTTAATCAACTTCAATGAATTCAGTTTCCCAAACTCTCTTTCAACAAACTGATTAAAATTCATATCTCAGTCCTGACCATGTATCAGGCATTAGGTTTGGCTTTTGATGTTAGGGATTAAAAAAGTGAATAAAAGTTAATCTCTGACCTTAAAGAACTCACAATTGGTTCATGACAACATAATTTTTACTGAAACGAGTTTTTGAGAGGAATAAGAATGATCTTCGCTCTGCTTCCCTACAACAGATTAGTTAGTTACTCAGAGTGCCAAATCCAGCTTCAGAGGTACAAGAAGCTAAATTAGAGATCTGTTTATACAGTTCTCCTGATTTCTAAATCCTTACTACTGTAATACATGTGTTCATTTTATTCCCCATGATCCACAATAGTAGCTTTAAAATGCAGATATGAATACTTTATGAGAAAACATTTTTTTTCAAAAAGAATCAAATAAGCAACAAGAAAAAACCTAAAAACCTTTCTAACACTATTGTTAAACATGAAAATGAAAAATACCTGGTTGAAACAGCTTTTTCATTAACTGAAAAAAATACTTAATAACTTCAAGCAGATTATTTTTTTTCCTTGAGCTTCATACCATCAAATCAGATTAAATAGTATTTACAGAACTTCATGGTTCAAAAATCATGGTGCTTTACATTATATAATTTTCTTTTTGGAAATAGTTTAAAGTGATGAAAAGGCCAGTAAAATACTTTCATAAATTAAAAAAAAAATTGTTTCCTTTAAAAATGGAAGGGCACATCCATCATATGGATGATAATGAAGGAATGATGAAGGATTGAAACAGGAACTCTTTACTCTCTCTCTTTGGTCCCCTGCAATGTGCCTGTGAACAACAGTGTTAAAGGCATTGGGGATATTTCAGAGGGTAAACCTCAGAGAAATCTTAAACCTGATATGTATTCACACCCCCAAATCACCACAGCAGTCATCCAAACCAAAGTCATCTTCAAAATTCTTAGATTTCAGTGTCACTTTCAGGCTTTTGCCCCTAGATTTTGGGTGGGATTTTTGGAATCTCACCCTGGGGCTATAATCTCGTTTTTGGACTAAAACTTATAACTCTAGAGTGATACCTTATCCTGATGCTGAATTGTCCTTGAATATAAGTTTGTATAATCTGTATTTGTTATGTGATTCTACTTCTCTTTTCATATTCTCTTTGTAATCCAGGGGGAAACCCATATCAATGCTTTTTTATCTGTCTATATTTCTTTATAGTGTCAGTGAATAAAACTTTAGGTATTATAATTTCTACAATAATGAATTTTGTCAGGGCTTTTGACTCTCAAAGAATTAATAGCTTATCATGGAGTGTCTGATCTTGCCCAGTATACTTTGTCATTCTACATAGAAAACTCCTCCTATTTCTACAATCACCCTTAATTCATGAAAGTTTCCAGGAGTATGGAGAATATGATTTTGTAAAAGATTAAAAGATATAATAAAATACAAGTAAGAATAAATTTACTATCTGACCTCCTAAAGAAACAGTGAAAATCTAATCATCAAATCACTTTTTGGATGATTTTTGTATGATTATAACCTAATTATAAATTCTAGTCTCGTTTGTGGGATTCTCAAAACTGAGAACTATAGGAGATCACATTTAGTATTGACCTAAGGAAAAAATTGACCTTTCTACTGTGCAAAAGTAGAAATGCTAGGAGAAATACTGTTTCTAAAATTATAATGAAACTTACTCTACATCCTTTGGAAACCTGTTGTGTAACTGGCAAATTCTAATTACCTATTTCATTTTCTTTTGTAATTTCAGGCCTCTCTTCTTGACTTTGCTCCATGTAAAGTTATTCTTGATTGTATGATATTTAATTTCCCCCAAATGTGTTCCAGAAATCGGAAAATGATTGTAACCTATCCTAACTTAGTATGATCAGATTTTCTACGTCCTCTTATAAATGCTTTGTTAATGTACCTGATAACGTCTGTTGACCTATTGGAATCTACAACTATTTTACCATAAATTTTAATTGAAAGTACAGTGAATGTTTGAGAATTATTTTCTTCTAGTTGTGTTAGAGGAAGAGTTATCACACATCCATGATCTTGAACGTGATTTTTACTTCTAGAGATCACAAAATAACTTGGTCATTTCTGTTGCCACATTGCATTGCAAGCTTGTATATCATTTGTTTTCTTTTATCACCCTGGGTCCCTTTTGGTACTGAATACAAGTTTTATCTGCCCCTTGAATGTGCTAGTTTTTTTTCCCCCAGGAGCTTTATGTGTTTTGCATTTTTACAAGCTGACTCTGAGTTCGTACAAACTTTTCTGCATTTCTACCCTGTTTTGGTGCAGTTGTATTACATTATTTTTACTCTCTTCTCTTTGTTACCTTGTCCAGGTTTAGAATCACCCGAAAAATTATGTTTATATCCTGATCGAGCCACTCTCATTGAGTTCTAACAATAGATTTAATATTTTTGACTTGTATAATATAGGATAATAATTGAAATTAGTGTCTAGAATAGCGCAACAACAAGTATAACTTTACACCTTTAAAATAAGAACTTAATTTTAAAGTCATGGCTAAGTAATTATTGTGTACTCCCTTAAACATTTTTACAATGTTTTTGAACATTTTATATTACGTAGTGAAAAGGGAAGTTGTAAATTGTAGTTTGTAACCCTTTCTTACTAAATGAGAGAATTCTATTCTTGAATTTGCAAGAATGATCATTGTCAAGTTAGACAAAATACTCTGTTAAATGTAATAGGTTACACCATACAGATAGTTTTTTATAATTGTTATTACTATAAGTTCATACAGATGATATCTTTGATACCAATTTAAATCTATTGTAAGATGTTCCTAATTTGAAGCAGTTTTTAAGGCCCCATCACATTTTGAGGCAGTTTTTAAAGCCCTGTCACTGTTTTACCACAAGATACCTTTGTGGCTTCATTAGAATAATCTATATTTAGAAATATTGTTCATATGTATATTATTTAGCCATACTTTTGGCATTGCTTTGCTAAAGTCAGTGTTGGTGGATGAAGGAAATAATTTGAAGAAAGCCTTTATCCAGTTTCTGTGGAAAAATTAGGATATTCAAAATCACATAATTGTTCATTTTCTCAGGAAAAATTAAGTGAAGACCATAATATAACTATAATTAAAATGTTTTGATTCAATCTTGCAAATCATTTCCCGGAACTACTGAGTCTTCCAAAGTCTGTGTGTCCAAATGGATTTCCTAATGTCATCCCTTTCAAAACTTAACCCCTCTTCTCTATGTACTCGATTTCATTAGACTCCTCAAACCAAGTGTCTGCCCTCCATAAATAGATTTAGACTTCCTCCACAGTTTCCCATTAAAACAAAACCAGAACAGAAAGGAGTGTACAGGAGAGATATTACATTTCTCATTAGGTCTGCTGCTTTAGTCTCATTAGCCTCCCCTTGATTTCCTTTTAGGAGCTATGCACATGGAGAAGTGTTTTTCCATGGCTGTCTTTGCTGGCCTGACTCATCATCTACAGTTCTTGTAGATGAATACTCTGATTTCTTCAAATTCTTTAATAAAAAAATACCGACAAAACAGAATTTTATCTTAACTCCTTTTTTTTTCATATTTCCACGCTTATCATATAAGGTCTACATTTAAAAAGAATTTTCACGGGCTTCCTTGGTGGCACAGTGGTTGAGAGTCCTCCTGCCGATGCAGGGGACACGGGTTCGTGCCCCAGTCCGGGAAGATCCCACATGCCGCGGAGCGGCTACCGTGAGCCATGGCCACTGAGCCTGCACGTCCAGAGCCTGTGCTCCACAACAGGAGAGGCCACAACAGTGAGAGGCCCTTGTACCACACACACACACACACACACAAATATGTATATATACATAAAACTCAACATCGAAACAAAGGTATTTTAAAACTTTTAATTACAATAAAACTTTTAATTATGTCCTAGGTTCTATGACCTTTCATGAAATCTACAGATTTAATTATCTTTTCTCTGTTTTCAGTTTTCTTGGAACATTTCTTGAATTGTATTTGTTCCTGACAGATTTATAAAACTACCTTATTCCCTTTTGACTCTGCACATTCACCAATGAGATTTCCAGTATTTTTTCCCATTTCTAAGCTTTATTATGCAACATAGGCATATTTACATGTTAATTTATAAATGGTGAATTTTTCTTTCTAAATGCACATTTTGAGGGACATTTCAGAGTTCCCTTCTAAGATATTGTTTCCTGGCAGTAGTGTCAACAGTGTGATTTTAGGAAAGGAATACTTAGAAACTATTTTATTCTATAAACACTTTCTTTGGAATTTTCTACAGCTTTGCATTATGGTCACTAATATCTAAGAGTGGGTTTAAAGAGGAATACATTCTTTATCCAATAGGATAGGATAGAAAATAATTAGGTTTGCATAACATTATTCTTTCTTAGAGACATAAAATTGTCTATTCAGGGAATCACCCATTTTCTTTTGCCTAAATGCTTTGAGTCCAAGGTCAAGAGTATACTGAATTAATTTAATAAACCTTTACTGAGTGCTTCCTTTATGTCAAGCAAAGCACTTCTTGGTACTGTTGATGCAAGCCAGTCAACACTTTCTTGGAAGATTCTTTTGTTTTGTTTTGTTTTCTAGACACAAACACTGAAACCCCGTTGCTCTATATGATCTTTTCCTATGTCTTAAAGAAAAAAACTAACAGAGTTGATTGTGCAAAAAGATGGCAGGAGAGATAGCAGTCTGCTCATAAGAGACTCGCTCGTTCATTTTAACAGTGACTTTTGGGGTGATAATAGTGAAATCTTTTATTGTTCCCAGAGCATGGAGTAAGTATTGTTCCTGGAGCATGTCAAACTGTGAGAAAAGTCAAGTCAAAGATGATACTAGACCTAGGTATTTGTGAAGAGGGAAGAACTTGTGGATGTCTTCTAAACACATAGGGCCAGCCTCAAATTTATGGAGTGCACATCTTTCGTTTCAAGCAGGCATTTTTTAAATGTATTTATTTGTTTATTTATAGCTGTGTTGGGTCTTCATTTCTGTGCATGGGCTTTCTCCAGTTGCAGCAAGCGGGGCCCACTCCTTATCGCGGTGCACAGGCCTCTCACTATCACGGCCCCTGTTGTTGTGGAGCGCAGGCTCAGTAATTGTGGCTCATGGGCCCAGTCCCTCCACAGCATGTGGGATCCTCCCAGACCAGGGCCCGAACCTGTGTCCCCTGCATTGGCAGGCAGATTCTCAACCACTGTGCCACCAGGGAAGCCTCTCAAGCAGGCATTTTGATCATAATGTTAAATAGGACAATTTTTCCAAGCTTAGGGCCCTTATTTTATATTTAGTTGAAGAAGTTTAAGAAAATGTCTGAAAGACTCCATAGCTCAATATATCAAAAACTGATCTCATTACTACATTCCTTATAACACAAACAGACACACATATTCAAAACTAAACTGACTTTCAAATTGAAAAATACGTCATTTAAACTCAGTTATTTCTGGCATTGGTTAATAACTTCAGCTCAGTATTGCAATTTAGAATCTATGAAGTAATGCTTCCTTGTTACTGACACCCATCTCTACCAAACTTTTCAGGCAATTAATACAACTCAGAAATAATCCTGAAATCTGACTTCTCCTTTCTATTCTCATTGGAATGGAAATGAGTTTAGTTTAGGACTTTATTTTTTACCCTACACTCAGGCATCCTTCTCAGTCTCTCTTTACTCTAGCCCATATTCCATGTTGTCTCTGCAATTAATCTTCATAAAACTATGTCTGCTGGTAGCTCCATTACCTTGTAAATTATATTTGTTTACTAAGGCTGCCATAACAAAATACCACACACTAGGTAGATGAAACAGCAGAAATTAATGTTCAGAAATGTATAGCTCCAGAGGCTAGAAGTCCAAGATCAAGTTGTCAGCAGGTTTTTTTTTTTTTTTTTCCTAAGGCTCTCTCCTTGTTTTGAAGATGAGTGCCTTCTAGGTGGGTCCTCACATGGTTGTCTCTTAGCCTATGTGTTGTCTATGTCCTAACCTTCTCTTCTTATAAGGACACCAGTCATATTGGATTAGAGCCCACCTGTATGACCTTGCTTCACCTTAATTACCTCTTTAAAGACTTTATTTCCAAATACAGTTGCATTCTGAGATACCAGGAGTTATGACTTCAACATGAATTTTGGGAAGATACAATTCAGCCCATAATAATGACAGATTCTTTTCCCATGTACATGAGATCTCCTTAATCTGGTCCTAATGTATCTCTTTATTCTTGGCCTTTGACCATCCACTCCATTCCATTTACCTACATCTGTTCAAAGTGAAACTCTTTCTGCCTGAAGTACCCTTATCACTTCTTCACCTGAAAAACATTGATTCTTTCTTCAAATGCTTTCTCAAATGTTACCTCCCAAGTGATAACATAATCCCTTTTAGTAATGCATTTGTTTACATAAAGAATAAAGTGTGGAGTCAAAGTTCATTAAAGTGTTTCAAAGCTGGTGTCATTTCTATATTCATTTTATATCTCTTTTCTCCACTCTTCTATTGTACCACTTTTGTTTTATGCTATTTTGTTATAAGTACCCTTCTAAATTGAATTTAATAGTTATTTGAGCAAGATGGGATATAAAGCTATTACTAATTATTAAGTACCTACACAGGCATTATGCTTATTGCTGAGAATGCAGTGATGAATAGACCAATCCCTACTCTCAAGGAGTTTATTCTTGCAATAAAACAATCTTACACATCTTTATTATAGAATATGCCACACCACAATTTAATTTAGCTATACACATTTACGTCTCTTTGGCTAGACAGTTATCATGAATGTTAGGAACCTTTATTATCCATCTGTTCATCCCCAGGACCTAGCATAATGCCTGGAATAATAAATATTTGTTTAAAAAAGCAAAGAAGACATGGTGAAAATAAGATAAGATCTCTTCTTCCTCAGAAAATACCAGGCAAGTATTGATGCATCTAAGTGACTAAATTCTGTGCATCAGAATAAGAGCATTTCATTAATTTAGCATCTTTTAAAAGTATAGAATCTCAGTTCCTCTGATCAGCAGCTATTTTATGTCTAATAGCAAGCTCTACTTTTTAAAGTATTGAAATCTTTCCTTCATCTCTGTCAAATTTAAAGAAAAGAAAGCTTTCGAATGTAGGCCATTCTACCATAGATCATCTCATTCGAAAGGTCACTCTACCCCTTGTATACAGTAGGTAATTGGATCAAGTTTTCAGTGAATGGTCACTACTTAATCACTGTCATTTGGTCCCACAATATGTCAATTTATCTTGCTCATTTGACAAGAGATAGTATGATTATCCAAGAGCATGCCTTCTGCCATATTTCAGTAATGTTATAGCCAACAGGGGTGATGAATTAGTTTCCTGGTAATGTTCTTACATATTGTCAGTCCTCTTGGTTCTAATTTAGTTTCTTCTTCTCTTCTTACTCTGTATACTCTCCCTGAGTGCTCTCATTTACTCGCCTGACTACAGTTATATGCTATACACAGATTATCCCCCAAAATAAATCTCCAACTAAGACCATCCACTTCAGATTCCAACTTAGAGAGTCAACTTTTTATTCTGCATTTCTCACTGGATGTCCAATAGGTAATATCAATGTCTTTAACATCAAGATCATCTTTTTTGACTATAGTAATCTGCTCATCTTCCTTGTCACTTATTTCAACAAATGTTACCATTCTGTTCTCAAACTTAAACCTTGAGAGTCACTATTTTCCCCTGTTCTACCTCTCATATAGTACATATTCCATTCTATTAATTATACAACCTCATATCCCTTGAATCTGGCAATTTTACTTTATTTCTGCTCCTGCTACCTGAGTCTAAACACATCTGCAACAAATTAAACAGCAAAGTAGTTTAGTAGTTCTAAACTAATTTTAAACTCTCCATCCAAGAACACACTACCATATTATGTTTTTCAGTTAAAGAGAATAAATGCAAACTGAAGATGCATATTGTCAAATTTAAGTCTTTACCTCCTTGGAAATAAGAATAATGTTAAATTAATATTTATTAAACTATGTGAGGATGATTTTAAGGAAATAAAATGCCTATCATATATAATTACTAAATATACACATATATATATTTATATATATATATACATGTATAGAGCTGTGTGCATGTATAGATGGCTTTATAATTTAAACATGTTTAGTAATGATATATGTACAAACATACATTTTCAAACAAACATCTTAGTCCATACACAAATTTTCATGAAATAAAGATATATTTATTGTACAAGTATATCAGCTGAAATGCTTCAGGTTGTCATCAATTAAAACAACAAACAGTCCATATATTAAAACACATTTTTTTTTTTTTTTTTTTTTTTTTTGCTGTATGCGGGCGTCTCACTGTTGTGGCCTCTCCCGTTGCAGAGCACAGGCTCCGGACACGCAGGCTCAGCAGCCATGGCTCATGGGCCCAGCTGCTCCAAGCCGTGTGGGATCTTCCCAGACTGGGGCATGAACCCGTGTCCCCTGCTCGGCAGGCGGACTCTCAACCACTGCGCCACCAGGGAAGCCCTAAAACACATTTTTTAAAAGCGTGCCATAAAGAGAAATTCACAATGATAATTACAACTTATTTAAATATGAAAAAATGAAATAATGTATTACAAGTTTCTGATAACATTTCACAAAGACCCAAAACATACAAGTTTTGTGAACTGGTTTGGTCCACCTTAACAAATTTCTTTGCCCACACTTAAAATTCTGCAGTACACCTTTGAACATGACTTCCACAGTGATAGGATTTTGTTCTTCAATGAATATTATACATTGTTTAATTTAAAAGATAAAGGGAAGGAATTATTCTAAAAAGAAGACAAAATGAAGGGATTTCAATGAAAATGTCAAGTTGCCTATGTCTAGGATATGAAGAACTTGCAGTTTTGAATATTCTTTTCACAGATCCATTAATTAAAGTTAATGTTTAATCTATTACCAGAGTCACATCTGACTTTTTGAACATTTCCATCAGTGGCACCTGCAAGTCATACTTAACACTAAATAGAAAGATAGGATCATTGATTACAGGTCTTGGAAAGAAACGAATCCACAAACCCAGAGGTGATTTCACAATCAGAGCTGTAACAAGCTGGACATATGCCAGAGTTAGATAACAGTAGAATCATTGAGGAAAAGCTGTGAATTGAGGTGGGTGAGATTATCGGGAAGAATTAGTGTTTGCCCTCCCACTTTAGGAAATTTTCATAACTTCCAGGTAATAGACAAAATTTTCATCCATCTGTATTTTTTGTCAGATGGCAATAACAAATCAAATGCTTCCAAAATTCAGATGTCTGTTGCAAACATAGAAAACTTAGGATATTTAGCCAGCATTTTGCTTTCAGAGTTTTAGAGAAAATATTCATACAATGTTGTGTCCCCGACAGAGAGCTGCCATTTTTAAAATATACACTGTTGTTTTTGCTGCCATGTTATAATAGAAACACCAATATTCAAAACAGCTACACACATTGTGACATAAAGGAGAAATTAATATTTGAATAAGCATTAAAATCTCCAACTCAAAATGTTATTGCTGTAATATATTAACTCGTTTTTATCATTCATATTAATACCATGCACATCTAAATCAGTCTGTGCTCTCCCTTTTAGAGCAGGTGCTTTGCCACAGCACCATCTTCTATGAAATAACTACCTCTTTTTTTAGAGAGTGGATACCCTAAATATGTGGTTAACCACCTTAATCTCCCTGGCTCATTTAATCTTCTCTCTTATCTTCTCTCTCTGTCCCTCTCTCTCTCAACAGAAGTTCACTTCAGTGAAATAACTTGCACCAGACCACACAATTATTAAGTGGGAAAGTAAAGATCAAAAGCCAGAGACTTCAAATTATTGAGTGGGCATTGTAGTTTTCTCCCTAAGCATGCAACTCATCTCACTCCCCTTATGTACCTGTCACACAGTTTGAGTGGGACTGATACATACAAACTCCAGGAATAGCTCTGATAGCTTAGTGTCACAGGGCAATGAGTCTGGAAAAGTTGACAAAGGTCTACATATTCCCTGCCACAGAGACTAGGCTTTCTTCTTTTCAGTGTGTGTTTGGGAGGGGGCACTTTCTAAAACATTTTAACCAGAGGAAGTCCATTTTTAGGCTCTTATTTCAGTGACAAGAGTCTGGTAGTGCCATGTGTGATGGATATGAGGGTGATCAGACTAACAGTTGGAGTACTAGGACATAGTGAAATGCAGTCCAAAGATGATCCTAGTTTAATAAAACTAATAAATGAAAGAAATAGATTCAAGAAACATTTAGGAGAAAAAAACAATAGACATTGGTGATGGGTAGCATAGACATTGATACTCAATAATATTGAGTATTGATAATCAATTGTAATCTTGCAGTTATTGATATTTATGACCTCAAATCTTCCAACTCATTTATTCTCTTTCTTTGGACTAAAACAAATCCTCATAGGCTCTGAAGGATGTTTCTTTTTTTTTTTTTGCGGTACATGGGTGTCTCACTGTTGTGGTCTCTCCTGTTGCGGAGCACAGGCTCCGGACGTGCAGGCTCAGCGGCCATGGCTCACGGGCCCAGCCGCTCCACGGCATGTGGGATGTGGGATCCTCCAGACTGGGGCATGAACCCATGTCCCCTGCATTAGCAGGCAGACCCCCAACCACTGCGCCACCAGGGAAACCCCTGAAGGATGTTTCTGAATGACATTCATAATGTTACTAGCATAGAGAAGAATATCAAAGTTCAAAATAAATTGATATGTTTCTTGATTCACTCTTTAGAAATGTTTGATTTATTGATGGTCTCCATGCCTTAATTCAGGGAAGAGGTGGAACTTCCTGCGTCAAACAGAATCAGGTGTATTTTCATAGTGCCTATTACTGTTATTATTAAAAGAATCGGGGTCTGCTGTTCGCTGCTTACAAAATCAATACTCACAAATGTTGGAAGCAAAGGAAAGGTTCCTTTAATCAGATTGTGGCAATCTGGGGAGATGGTGGACTCAGCATCCCCCCAAAACCACCTCCAAAGATTCGGCTCAACCATGGAACTCTTAAAGGGAAGGAGGGAAGTAATCTCAGTTCATCATTGAGATAGGGGCCAGAGTCATTGCCATCCCCCCACTGTGTGCAGACTTCTTGACTTCTTGTGATCTTCCTCTAGATGTTATCTTTTTCACACAGTTTGGTCACAAAGTTTGTGAGATTACTGAAGGGGAAGCTAGGGAAGAGATCTGGTCATCTGTTTGTTACTTAATCTTCATTTCTACTTCTTTGATCTACAGAAAGAACTGACAAGTTAGGCAAAGTATTGTGTGATTAAAAGATTCTAAAGGTGTGCTTGGGCCAGAGATGAGTAAAGAATGTCGTGCCAGTTTAAGGTTAAGACAAAAGGGTGCCTCCTGCAGAGAGCTCTTTCCTACCAAAAACTGCTTATAAATCTCCACTTGACAGAACATCATTCCATTTCTATAGGATTAGGGGCAAAAGTCCATCTTCTGTAACTTCTTCATGCTGACGTAGGGCGCTGTATTCTCAGAGTAGAAGATGTCAACGTGGGTCTGTAGCATCTCTTTGCTGACAATTTTAGTTGTGTACTTACATATACAGGCAATCTACAATTATTTTGATGCCCACAAAGATATAGATTATTATGAGAAATAACGTTAATCCCATTCTCTTGAGGCCAATTCTTGGAATTGTGCTAGCCATAGATTCAGTACTGCTAAAGTTGGAGCAGCTTATGTCATGGTTACAGTCTGGTCATCATGCAGTTAACTTTTTTCCCCTCTGGTGCCAGTTACAGTATCTGTAAAACAACTCAGGAATGTGCATCAGACACTGAGTCTGTGACTCTATTATCCTAATCATTAACTGCTCAGTTTTGTACTTGGGTGGAAGGGGCCCTGCAGGGTTCTGCTTGGTTCCATTATGTTTGACATGTAAAGAGATGATGTTTTCAGAATAAGGGAAAAGAAATATAGGGTCACTGAATCCTAGGATGACATTTGAAGCCCAGGTAAACAATATCATATAACTTAATTTTTGTATCTGATGAAGTAGAGAGATCCACTGAGGTTTTTTTGTATTATATTATAGTTTATAGTTTTTCTAATAGAAGTCATTGGTTATCAGTACCCTTTGTTTTCTTCCAGGGCAGTCAACATTTCCTTCTACCCATTCACTCCTATTTTCCCCTAACATCTAAGCTGCTTGATCCCACTGTATATCAGCTTATCCTTTAAGAACCAATCAGTAACTTAGTCTTAGAAATAACTGTGACCTTTATCCTTTCAAAAATCCTAATGAACTCAGACTGTCATCATAGCTACATTAATTAAAATGTTCTTGCCTATAATTACCTGTTCACTTAATAATAGTGTTAGAAAATTTATCCGTGACTTGGAAAAAGACAGAAGATGTTACTGGGTATTTTGTCAGTGTAGTCCTAGACTTGACTTTCTCTTGTCTATGCTATTTTACAACTCTGTGGGGCATATAACTTGTAGATTTTGGGCTAGTATGGATACAAAGAATTTTGGTCCAGTAAAACAGACAACCCCAGAGATTAATATTTTCTTGCCCTGTTGGATAGTAACCAGTGTTGGATAGTAAATTGCTTAGAGAGGATACCCTAGCTTCTCAAGTGGTTTTGAATTGGTTTAAAATCTTTCTAAGACCCTTCACTAGCTAAATAGTTGAATAAAATCTTATAACTTGTGCTCACATTATAGCTGCAAGACAGTCATCATTGTACCTTTTAAGATTTACATTTTAACAATATTACTAATTAAACTATAAACTCTATGAAAGTAAATACTGTAAAATAGTTGTCTTCTCACATATCTCCAGTAGGTAACACATAGATGCATAGTAATCAGGTGATATATGTAGCTTTAATTAGTAACTGAATAAATGCATTAAGTATAATATAAAATTAGAGACCTATAATTATCAGTGTGTTACAGACTGTGCCAAATACTGTGTTCAGTTCTGGGCATAACAGCATTCACTTTATGATACAGTGAAGCTGCCAGAATTCATGATAATATCAAGAACTCAAGCTGCTTAATCACAATATGAAAGCATATAGCAAGAACATAACTGATGTATATATGAATATAAAGAGGTACAAAAAGTCCTATCTGTATTATTCAAACATTGAGAATCATCTATAGAAGAGTGAGTGTTATGTCACTCACTAAAGGAAATATTGTGTTCTATTAAAATGCTTTGGTGATATAAATATTTTAAGTGTATGTATGTTATGTTACATAACTTTATGTGACATAGTGACACTTAGTTGTAACCAACTATTTAATAATATTGACTAGTAAAGTCAGTGCAAATTTAATAATTAACCTATGCAGAAAACAGAAATTTAGAGGTACTCATCTATGTTGGAAATTCACAGAAGAGGAAATACATATGCCCAGTAAACATATGAAGTTAAACATTCAACCTTATTTGTGAGTAGGAAAAATGCCATTTAAGATGAATCTAAGGTTCAAATTTATACCCAGTTGATTGGCAATACATACATACATAAAATAAAAATAAAATCTGATAATGATAAGTGTTGGAAAGGATGAGTATTCACAAGGTATGTTGGAGAAAAATTGGGACAATTGCTTTGGAAAACTGTTTGACATTATCTGCTAAAGTTGATCATATACCTTATGATTCAGTGCTCCAACTACTAGGAATATATAAAAAGGAAAGCTCTTGCACATGTTTGATCAGAGACATGTAAAAGGTGTTTCCAGGCAATGCTAGTCACAATATAAAAAACCTAGAGAACGCTGAGTGTACTTCCACAGAAGAGTGGATGCGTACACTATGATATATTCAAACATGGCATGGTATACAACAAACAAAATAAGTGATCTACAGCAGCATGCAACAATGCAGAGAAATCTTAACAGTAAAAGAATAAATTAAAAAGTAGGTTTCCCAAAGATCATTTTTTATGAACCATTTACTCTAAATCTTATGTATTTTTCAAAATATAGAAAATATATGTATATAGTTCTCAAAAAACCATATAGATGCAGTAGGTCTATAAAAAAGGAAAGCAAGACAATGGAATGGAGAGAGTGTAGATTAAGGCAGGTTTTTGTAGGAGTCCTGATTTTGTTTGGTGTTGTTGGTTCATAGGTGATGCCACTACTAAGAGATAAATAATTAAACAGGAAAAAAAGTAATAGCTTAGCTTCACTTATTAAGTACTTTCAAATTGTTTATAGTGATAAAGAGTCAGAAGTTGAGATCTGTAATCTCTTAATTACCTTATACACATCTATGGAGAAGCTAATGTATATTTCACCATGTAATGTGTATCAAATGTAAACCAGAGGTCATGTTCAGAAATTATTTTGTCACTTTCATAAAGTTCTGAGTTAAACAACACTGTATTCCCTACGTCTATACCATATTATTTTACATAGAAACTTAAATTTACAAACTACTAAATTAAAATTGCAATGCTTAGGATTGGAAAACCAAGTATACAACATTTCTCACACACACAAAAAAATATAATAAAGACTGCTTATTTCTGATTGAGTGTGTGGATTATGGATATGTACTAGGCTTATGATTACACAATTTACAGATTATATATTTTAATTGTTAATAAATATGTCCATATAATATCTAACATCTATTTCTCTTGACTGGGACAACTGAGCTAGATTAATTTCAGTTTGCCATACCAAAATCATGTCAAAACCAACTGATTTATTCATTTGTCAACCAAGTTCTCTGGTAAGAAAAACGGCCAAATTCATATTTCTTTTGAATGTGTTATTTTGGAATTAAGAAATCATAGTCCATATTGACTTCACATATGGAATTTTAAATCACAAAATAAGATCCATTAAAAGTCATGGAGATATTAAAGTAAATATTCAATACTTTTGTCTGAGAGTGCCATGGAATCTATTTTTAGTATAGTTTACAAAAGTTACAACACCCACCCTCCCACCTTCCCCTGTCTTCATCTAACACTGAAAATACTTGTACAGTGTTCATTATGAGCAAAGGCTCTACAGATGCTGCCTGAAAAAGAAACAGAAATGAGACACAATCCCAGTTCTCAAGGTACTCACCAGTGGAGAAGTTAAAGCAACAAAACAAGGAAGTGGAAGCATGTGTTGGGGGCTATATTTGAAGAACAAGCAAATTACTATGAGAGTATTTTGGAAAGAAGAATACAAATATAGATTGTTTCACTAACTTTTATGGTTTCATCTACTAAGACATCTCTTTTGAAGCCTTGATAATATAGTGAACTACATAAAAATGTTGGAAGCTGTCAAAGCCCAGTGCATTCATGGAGGCAAAACTTGTTTTTATACAATGGAATGTCCTTACCTGTGCATTCTTGTCTTGCCCTTTGGTCTGAGAGCATAATTATACAGGGAAGTGTGGAGTATTTATAAGAAGCGTTGACACCCTATCACTTGAAGATACATATATCTTATCTTATGCAAAATATACCAGAGTAACTTTTGAGTCAGATCAGTAGCCTGTTAAAAGGCCACTGTTTCTTGTTAATTAGAAGCAGATTAAGAGTCCTCTGAGTTTTCCTGTCATGGCATGTTTTCCAGAAAAGGATTTTGGAGTGAATTTCCTCACATATAGTTAGAAAAAAATATATCATTCTAGTTTCGTCCTTCTTTCTTTTTGAGGAAACAAGAAACAAGGTCATAATAACAGGATCCTAGATAATTAACAAACTGATCATTGTGCTTCGTTGCTATATTTCTATAGTCAAATTTGGGAGACGGCCGTCATGTTTCCATCAGAGCCACATAATGCATGATTTGGGACTGAGTTCCATCCGGATGAGCAGCCAGCTCATAACAACCTTGGAAAAGGTTGCAACTTTCTCAAAAAAGCCTCAGGTACTTTTTTTTTTTTTTTTTTTTTTTTTTTTTTTGCAAAACCCAGGGCTTTTGTAAGATTTGTTTTCTCAGGTTAGTTTGTCTCAAAACCCATTTTTCTGGAGTCTGTTACAAGAATTATGGTTGTCAAAGAATCAGAATTAAGTTTGTTTTTGTCAGGTAACTTAGAACACGTAATGTCAACTAATAGATTATTATTTCAGTGTAACAGTGTACACTTTCATAAAATTATGGGAGGGTTTTAAACACTTTTACATACATAATCATTGCAGTTCTCCAAAAAATGACTTTTTTGGAATTGATTAATGATGAACAGATTGGAAACAATTTGCTAGGTGAATCTCATTTTATAATTAATGTTGATACGTTGGGTATATATACTGGGAGATATATAATGGGGAAATAGTTGACTCTACCTCTGCCTCTAAAAACGATTAGATTTAAAATGCAAAAATTGTAAATTACATATTTAAAGGTAAATTTAATAATACTTTGAATAAACCAAAATCAATTAAAATACATAAAATTTTACTATTTTCTTAGTAATATAGAACAAAGTTACCTAAATTTTGTCAACCTTAAATATTATTACCTACTTGAAAGATGTAGTGTTTACTTCTTGAATGATAAGATCACTTAACACTGTTAAATTTATGAACATAATCCAGTCTATGTTTTTAAATGTCTCCGCTCAAACACCACTGTTGACTAAAAAAATGCACAACCTAAAAGTTCAGAATTATTTATTTGGTGGACTTTCTGAAGACTTCAAACCCAGAAGACAGCCCTCAGAATAGTTCTGAGGGACTGCTCCAAAGAGGTAAGGGCGGAGCCAGGATATATAGGATTGTTTGCAACAAAGACCAGGTAGCTGGAACATCAGAAAATTACTTTTAATTAAAGAAAACCAGATATCTCAAGTTCATGAATTTAGTACTTTTCTATGTGTGAGAAGATGCAAGCTTCTGGGCTCATTTAAGTCATTCTTCAGATAGCATCTTAGCTATCTAGGGCCAGTATCGTGTTCTTTCCCATCCTGAGTCCCCTAAGGGTGCACCACTGAGGGTGGCTGCAGTGGCTGAGGGCTTGCCAGTGGGCAGCCCATTTGTCTCCATCTTGAGTTCCCTCAGGGCTCACCATGGGAGGTGGCTCTAGTAGCTTGATGGCTGCAAATTTTATTTACTGATATTGCAGGCAACATTTTTTATTTATTCACACCACAGACATATAGACACACACACACGCATTATGATTCCTTGAATTTTTTGGTCTTTCTTTATACACCTTAACTTGTGTAAATAGCTTAAAATTAGCTACAACACTTTGTGAGCACAAATATAAAATTAGAATCCCTGGGTTTGAATATTGGCTTTGTAATTTACCAGGTTTGTGACTTTGATTGAATCCTTTAACATCCCTGGGCTTCATGCATGTCATCTACAAAATAAGATATAAAAAAACATACTTTCCATATATGTATAATCGAATAATATTAGTAGGCCATGTTAAAGGGCAATATATATTGTAACATACTGTGTGTATTTTTTATCTGTAAAATATCTATTCTCTATTATGTGCAAACTATAGTGTTATACTTTGAAGTAAAAAGAAAAGAAATTTAGAGCACTGTAAGATACAATAAATCTTTATCAAGGAATTGTAATCTATTTCAGAGAGAAGTGACTATATCAAATATTCAAATAGTAACACAAATGAAAGCAAACAGCCTAAGACTGTGCTCCTTTACAGTGATAAATGCAACAAAATGTCATAATTCAAAGTACTGAGGACTCAGTGTCCCATGGAACTATCTGGGAGTATATAACAGAGGTGTAGATTCTGAACTGGACCATTTACAGGACCAGTATTATGGGAGCAGAAGCACGTTAGTGGATGATAATAGCCAATGAATTAGATGAGTTAACAATTTAGAGTCTTGAATAGTAATGGAAGCTGGGCCCATTCAGAAGGGAATAGGTTTCATTACAAGCTTCTGAACAGGAAAAATGTCATAATCCAATTAGGCCCATCTAGGCAAATAAGTTTGGCATGAGAATGCCAGGTGGATTTATAGAGCGAGTCAGTGGCTTTGGAAACGTAGCCCAAATTTCATTGTTCAAAAATGTATCTTTTTTGGGGGGCCTGCATTCCATGAAATAAATTTAAATCTACAAAAAAGTTGACGAAATCTGAAAGTCATTCTGCCAAAAGCAACTATTTGTCTATGGGGCAATCAAATGCCTTTGCATTTATATACCTCAATGAGTTATGATTAATAAATTCATAATGTTTTGAATATTTGTCACCTTTTTCTTTAATTCCACTTAATTCTTCTAAACTAGACTTTCCTGTTCCAATGCTAGCACTCTATAAATTATTATGTTTTAGAAACTGGAGCAGAGACTTTATAGTCACTATTCTGGTGAATTAGAGGTTATTCTAGGTTTGAGAGGCAAGGCTATGCTCTCCTCAATTATTCAGCATGAGAAAAGGAGTTAAATAACTGAGTTAAGGGATATTTAATAGAACTCTCAGAAAGTCCTAACTCTGCCTACACTTAGGAAGAGTAGAAAGAAAAAAAGAGGGAGGAGAGATAGAAAAAAAATTGAGGAAAGAACCACTAGCTATGATCATTCAGTCATTCCAGTTTAGTGGAGAGTTCAAAATACATCATATGAACATTAGACTATAAATTATCTAGTCAAATGCAACAGCTTTCTTTACTTTGTCCTATTATGTAAACTCTGATAAGAATGAAGCTACCTTTAGTACATTTAGACTACAATGTTAGTATTTTAACATGAAAATAAAGCTGTTTACATTCTTTTAATTTTGTCTGATGTTAACTATAACTGTCAACTATACATTATCTTTTGGATTCTCAGAGTTGATCATCATTGTATATAATCCTACAAAAGAATGGTTAAAAATTTTATATCTCACTATGTAATGTAGGATATGTGGTATATTTTATTTAACAGTATATTCTTAACACTGTCTGGTGTGGGCTCATATTTAATTAGTTTGGATTCTCTGATCACACTTAACCAAGGCTAAAAGAAAAAGACTCAGAATCTCATGGTCAATCATGATTAAAAGTTTTGAGATGAAAACATTCTGATAATATTCCACAAAATGGAGTAGCTGCACACAATATAATATTGAGTTTAAAATCCTCTAGAAGATTATACTTCAGTTACTGCACTAGAGACATACACAAAATTGAATCTTTATTTTAGTTCTATGATATTTCATGGAGAAAATTAGTATTTTCCCTTTACTTCCCTGGTTGAAGTTAGAAAAGAAGAGACTACGAAAGTTGAACAAAACCATTATGTACCAATTAACGACCGAGTAAAAGTAGGTTAAATTCTTAGTCTGGCAAGATCAGAATTGTGGAGGGTCATACTTATTAAGTAATCTTCATCACTGAGGGCGTGCTTGCAATTATTTTTATTATTTCACTTACTCATTGGAGTCTTGAATGGATTGTTTAGAACTCTGTTTTGTTTCTTTCTTTTGATGATTTGTTAATGAGTGAATTAACTGACTTTTTTTTCAAATAGATTGTGAAAACCTGCAATATGTCATATTATTTATCAATGAAAATTTGATACTGGTTAAAATGAAAAGAATATATGTGGATCTCCATTTATATATACTCTTGCCCAGGGTTCACAAATGATAGTGATGAGGCTGGATCCACTATAGTCATTCTCTCTTCTCTAAAGCTGACTATTTTAGTAAGTTATGTTTTGTTAGGGTCTGAGATCCTGCCTTACAAAAGACAACTGCCACCTCACTCTGCAGCACTCTAGTGGAGGCTGAGGGTGGAAATGTCAGGATTTAACCTGTCTTCTTTTCATACCCTGCCCTTCCACATTAGGGATGAAAGGAGAGCCTATGTGCTACCCTTAGAAGCTGGCAACCCTGGTCTAGAAAAGATGTGTGTGGGTAGCTTTCTCCATAGAGGACCTTCATGGTTCCATGGGCCACTTGAAAGGATGGTGAATGAAGCTAGGAAGAGGCTGTGAACACTCAGGCCTTCATTCCAAAAATTGTACCTATGAGGAGCCTTGTGGGATGTAGGAAATGGTAGCATACTTTATTTTTCCCATCACTGGGGATGAGCTTCCAGTCAGGAACGATGGAGTAATCCTTCCTGGCAAATAACTTCCCATTTCTATCCTGTATCTATTTGACTCGGTAGAGCTTCCAGTCAGCAATGAGTTCACCTTCAGGATCTTTAAATGCTGGCTATGTGGAGTTGGAGAAGGCAATATGATAGACATTGGTCAGCTTCTCCTGGTACAGGTTGGGATGTGAGTCTGAGGATATCTTGTTGTATTAGTCAGTGTTCTCCAGAGAAACAGAGCAGTAATATTTATATAAATATATAAGGCAACTTATGAGACTGACGAGTCTCATCATCTGAGCTCTGCAAACTGGAGACCCAGGAAAGTCAGTGGTATATTTCTAGTTCGAGTCTGAAGGCCTAAGAAGCAGGGGATCCAATATTGTAAATCTTAGACCAAGGGCCAGAGAAGATGAAACGAGATGTCCCAGCTCAATACTGAGGCAGAAAAAAAAATTGGCAAATTTCTCTTTTCTCCATCTTTATTTTTATTCAGGCCCTCAAAGGATCAAATAAAGCTGGGCCACACTGGGGAGGCCAGTCTACCTACTGAGACCACCAATTCATATACCAATGTCATCCCAAAACACTGCTCAGACATACCCAGTAATAGTGTTTAGTCTGGGAACTCTATGGCCAGTCAAGCTTCCACATAAAATTAACCATCTCACTAGTCCACCCAGAGTCTAAACTTTTCAGTAGTCTATACATAATCTAATAATGTCACTAAGAGAAAGTGTATGTCCAAGTGTATGTCCTCAATTTCAGACCAAGCAAAAAAGACACTTAGTAGATCAAAATGCTGCCTCTTCCTGAGAATAAGTATGTGTCCCCCACAGGAGTGGTGATGTTTTGTGATTTACCAACCACAGGCTGGGATAGAGTATTTCCTCATTTGGCATTTGGTGAACCTTCAAATATTTAAGGGCACTCATTTATCCTCTTAGTAACCTGTTCCTTTGAGAATCATAAAAACGTTGAGAAATATCAAGCTTCCTTTTCATATTTTTTTCATTAAATATAAGATCTCATTTTTTTTAGCCCTCTCAATGAATTTGGGCTATTATCTAATGCCTAATACACTGGAAAGCCAATTTTTCCAAAATACTGACAATGTGTAAGATATTCAGTCAACTAGACAGTCAATTAGATATTTTGTACTCATTTAATATATCTTAGTAGTTGAACATGTAGGCTTTGTATTCAGGCAACCTGGGTTCAAATCATAACGCAACTACTTAGCCAGTTATCATTTATTTTCTTAAAATTTGAATCACCGCTAATCTACATCTTTATCTACTTATATTTGAATATTATTATTTTTGTTATTACATTTATGTACACAAAGAGTTAAGAGCTTTTAAAGATAAGTACATTTTCAAAATTAGTCTCATGAAAATATTTGATGCATTTTATTCTTATAATAAAATGCTATATAACCTTGGGCAAGGAAATTATCCTCAGTGGCACTCTTTCTGCCTTTTTTTTTTTAAGAATTTGTGGATGTTTTATTTTATTCTATTTTTATTTTATTTTATCGTTTTATTTTATTATTTTACTTTATTTTACTATTTTATTTTATTTTATTTTATTTTATTTTATTTTATGTTATTTTATTTTATTTTATTTTTTTATTTTTCTGGCCACGCCATGCGGCATGTATGATCTTAGTTCCCTGACCAGGGTTCAAACTCTTACCCCCTGCATTGAAAGCATAGAGTCTTAACCACTAACCACCAGGGAAGTCCCTCTTTTTCTTTTTTTCAAAAAACTTTTTAATTGAAGTGTAGCAAACATACAGTGTAGTATATTAATCTACAGTGTATAGCTTGATGAGTTTTATATACCATGTAATCACATCGATTATTGTTACATTTTATTTCTGGAAAAATAAACAAACATTTAAACGTCTATTGACTGGTAGAGTTTCAATATGTGAAGCATACAAGGAGAGTTTCACTACAAATCATATCTAGAGTAATTTACTATACTTGAATGTGAATATTCAGATATTAACAAAAATCATGATAAATCTTGTTTGTATGGCTGACATTGTTACACTGATTATATATGATATTAGCCTATATGATCTTGAGATCAAGTATACTATAATCTCTGACCAAATATTTCTCCTTGTATTTGTCTGTGTTGTTCTGCTCAGATATGTGATCTGCAGAGTCTTAAGTGTTACTATAAAGCCATTATCATATCAAATCTCAATAGCTCATATTACAAAAAAAAAAAAAAAAGAGATGAAGAATTGGCTGTAGTCCACTTCCCCAGACAGCCATCTATTGTACGGAACCTGGACAATGGAAGATATGCATTGCATAAAATAATGTCCTACAGGTTGACATCAGCCCTTGGCCAAAAGAGGAGATTGAGAAAATAAAAATTTAGCTTGATGCTAAACCTTTGTCTTACCTTTCATTTCACTGGAATAAAAGATGGATAAAGCTAGCTGCAGATTTAACAGGAAACAGTATTTCTCCCACGGACATGCTACAGCCATGATGTGCCTTAACAACTACCTCCTTTTGAAATTGACTGCTGTTTTCTTACTGAGAAACTTTGCTGTTTGAAATTATCTTACCTTCACTTATTCATTCTCTGATGCTCCTCTTTTCTTCATGTAGTTCTGAGTTTCTGATCCATATCATTTTCTTTCTTTCGGAAGAACTTCTTTTAATGTTTCTTAGAAAGTAGATCTGCTGTCAAAAAATTTACTCAAGTTTTGTTTTTGTGAGACAGTCTTTATTCCTGCTTCACTTTTGAAGGATGATTATGCAGAGTACAGAATTGCAGGTTTGGTATTTTTTTTCCTTTTAACACTTTAAATGTTTTATTTCACTCTATTCTTGCTTATGTGGTTTCTGAGGAAAAGTTGGATGTAATTCTCATCTTTGCTCATCTGTGGGTAAAGTGCTTTTCCTCTGTCTTTCTTCAAAACTTTTTCTCTAGAATTGATTTCCTGATGTTTGAAAATTATATGCCTTGGTGTTGGGTGTAGTGTACTTTTTTTTTTTTTTTTGTCTTTTGCTTTTTGCCATTTATCCTTCTTGGTGTCCTCTGAGGTTCCTTAATCTATGTTTTGGGATCTGACATTAATTTGGGAAAACTCTCAATTGTGTTATTGTCTCAAGTAATGCTTCTGTTCCTTTGTCTCTTTCTTCACCTCCTGGTCTTCCATTATGTGTACACCATATAACTTCTGTAACTGTACCCAAAGTTCTTAGAACTGTTTTCTGTTCTATTTTGGTTTTTAAAGAAATTCTTTTCAGTCTTCTTTGTTCCTTTCAGTTTTGGAATTTTATGTTGTCATATTTTCAACTCAGAGATTCATTCTTCAGTTGTGTCCAGTCTAGTAGTGAGCCCATCAAAGGTATTCTTCATTTCCATATCCCTACTTATATTATTAATCTGTTCTTGCATGTTGTCTACTTTTTCCATTAAAATCCTTAGCATATTAACCATAGTTCTTTTTTTAATTCCTAGTTTGATAATTCCAACATTCCTACCATATCTAAGTCCAGTTCTGATGCTTGCTCTTTCTCCTCAAACGTTTTTTTCTTTTTAGTATGTGCTATAACTTTTTGTTGAAAACCATACATGATGTATGAAATAAAAATAACTGGGTAAATGAAATGGTGTAAATATGTCTTCAGTTATGTGTGGGTAAGATGTGGGGAAGGGAAAGAATTCTATATTCCTATGGTTAGGTCATAGTCTTTTTTTTTTTTTTTGCGGTGCACGGGCCTCTCACTGTTGTGGCCTCTCCCGTTGTGGACACGCAGGCTCAGCAGCCGTGGCTCATGGGCCCAGCCGCTCCACGGCATGTGGGATCTTCCCAGACTGGGGCACGAACCCGTGTCCCCTGCATCGGCAGACAGACTCTCAATCACTGCGCCACCAGGGAAGCTCAGGTCTTAGTCTTTTGATGAACCTGTGCTCCTGGACTATGAACTTCATTAGTGCTTCTTACTTTCTCTCCCCTACTCCCACCCTTAGGTGAGACAGGATGGCTGATAGCCAGAGGGGGCTGGAGTTGTGTATCTCCCTTCCCACACATGGAAGACTAGAGTGGGCTGAAGTTAGGTATCTCCTTTCCCTCAGTTAGATTAGGCTCTGATGGAACCCTAGCAGGTTAGCTGCTGGTAAAGTAATTTCTCCTGAGGGCAGGACTTGCTGAGAAAAACAGAATGCCCTGTCATATTACAACATAGTTCCTTTTTCCCTCCCCCTGCCAGAAACAGAAAGGAGAACTTAGAACTCCAAAAGGTAAAACTCAAAAATGTAGGGGTTCCCCGAATGACTGGATCCCCTGGAGTTTTTATCAGACTTGTCCACTCTGATGCTTCAGCAATTCATCAATTGTAATTCAAGTTTCCCTTCCCAGGGACACTGGTTCACGTTGAAGTTTCTGGTTGTAGGTTTCTGCTCTGTTAAGTTGATATTCTTACAATTGATGCTAGATATTTGCCTGTCTGTCTGTCTGTCTGTCTAATTGTTAGGGGCAGAAGTTTGCCCTGTGACCTCACTTCTCTGATGGATTTAAGAAGAGTTGTTGATTTTTCAGTTTGTTTAGCTGGCTTTATAGACCAAATAATGCAGAGCATGGGAAAGAGGCTGCCTAATTGTATACTCTAGAGAGGCCAGTAGCAAATCCGTGGTATTGCAAAGGATAAGAGTTCAGAACCGACAGACTAGACCAAAGAAAGATAAGGACACAGAGACCAGGTTTGATGTGAGAGCAAGGAGCATCCACAAGTATTTAAATAATCCCTCTAGTAAATTTATGTGATATAACTGATAATTAGAAATTGAAAATTGACAAGATTGTTTTCACATGTAACAAATTATTGACAGTGATGGTTGGTTATTTTTGCTGTCATTTTTTGTGGGGGAGGGTGTTTTATTTGGGTTTATGAGGCTTAAAAATATTTGGGGATTTGGACTATACTGTATCTAGGTTTAGTGTTCCATATATAACCAGAAAGCAAATTTTAAGCTATAACAGAAATAACATGAAGCCATTTTAGCAAGATATATCAGGATGCTAAAGTTTTATTTTCATAAGTTTGTGAATATTGAGAGTAAAAAAATCACATTTTATATTTCTTTATATCCCCTTCTAATCCCAGTATAGGACATTTTACATGGTAGTTACTCAAAAGAACTTTAAAAGAATTTTTTTTATTGAAGTATATTTGATTTTCAATGTTTTGTTAGTTTCAGGTATACAACATAGTGATTCACAATTTTTATAGATTTTAGTCTATAAAGTTACTGTAAGATATAAAATATTGGCTATATTTCCTGTGCTGTACATTATATCCTTGTATCTTATTTATTTTATGCCTAGCAGTTTGTACCTTTTAATCTCCTTCCCCTATCTTGCCCCTCCCTCAAAAGAACTTTTAAAATGTATTTTTATCAATTGGATAAACAGCAAAGTATGGCTTGAGACAGTAACATGCATAATGAGAAGGTAAAGTCTACATATTAAAAACATATGTGATATTAATAACATTCATAAAATTTATTTGGAGAGAAAAAAATAAAATCAACATGGGCAGAAAATGAAACTTTTTTAATATTTTAATTTAAAAATAATTTAATACACAGTGTTCAGAGCATGTATATATAATTTAGTATATTGATATAACCAAAGTCATATACCCATTATGGTACATAATGGATTAGATAATGTACATTTTTGCAAGATGTATACTTTAAAAATTGCTTATTTTGTTCAATATTACCTTCTGTAGTTTCATCCATATTGACACGAATTTTAATTCTTTCATTTACACTGTTCCATAATATATTCTTATGCCCATTATACATGTTGTACATATCTTTACCCAGTTTTTTTGCAAGTCTCCTTTTTATTTTTTTAAATTTTCATCATTTAATGTCTTTTCATAAACAGAAGTTCTTAATTTTAATTTAGTCAAGATATTTGTCTTTTTATTTATGTTTTGACATTTTCATGTCTCATTTAAGAAATTCATCCATATTCTAAGGAAATAATCATTTATTTTGTTTTCTGAAAGTTTTATAATTTTGTCCTTCACCTTGGGCCTTGTACTTCAAATGGGATAAAATTTTGTGCATAGTGTGAGATACATTTCAATTGCTCTTATCTATAATGTCATTCAGACATTTCCAGACAATTGATTTCTAAGTTCACTCTTTCCCCCAAATCTATTATGTCTTCTCTGTCATAATTTAGGAGTCCACATATGCATGGTTTGTTTTCCTTGATTTTATATTACAAAGTTTTTGTTTTTGTTTTTGTTTTTGTTTTTTTTTTGCGGTTCATGGGTCTCTCACTGTTGTGGCCTCTCCCGTTGTGGAGCACATGCTCTGGACACGCAGGCTCAGCAGCCATGGCTCATGGGCCCAGCTGCTCCAAGCCATGTGGGATCTTCCCAGACTGGGGCATGAATCCGTGTCCCCTGCATCGGCAGGCAGACTCTCAACCACTGTGCCACCAGGGAAGCCCTAAAAAGTATTTTTTAATATTTAAATTTCAATGTTGATATCTTGCTGTCTTCATAACTATATTATTAGATAAGTGTAATTTCTCTCACTTTGTTTTTCTGCTTCAGGAATGTTTCAGCTGTATTTTGCCCTTTCCTCTTTCACATAAATTTTTCAATCAGCTTGTCATCTTTTTCAAAAAAAAGCAGGTGATCTCTATTATTCAAGGAAACAATAATGCCAATTCCACACAAACTCTTTCAGAATATGGAAGAAAGGGAAATATTGTACAACCCATTTTTAGAAACCAACATTATGTACTTATATCTCATTATGATATCCAGTAGAGAGCATAAAGAGAAAAGTAGTAACCAATATCTCTCCTTGAAGATATAAAAATTTTAACAAAATATTAGAAAATCAAACCTAACTATATATATAAAAAAAATCTAGCGCCCCATGATCAAGAGGAGTTTATTATGGGTGTGCAAGATTGGTTCAACATTCTTAAGTAATCCAGTATAATACACTATAAGAGAAATCATATGATTATTACAATAAATCCAAGTAAACAGATTTAGATAAAACATTTGACAAAATTTAATATCCATCTCTGACTTTAAAAATCAATTAAAATATTTCAGACAAAGAGCACTAAAAGAGAACTTTCTCCACCAGATAAAGGGTATCTACGAAAAGCCTACAGATCACATAATAATTAAGGTGAAAGACTGCATACTTTTCCACTAAGAATAGGAAAAATGCAAATATATCTACTCTTAGAATTATTTTTCAACACAGTATTAGAATTACCAGCCAAGAATCAGGCTAGAAGAAACATAGATGGCATACAGACTGGAAATAAAATAAAACTAATAAAACTGTCTTTATTAGTAGACAACATGGTTTTCATTGTAAAATAACAAGGAATCTGCAAAGAAACTACTAGATCTAATCAAGTGGGATAACACAGTTTCATGAACTGCATTTTTATACACAAGAAATGAACACTTGGAAATTTAAACATGATTAAAATTCCCAAACTTTCACTTGTAGTAATGATGAAGAGATAGGATTGGATTTACCCTCTTGCCTTAAATACTCAAAGTATATATGAAATACTGTTTTTTAGGTGTTGTACAATAGGCAGCCACATGACAGTCATCACTGAGAGAATGAATCAAATTATCAGAGCCCTAACAATTGCCTGAGCTTACTGCCTGAAGAGAGTTTCCAGGTAATTGTTTGAGGGTGTGGAGTGGAAGACCTACCATGAGTTGATGAGATAGAATTCATAGAGGCCAAAGTGACTAGTATTTTCAAGGCAGATCAACAAAAATGAGAGAGCTGCATAAAGCAAAAAAACTTCTGGAAATCTAGAGGTTACCCCTTGGATCTTCAACTGCACATTGATCAGTGCAAGATTATGAAGAAAGTCTCTGAGGCTGGGTAAAGAACTACTGAAAAGTAGAAGATAAATCAATGTCTGGAGCTCATACAGGGCTGGGATAGTTCATATTTCAGCAACTGGAACAGAAAAACCTTTTAATACTCTGAGCATTCAATGAAGTACTCAAAATAAGATTGCCTTATTGATACACAAAATTAGAACTAGACTAAGGGCTGCTCTGGTCCCATCTAAAAAAGTTTAAAAGCAAGTCTCAAAAGGACCAAACTCTTTCCAAATATATATTAATAGGAATACAAAAACATCCAGTATAATACAAAGTAAATTTTGATAATTTTATAACAGTATAAAACAACATAAACTTAAAAATTCCTAATATTCCACTCAAAAATGTCAGGCAGCCTCATCCACCAGAGGGAAGACAGCAGAAGCAAGAAGAACTACACCTGTGGAACAAAAACCACATTCACAGAAAGATAGACAAGATGAAAAGGCAAAGGGCTATGTACCAGATGCAGGAACAAGATAAAACCCTAGAAAAACAACTAAATGAAGTAGACAAAGGCAACCTCCGAGAAAAAGAATTCATTGCAATGATAGTGAAGATGATCCAGGACCTCAGAAAAAGAATGGAGGCAAAGATCGAGAAGATGCAAGAAATGTTTAACAAAGACCTAGAAGAATTAAAGAACACACAAACAGAGATGAACAATACAATAACTGAAATGAAAACTACACTAGAAGGAATCAATAGCAGAATAACTGAAGCAGAAGAACGGATAAGTGACCTGGAAGACAGAATGGTGGAATTTACTGCTGCAGAATGGAATTAAGAAACAAGAATGAAAAGAAATGAAGACAGCCTAAGAGAGCTCTGGGACAACATTAAACACAACAACATTCACATTATAGGGGTCCCAGAAGGAGAAGAGAGAGAGAAAGGACCCGAGAAAATATTTGAAGAGATTATAGTCAAAAATTTCCCTAACATGGGAAAGGAAATAGCCACCCAAGTCCAAGAAGCACAAAGAGTCCCATACAGGATAAACCCAAGGAGAAACACGCCGAGACACATAGTAATCAAATTGGCAAAAATTAAAGACAAAGAAAAATTATTAAAAGCAGCAAGGGAAAAATGACAAATAACATAGAAGGGAAATCCCATAAGGTTAACAGCTGATTTCTCAGCAGAAGCTCTGCAAGCCACAAGAGAGTGGCATGATATACTTAAGGTGATGAAAGTGAAGGACGTACAACCAGGATTACTCTACCTGACAAGGTTCTTATTCAGATTCTATGGAAAAATCAAAAGCTTTACAGACAAGCAAAAGCTAAGAGAATTCAGCACCACAAAATCAGCTCTACAACAAAAGCTATAGGAACTGTGCTAAGTGGGAAACAGAAGAGAAGATTAGGACCTACAAAAACAAATCTAAAACAATTAAGAAAATGGTAATAGGAACATACATATTGATAATTACCCTAAATGTCAATGGATTAAATGCTCCAACCAAAAGACACATGCTTGCTGAATGGATAGAAAAACAAGACCCATCAATATGCTATCTACAAAAGAACAACTTCAGATCTAGGGACACATTCACATTGAAAGTAAGGGGATCGAAAAAGATATTCCATGCAAATGGAAATCAAAAGAAAGATGGAGTAGCTATACTCATATCAGATAAAATAGACTTTAAAATAAAGAATATTACAAGAGACAGGGAAGGACACTACAAAATGATCAGGGGATCAATCCAACAAGAAGATATAACAATTACACATATATATGCGCCCAACATAGGAACACCACAATACATAAGGCAACTGCTAACAGCTATAAAAGAGGAAATTGACACTAACACAATAATAGTGGGGGACTTTAACACCTCACTTACACCAATGGACAGATCATCCAAAATGAAAATAAATAAGGAAACACAAGCTTTAAATTACACAACAGACCAGATGGATTTAAATGACATTTATAGAACATTCCATCCAAACACAGCAGATTACACATTCTTCTCAAGTGCACACGGAACATTCTCCAGGATAGATCACATCTTGGGTCACAAATCAAGCCTCAGTAAATTTAAGAAAATTGAAATCATATCAAGCATCTTTTCTGACCACAGCACTATGAGATTACAAATCAATTACAGGGAAAAAAAACCGTAAAAAACACAAACACATGGAGGCTAAACAATACATTACTAAATAACCAAGAGATCCCTGAAGAAATCAAAGAGGAAATCAAAAACATGTAGAGACAAATGACAATGAGAACACGAAGATCCAAAACCTATGGGATGCAACAAAAGCAGTTCTAAGAGGGAATTTTATACCTATGCAAGCCTACCTCAAGAAACAAGAAAAATCTCAAATAAACAATCTAACTTTACACCTAAAGGAACTAGAGAAAGAAGAACAAACAAAACCCAAAGTTAGCAGAAGGACAGAAATCATAAAGATCAGATCAGAAATGAATGAAAAAGAAATGAAGGAAACTATAGCAAAGATCAAAAAAACTAAAAGCTGGTTCTCTGACAAGATCAACAAAATTGATAAACCATTAGCCAGATACATCAAGAAAAAGAGGGAGAGGACTCAAATCAATAAAATTAGAAATGAAAAAGGAGAAGTTACAATAGACACCACAGAAATGCAAAGCATCCTAAGAGACTACGACAAGCAACTCTATGCCAATAAAATGGACAACCTGGAAGAAATGGACAAATTGTTAGAAAGGTATAACCTTCCAATACTGAACCAGGAAGAAATAGAAAATATGAACAGATGAATCACAAGCACTGAAATTGAAACTGTGATTAAAAAACTTCCAACAAACCAAAGTCCAGGACCAGATGACTTCACAGGTGAATTCTATCAAACATTTAGAGAAGAGCTAATACCCATCCTGCTCAAACTCTTCCAAAAAATTGCAGAGGAAGGAACACTCCCAAACTCATTCTATAAGGTCACCATCACCCTGATATCAAAACCAGACAAAGATACTACAAAAAAGAATATTACAGACGAATATCACTGATGAATATAGATGCAAAAATCCTCTACAAAATACTAGCAAACAGAATCCAAAAACACATTAAAAGGATCAAACACCATGACCACATGGGATTTATCCCAGGGATGCAAGGATTCTTCAATATACGCAAATCAATGTGATACACCATATTAAAAAGTTGAAGAATAAAAACCATGTGATCATCTCAATAGATGCAGAAAAAGCTTTTGACAATATTCAACACCCATGTATGATAAAAACTCTCCAGAAAGTAGGCATAGATGGAACCTACCTCAACATAATAAAGGCCATATATGAAAAACACACAGCAAACATCATTCTCAATGGTGAAAAACTGAAAGCATTTCCTCTAAGATCAGAAAGAAGACAAGGATGTCCACTCTCGCCACACTTATTCAACATAGTTTTGGAAGTCCTAGCCATGGCAATCAGAGAAGAAAAAGAAATAAAAGGAATACAAATTGGAAAAGAAGAAGTTTCATGTCACTGCAGATGACATGATACTATGCATAGAGAATGCATAAGATCACACCAGAAAACCATTAGAGCTAATCAATGAATTTGGTAAAGTTGCAGGATACAAAATTAATGCACAGAAATCTCTTGCATTCCTATACACTAATGATGAAAAATCTGAAAGAGAAATTAAGGAAACACTTCAATTTACCATTGCAACAAATGAATAAAATACCTAGGAATCAACCAACCTAGGGAGACAAAGACCTGTATGCAGAAAACTATAAGACACTGATGAAAGAAATTAAAGATGATACCAACAGATGGAGGGATACACCATGTTCTTAGATTGGAAGAATCAATATTGTCAAAATGACTATACTACCCAAAGCAATCTACAGATTCAATGTAACCCCTATCAAATTACCAATGGCATTTTTTATGGAACTAGAACAAAAAATCTTAAAATTTGTATGGAGACACAACAGACCCCGAATAGCCAAAGCAGTCTTGAGGGAAAAAAATGGAGCTGGAGGAATCAGACTCCCTGACTTCAGACTATACTATAAAGCTACAGTAATCAAGACAATATGGTACTGGCACAAAAACAGAAATATAGATCAATGGAACAAGATAGGAAACCTAGAGATAATCCCACACACCCATGGTCAACTAATCTATGACAAAGGAGGCAAGGATATACAGTGGAGAAAAGACAGTCTCGTCAATAAGTGGTGTTGGGAAAACTGGACAGCTACATGTAAAAGAATGAAATTAGAACACTCCCTAACACCATACACAAAAATAAACTCAAAATGCATTAGAGACCTAAATGTAAGACTGGACAGTATAAAACTCTTAGAGGAAAACATAGGAAGAACACTCTTTGTCATAAATCACAGCAAGATCTTTTTGATCCACCTCCTAGAGTAATGGAAATAAAAACAAAAATAAACAAATGGGGCCTAATGAAACTTCAAACCTTTTGCACAGCAAAAGCTGTGTTTATGAAACCATAAACAAGAGGAAAAGACAACCCTCAGAATGGGAGAAAATATTTGCAAACTAATCCACAAAGGATTAATCTCCAAAATATATAAACAGCTCATGCATCTCAATATTAAAAAAACAAAGAACCCAATCCAAAAATGGGCAGAAGACCTAAATAGACATTTCTCCAAAGAAGACATACAGGTGGCCAAGAAGCACATGAAAAGCTGCTCAATATCACTAATTATTAGAGAAATGCAAATCAAAACTACACTCTTGCACTGTTGGTGGGAATGTAAATTGATACAGCTGCTATGGAGAACAATATAGAGGTTCCTTAAAAAACTAAAAATAGAATTACCATATGATCGAGCAATCCCATTACCAAGCATATACCCTGAGGAAAACTATAATTCAAAAAGACACATGCACACCAGTGTTCATTGCAGCACTATTTACAATAGCCAGGTCATGGAAGCAACCTAAATGCCCATCGACAGGCAAATGGATAAAGAAGATGTGGTGCATATATACAATGGAATATTACCCAGCCATAAAAAGGAACGAAATTGGGTCTTTTGCTGAGACGTGGATGGATCTAGAGACTGTCATACAGAGTGAAGTAAGTCAGAAAGATAAAAACAAATATCATATATTAACGCATATATGTGGAACCTAGGTAAATGGTACAGATGAACTGGTTTGCAGGGCACAAAGTGAGACACAGAGGTAGAGAACAAACTTATGGACACTAAGCAGGGAAAGCAGCAGGAGGTTGGAGGTGGTGGTGTGATGAATTGGGAGATCAGGATTGACATGTATACACTGATGTGTATAAAATTGATGACTAATAAGGGCCTGCTGTTTAAAAGAGTAAATAAAAGAAAAGAAAAGAAAAGAAAAGAAAAGAAAAGAAAAGAAAAAGAAAAGAAAAAAAAAAGTGTCAGGCATGCCAGGAAAATCTGCTCTATAATGAAGAGTAACATAAATAATAAAAAGTGACCCAGAAATGAAACAGATGTTAGAACCAACAGACAAGAACTTTAAACAGTGTAAAAAATATATTTGTTTTATATTCAAGAATATAGAAAATATCATGACCGTATTATGGAGAGACATCAAAGCTATATAAAAATTAAACTTATGGAAATAAAAAATATAGTTTGTGAGATAAAAATGCACTGGATGGCATTATCAGCAGATTAGGTAACTGATAAAGGGTAAATTATGTCACTTGAAACGAAGAGAACACAGACCAAAAAATATATATATTGAACAGTGTACAGTGAGTTAGTCCAAGGCTTTTTATATAGAACTCAATGCATAAAATGAAAAAAATAGGTAAATTAGACTCCATAAAAAGTAAAAATGGATTTGAAACATATTCTAAAGGAAATGGAAAGACATGCCATAGACAAGGAGAAAATATTTGCAAATATATTTGAAAAAGGAATTGTGACCACAATATACAAAGAACTCTCAAAATTAAGTAAAACAAACCCGATTTAATGCCCATTTTTCTAAATGAGCAAACTATTTAAACAAAAATTTCAACAAAGAAGAGAGAAAAATGGCAAATGAGAACACGGAAAGATATCCAAAGTTGTTAGACATTGGGAAAATTTGAATTAAAACCAAAATGAGATACCACTATGTAACTATTAGAACTGCTCAGAAATTTTTGAAAAACAAAATTTTAAACCCATTATTGGAAGGATGCAGAGCAATTGAAACTCTTATGTATTGCTGGTAGAAATATAAAATGAAACAAGTACTTCATAAAATGTTTCTTTAATAGAGTATTATAAAGTTTTGTTCTATTTTTCTTAAAATTTATGTATTACTACATTTATTTATACAAGATTTATTTAAATATACTCACATGTAAATCAGAATCTTTGCTAATTTTTTATTATCTCAGATATTTTATCTGAGCTAATCTTTTTTTATTTATACATTTTTAATCAATGTGTTTTGAAATTCTTTTTATATTAGTCTTTTTTAATCTGCTGTTTATTTTGCTTTAGTTATAGAATATTTTTTCAGAATTAGAATTTTAGATCAAAAATATTTTCTTAGTACAGTAAAGACATTATTCTAAGGTTTTCTGGATGTCATTGTTTGTGTTACATAGTTAATTTTCAGCCTGAATGCACATTTGGAAGTAGTGTATTGCTGTTTTTGCTGGTTTTCCTACTCTAGTTTCAGATATTTTCTTCTGGAATTCTGCAGTTTCATTCTGATGTGTTAAAGTTTGAGTTTTATGGGGGATAGTTTAGGATTCCTAAATTAAAGGATTAGTTTCTTTATATAATTTTAAAAATTCCTTAGCCACTTCATCATTAAATATTCTATTTTTCTCCATTCTATGATCTCCTTCAGAAAACCCAGCTATATCTACTTAAGACCTTGTCATGCTATCCTGCAAGTCCTGAACCTCTATTTCATTTGTACTTTGTTTCTCTGAGATGCATTGTTTTAGTTTTTTTCCTATGTAGCTTCCACACCTTACTTGTCTTCTTAACTTTAATTTGATTTTTTGACCCATTCACTGAATTTCACATTTTACTTATTAGTTTTGATTCTACAAGTTTTATAGGAGCAGTTATATACTATTTACATTTTTATATAATTTTTTCTTGTTTAAATATTCTTGTTTTTCAAGCTTAATTTTAAACTTTAAATGTATTAAGCATAGCTATCTTATATTCCAAACATGATACATTTGAAAAAAATGTGTAATTGAATTCCTCTGCTTATTAATTCTTTTGTTTTATCCTCGAGGCATTAATTCTTTATGTACATTCTTTTAAAAGGTAAGAAGCTAATATTCCTTGAAGTTTTATCTTTGGGTAATATTTAAAGCCTATAGAGAGTAATTAACATTATGTCTTCCTGTCCTTTGCGGGCAACATAAACTTAGGTCCGCTTAGTTTGTTTGAGGCTTTTTGGACAATACAGGTGGTATCATTTTGGGCTACAAATCCAAATGTTTTCCAATTCTGGTTGCAAAATCTCAGCCTTTTTAAAAAAAATTATTTGGAAGTGTTATTCTGGATATATAGTCACCATATATTTCTTTAAAACATGTTTATTGACCTTAATATATTTTATCAGTTAAAACACACTTCAGCAAAGTATACTGTATTTTGTCCCAAGTTCTCGGTCTCATTTTGTTATGTAGACATAAAAACTAATTGCTGAAATTTGTAGGGAGTAATTCTGTAAATTCTGTTAATTTTTAAATTAACAGAAAAAGAATATGTCTTTTTCTCCTTAAACTCATTCTCTTAATAGTCAACAGAAAATCCTGTTCTGCCAGAGTACAAATGCAAATTTAAGACCACAGGTTATAGTTAATTAATTGAATATCCTTGAGATGAGCAAAATCACTACTATCAATAGTTTTCTAAGAGATTTTATATATCCCAGTGCTCTTGAAAGGACTATATCAACTGGAAAATATAAATTAGCATATCATTCTATCAGCATTAACTTTTTAATAGGGCAAAGGACTGAATTATTTACATAAAACAGAAAAGCATCTACAAATAGTTCCTCAGAACTATTTTAATTTACACATATATTAAACATTTTGTTTTAATATACAAATATATTAAAAGAGTATTGTATATATTGACAATTTGAACTATATTTCTTTCAAATTTTAATTATTCTACAATGAACAAGTATATATTTTTAAATAACAAATACAAAATATATGCAATTAAATGTTCAATATACTTTTTTGCATTGTTTTGGCAGAAGCATGCTTGTTCAATTCACAAACAGAAGACATGCAGAATGTTTAGAATCCAATTTGAGGAAAAAAGATCTTTATATTCTGAGAACACTAACAGTTCTGGGACAACTTTCTAACAGTTTATTGTTAGAAAATACAAAAAATAAAATTTTTACTAAAGTATTTTTGATTTTAAAAACTTGGCAATTTATCCAACTTTTAAGGTAAATAGAATTCACTAAATAGGTTGAACTAATTAATCATGTTCCTTATTTGAGAGTCTGTAGAAATTTTTCTTGCATTTGTGTCTGGATCCTAGAATAAATTTAATGTGCTTGAATGATTCTACTGATTTATTACATTTTGTCATGTGTTTTTTTCAGAGAAATTTGTATCAATATTTCAATAAAATTTGTACATTTCCTATTTGAAACCAGAAGTCTAGATGTTTATTTCTGATTAGAATCAGAAAATGACATGAACAAATTGGCGTAAGAGGAATATTAGTTTCAAAATATTTTTAGAAGAAATGTTATAGATATTTATGAAAAGGAAGCAGAAGAAAGAATGTATCTGAACTACTAAATTCTAAATGAATATTGCAGGATATTCCCAGGGCAGTTTAAGTACTTAATTGATTTTCCCAGTTCAGCCTTAAAAGGAGCCTTGGGGCTAGTTTGTACTAGTAGTCTTGTTTTATGGACCTAAAAGAATAAGTGTATAAAGTATCACATATTCCAAAGAATTCTGGTCATAAAATGAGACTATCAGATAAAGAAATGAGTATAGTATTTCATGCCTTAAAGACATGATGTTAAAAAAGTATCAAGCGTAAAAATTAATTTTAAACAATTTTAATTATGTTAATATACACAATTTTTGAGACTCAAAAAGTAAAACTTATGTGTTGTAGGTCAAGTTCCTGGGGGAACAGTTTCTGAGACAGAGATCATTTTACAGGAAGTAATTTGGGGAACTCTCTCAGGATGTAGACCTATTGGGAAAGGGAAGGAAACAGGACTGGACAGAAAGTGAAATTGGGCTGCCCTGTAGTCTCAACAAAGGCCTCAGCTGAGCTTCCATAGAATTCTGGAGCTGGGATGGTGCTTCACAGTGTTGCCTTTTGAGGCCGTGGAACCAGGCCTTTATATCCTTGTGTCAAGTAGTTGTAGGACTCAGCTGCCTTCATTCAGAAAGGGGGCATGACCTAGGCGAGGCATCTCTTCTCAGCTGTGGACAATCGGAGAAGTCTGACCATTGAGTTATGTGAGGCAGCAACAGGGGAGATATCATTCCATTTTGAGAGGGCTTAAGGAGTCCTAAGAACATCCTCCACATTATCTGACATTATGTATTATGGTGTGTCACTGTGCTAAGTTCTAAATAGGTATATTTCATGTTATCCTTGAGACATCTCTAAGCCCATCTCTGAGGCTCAGAAAATGAATAAACTTGCCCAAGCTACTGGCAAATGGGTAGGGTAGCTAGAATGTTGAAGTTTCTCTTAAGAGCCAACACTTAACTACTTTGCAACTGTGCTTTTATTGGTAAGTTCAGAAGACAATTTTCTCATCAAGTTCTAATTTATATTATTCCTATCCATAGGAATATAGATATAGGGAGACCTATTTCATGGATTGCAAGCTCTTGGATAACAGAAATAGTTCTTGCAAAGTAAAAGGACATTCATTATATATATGCCAGGTACCAGGAGGCAATACATCTTAAAATATGTTGTCTGATGACTATAGTAATGGTGAGGTTCCTCAGGCAAAAAGAAGTGGAGAATGCATTCCTCCTTTCCCCCATTTCATTCTTTCTTTCCATAATGTGAGCTTACAGTTTCTCATTGCTGCCCAACAAGTAGGTCCCTCTGCTATGGCTGATTAATGGCATTATGAGGATATGCCGCATATTTGAAGCTGTACTTTAATGTGTTATCTAGGATTTTTCTTTTTATTCTCTCTCTCTCTCTCTCTCTCTGTATGTATATATATATATATATATATATATATATATATATATATATATGTATGCCTATAATACCTAAAATTCTTCCATAATTGCATATTCTTTGGTATTTTTTTGTTTTCATTCTCTCTGTGTATAATTTTTCTTCACCAGTGTTCTAAGACCTGTTAATGGGAAACATGTCTTTTATTGATATTATGTCCTCAGTGTAGGCCAAAATTTAAACAATGATGGCAGCTTTTTTTTTTTTTTTTTTTTTTGATAGATATTTGTAAAATCCTAAGTCCAAACCAGGGAGCACTGTGTGATATAACAGGAGATGCATGATTAGGGGGCCCTGGCAGCTTGATTTAAATCCCAGGCCTGACTTTGAAAAACTCTTTTAAGTTCATTTAATTTCCTTTATGGTAAAGCAGCAGTAATATTTTTTTTTTCTGACCTCACACTTTTGCTCCAAAGCAGGGGCTGATATAGTTTAAAGTGTAAACTACTGTAAATTACTTAAATATAATAAGGTAGAATTATTATTACAATGATTAATTTGGTTAAAATATTTTATATAATTTATTTTTTTGTCCAGGCTGTTTCTAAAAACTGACCAGGTCACATCTGCACAAATTATCTGGAGTCAGGCTGTTGCTACCCTCTCTATATGAACTTGTGCTCTCCTGGTCCACTCAGTCTCTGCTACACACACAGCACTGGTTTATACATCTAACCATTTGACAACATTTGACATGTTGACATGTTGTTCTGGCCTGTTCTCTGTGGGCATTTGGATTTACAACTTCTGCATTATATTCATTAACTCTACCTAGTTATATCTTAGATTCCAGAAAGTAATATTCTCACCCAATATTATGCATGATCCCTACAAAATTTTATTCACAAAACAATGATTTAAAATTTTGCTTATGGTTTTTGCACTGAATTGATATGCTCATTTTAAAAATGTCTTCAGCATTAATTAAATTCCAAATGTTTCTAATGGATATTTTTCAATATTTTGTTGTTATTCTCAAACTTCTTATAAAGACTTTTGTAGGAAATATTTCTGATTTAGTTCAGAAAAAAATAATAATTAGCATATTATTAAAACTGCTTTCTTTTAATAATAGGAGTTGTGTAATTTCTAAACTCTCATTCTTGCTTTTGGTACAAACAAACTCAACTCTGTTGTTAAATATTTATGCTATAAAATGTCTATGCTTAGGAGAGATTTTGACAAAATTATTCTCATGATTTTTCCCTGTTACATGACTCAGCATGTAACAGAGGAAATCAGATCTACTAAATTCATGTGTCTGCATTTAGTCTGTTCACATATCTTTCAAGTTTTTATTATTTTAAATTATCCAATTCAGAGGAAGGGAGAGAGGGGGAAAGAGAGAGAGCAAGGAGAGATGGAGGAAGGGAGGAAGGAAGGGGAAAAGAGGAAAGGAAAAAAGAAATTCATCATTTATTGAAATTTTAATCTGAAGTACATGCTCTTTTGGTAATATAATGAACCATTCTTTGCGAAAAATATAACATTAACTTCTTCACTGTAGGTGATTAACTGATTTTACAGATTTGAAAAGAATAAAATAATTAATAATCCTGGAAGGAAATTTGTAGATTATTTGCTCCAACCTCCGTATGTCACTCAGAAAGTTTTAATAACTTGTCCAAGACCACTAGCTGACTAATGTTCAAGTGAGAAATAAGCCAGTAAATTCTACATCCTTAGATTCCCGGACTAGATTTCTTTCTGCTATTCAGTCTGACTGTCTTTAAACTTACACAGCGCTTAACATCTCAGTTCTCATTTATACCCAGAATGATCATAATGTAGAGAGGTTTTATTGGTAATCTCATTATCATACTTACTTCCTCAAGTGAAAAGGAAAATTCAAATCAATAAATTTTTACTTTACCACTTTCACAGAGAAGTGATAAAGAACTTTGCTATGAACTTTGGAATAATTTTATTTGCTTGAAAGTCATGTTTCTGTGTGTGAAGATACTAAATTTATCCTGAAATTAGTTACATCTTTTCTAGTGAGGGAATGTATGTTAATTATCTGTGACATATAAATTAATGATTAGTGATCATTAACAATAACTTTAGAATATGTAATACATAATGATGCTGTTGAAGTTATATTGATGACAATGTTGGTAAAACAGAATTCATCCATAACATTTAACTAACTTTAAAGTACATACCATATATAAAGCACCAAATATTTTGGCACAGAGCCAAAGGGAATATATGATTTTTTTTTGACTTCTGAAACTAATTCTTGTGTAGAAACATATATAAGCAATCATGTTCACTTTGAGGCCAAAGCCCAACCTGCTACTATAGAAAAAATAACAAATAATTTACAGAATTTTTTTGACTATTTTTCTGTTTCTCATTATTGTTGGTTTATATTTACAACTGCTTTGGCTCATAAACTCCCCTAAATGGCTTGCTCCTAGGTAAATTGTAATCTTTCTATACACCACATATTAAATATATTTGGACTTGTGCAATCCTATGTGAATTTTCAGCCTATTCATGTCTCTAGTTACTTAATAATATTTATTAAACAAGGAAAAAGACAGGCAATACAGATAACTACAGAAAACATATCTCTGACTTAAAGATATCACACATTCTAGGAGAGAAAACAGACAAGTAAACAGATAATTGCAATGTGAATATGATAATACAAGAAAGTATAAGCAAACTACTGTAATATACAGAAGAGAGAGTAGTTAATTCTGCTCAAAGTAATGGAGGGAAATTTGCCAAAAACCAGACTGGTTCAAATCAGGGCACAGAACCCATCAATGACGTAAAAGGAGAAGTTTTGATATAAAGAAGTATTAAGTTTTAATAGTAGAGTAACTAGATGTAAATATAACTCTAAAGGGCAGTCCAGGGATGAGGGAGGATACCCGGAAAAGTACAAATGTGGAAGGTGGGAGCTCTTCCAAAAGATGGGTTCACTCCTTACTGGTAAGGGTGTTTTTGCAGCCCACTGGATGGTCATGAAGCTCACTGGATTGCCCAGGCTAGAGTATGTCCACAGTCACCAGGCAAACAGGAAGCAATCCTTTGGAGTATAGGTGAGCTGCTGCCAATTGGGTGGTTATCAACAGGAAGTTGGCATGTCTCTGAAGTTGATGGCCTGAAACTTGTTATGTCCACATTGGAAAGGCCTCAGGAGACAGATTTCCAGGGCAGTAGCCACGTAGAGAGAGTCAAGACACCATTGTCGACACAAGGTCTAGAGTGACAATTTTCTTGTTGAGAGGATCACAGAAAGGTGGTCATCAGTCTGAGCCAGTTTTTTGAGATTGTCAAGGGACCATGGCTGGACCAGAGCACCACTGACCATCTTCACATCCATACTGCTGACCAATTGTGCAGCAGCAGGAACCTGCAACAGAAGCCTCCTTCTTCCTGCAATGTCCCTCCAGTACCCTCTACTATGAAAGTGACATGTGCACACTTTAAAGGAGAAATTCTGAAAGGAATTCCAGCCTTTACTCCAGAGCAGATATTGAAGGGTGAAGTTGAAGTTGAGATACAATAAATTGATAAAGGAAAAAGAGGAGCAGGAAAGAAATTAACCAAAATATATCTGACACAAGGAAGACCCTGTTTAAGTGATAAATCTACTTTCTGCTCCAAGTCCAAATGAAACACACAAATCTCTTTTAACGTATATAACAGACCTATGTAATGAAAATTCATGGCCCTATTTTACTTTTGATAATAAAATAACGCCTAGATATATCAAAGACTTTTTCCTGTACATGAAGATATTAAAATGAGGAAAGAGTCTGGAGCCTTGTCTCCCTGGCTCAAAACTATTAATATTTGGTCTTAAGAAAAGTGATACCATACCTCTTTAGGCTAATATATTCAGATTTATTATGGTGTCTTTAGATTAAAGAGTCATCTTCTCTCATTATTGAGAGGTTAAGAATCTATCACTTTAAAATTTCAAGGTCATTTAATTAAAAATAAGGAAGGGAGAAATATCGTAAGCAACATTACTAACTCAATTATTACTCTAAGTTTGAACATTTAAGTTCAGCAAAGTTACTATTGGGCATTAAAGTTTTATATATTTATATATATATATAAGTTTTATATATTTGTAAATTATATTTATATATGTTTATATATATATATATATCTACACCCACATATGTATATGTATATACATAGTCTTATATACAAATATGTCATATATATTTTATATTTATATATAAGTATAATATATAAATTTTTATATGTAATTATATGTTATGGATTTATATATTTATATATTATATAAACATAAAATTCATATATATGAAACTTTTTTGTATATATGTAAAAATATATATATATATATATAACTTTAATGTCACTTATGTGGTTGGAATGTTACTTCCGTGACTGGAAATGCAGAAACAACACTTTATTTTGAGGTTGCCTAGGGAATCAAAAGGTGTACAATTAGAAGAGCCTTCTTGACAATTACATGCACACTGGTCAATGTTCAGAAACTTTTTTAAGTACGATCAATATAATCTATTTTTGAAGGTTCAAAGGTTAATCAAAGTATTCAAAGTATTGAATAAAAAAGTATTGCAAAAAAGAAATAGGCATTATAGTCAAAAATATTTTAGGCAGATGTGATGATAGTAAATGTATATTTGAAATAATACAGTATTCAAACTTTTGACTTCAAGAAAAATGACAACAGTGATGTTTTAACAAGCAAGATTGTAATGGATGCAGCTTTGTTATGTGTAAGAGATCTAGGAAATTCACTTCTCTTATCAAGGCCTTGACTTCATGGAGCTCATATTCTGGAAATCTTCATTAAACAAAGTTGTTTTATTTTAATTCCTTATCTGAGGCCCCGATTATTTGCATAACAGTTTGTGCATTACTGATGTCATACAGATGGGAAACTGGATAAGATCACATTCTAAAACTATTAGCTTATAATCTACTTGTGAGATAAAATGTATGTCTTATTATAAATTATTTGAGTTTTAAACTTGAACAAAAATTCTATCTTCACTAGTTTCTATGTAACATTGAAAACTGTATTAACATCTCCAAAACTCAGTTTTTAAAGTGTAAATTGTCACTAAAATACTTGACTTACAGAACTTTAGTGAAGATAATATGTGATATTACCTAGAATACTGCCTCACAAATATTGTATGTTAAATACAGATGGCTGCTTTCATATGAATTTCTATCTCCATAAAATGTCAAAGGTGAGATTTTGTATATAAATAAATGTGAGATGACTTGAGTATTCACTCTGAGAGCTGACTCATTCACAGTATATTTTAAAAGATTTATCGAATTTTAAGATTTCTATAGGATCAAAAGAAAGATGGATGCAAAGATGATTGTCTCATCCAGAATTTATATACATTAATCCTTAAAAATCCATAAATTCTCAAATGCCATGAAGAATAAATTAGGCAGCTTTTCATTATCCATCTGATTACATTTAATCATCTTACAAGAATTCTAAAAATGTGTATATGTACTTATTACTGTGTTCAAATATCTGAAAAAAGCAAGATAGAAATATGGCTCAAATTTTTTAAATTTAGAAAATGAATTATGATAATGAAGATTAAACTTAAAATATATAGCTTTTTGATGTTGTCCTTGGGTTTATAATCTTTAGTTTGTCATGGCAGAAGTTCTTTGGTCTTCCCAAAATAATACTATTAAGACTGAGCCTTTAATTTAATAAAAGATAATCTGAAGCAAAACAGATGCATCCTTAACATGGCTAATATAAGAAAATCTATAATATAACACATGGCATAAATATATTGGCCAAACCATACATCAGTTAAAATAATATTTCTTGATAAATTATGTTGATTAAACAGAATGGTATAAAAGCAACATTAGATCAGCCCTCAGCAGTCAGGGAATTTACAAACTAATTGGGAAAAGGAAATGTAGGTATGTTCCTCTTTCCAGACATAATGTACTTAGGTTAAGTATGTAGAAATCAAGTAATAGGCTTAGAGATTATTAAGGGCAACTACTGAAAAACAATATTTTAAATTCTAATTACCCCTCACTCTTAGAGCATGAGAGTACATGAATTTTAGCTTTAATTCCAGTTCTGGTGACAGCACCTCTTCAATTCCAACTCAGGAGAGCTACCTACATCTGGTGAGGGCATTTTTCAGTGCCAGTATATTGGGGTTCTCTAAGTTGCATATTCAAAACACAGCAAGATAGGTGTGGGTAGCAGAGTCAGCATCAGCACTAATCAAACCAATGATTAATGTCTTAGGGTTTTCTCATTTGCATATAGCCAATCACAGACAGGATATGAAAAACAACAACCCTAGGGCAACCAACCACAGAAAAGTTCCCCATTACAGCAAATAAGAATCCTGAGCTTCCGTGCTTTGTGTCCACATAGAGGGGTGGGATAGGGAGTGTGGGAAGGAGACAAAAGAGGGAGAATATATGGGGATTTATGTTTATGTATAGCTGATTCACTTTGTTATACAGCAGAAACTAACACGCCATTGTAAAGCAATTATACTCCAATAAAGATGTTTAAAAAAATAATTAATTAATTAAAGAAAAAAGAAGCCTGAGCTTTCATGCTCAGTGGCACTTGCTTCCACAACAGAGTGCATGCTCTCCCCTTTCCTAATGCTTCATGGTTTGAGAAAACATCTATTCCAATCAGGTGACCAAAGCAACAAGTGATTAAGATATTGTGGTCTTGAAATTGTATCACAAAGAAGTGTGTATGAGTGCCATACATATTAAGAAGGGTTTATCTAGATTATAACATGGTTCACTAAGTGCCTTAAACCTACTAAGAATGAAAATACCTTTAAAATATAATATTTAATATTAGGTATCTGACACTTCATATATGTTCCTTAATATGTGTTGGCCTGAATAAATAATATGGCAGATATTTGTCCAGCAAAGATAGAAACGGGATCAGCAAAGAACTGTAATTCAGTGTCTGCAACCATGGTGAGTCACACGCAAGTTCCCAAAGGGCAAGAGAAGGAGAACGCTTTTATAGAAAGGAAAAGGAGGTTGGGAGAGCTAGAGTAAACAGAGTCTATGGCTTTTCACTGGCTGAGTCCTTGCCGGGAAAGAAGAGTCTTTCTTCTTCCTGCTGAGTTCTGTTATCATTGCAAGCGGTGAAGGTTTCCCAACTTTAACTGAGGTTTCTCTTCATTATTTTTTTACATATGCTACATATCCTTTCCAATTAAACACAAGAATCTGAAACTTTAGTGATTTCTATCTTTGTGTAGATTGTAGACACGGTTTCAGAATATTTTAAAAGGCTCTAAGGTAACACACACTTTAATGTGTAATTGTATATATTGAAATATTTTAAAGTGACAGAGTGTATAACTACAAATAGCTACAAAAAGTAAATATATTTTAAGTGTTGATAATCAATATTAATAAACAAAAAATTTTTAAAAGTTTACCTTATTTATTACAGGTAAAATATGGTAGCAATAGTAGCTCAAATATTAATTGTTTTGCTACTCTTTCTGGAAATATCTGTATAGAAGCAAAATAATGGACAGGAAAACTCAGCAGAGCTTGAAAATATCAAACAGCAGTGATCACCTTGTAGTGAAATTAAACTACTGAGAACTCTCCTTGAACAATGTGAAATCTGTATGAGGAGAGACTGGTGTTTTTAGTTTTAAAAAATTGAACTCATATCTATGTCTGGTTAATGTATGATAATAATTCATAATAATTAATAATATAATTAGATGTACTCCTCTTCAAAAATTTAGTAAAAATTTGAAAGTCTACAAATGCTCGTGAGTGCATTAGCTTTTACTGCCAGACAATACATCATAAACAAACAAACAAAAAATTCAACTGAATGACTTTTCAGGGCAGACAACGAAAAGCTTTTATAAACACATTAATGACAGAAATAGTGTTTTTCACTCAGTATGTACTGAAGCATAATGAAGTTAGGTCTCCAAACCAAAATATACTTTCCCTCAGGGAAAAACAGTCATTTAAACAGCCATTGATTTGTTACCTAGTGCCTTGACACTTTATGATGAGCCCTTTCAAAGCATGCTGATCTTACATATCTGTTAATGAATAATGAATATAGGAAAAGAAAAAAAATATTGTCTCCCAGGCAATATTTGCCTTATCAAGCACTGAAATTTTTTGTGCTCACAGATCAAAACATCATTGCATTATAAATGTTAAAATATTCATAAATTTGTTTTAATCATGTTTACTTAGGAATAAACAGTGTTCATGAGATGTGTTATAGACTACATTATTCCCCCCAGCTCCAAATTGTAGCATTTGCTATTCTCTTAGTACAAAATATTTTGAAAATTTCATAGAAATTTTGACATTTTAGAATAATCAACATCTATATATTTAAGAGAGCTATTTTAGCTATTAAGAAATTATTTTCTTAATTCTTGCAGTGGGATATAAAATATGAAACAACATATGCTAAGATAAAATGAGCTATTTATTTGATAGAAATAGAAACTAATGTTCACATCACTTAATCAACAAAGTATCCTTGATATTTACTCCTGAACCCAATGGGAACAAATATACAATATTCAGAAATCATATAATAGCTTGTGAATATAAAATATAAATGGTAACAAATCAAAAATAGAGGGTAAATTTAATGTCCAAACAAGATATGAAAATAATGAAAATAGAAAATTTAATTACTCATAAAATATAATATGCCAACATTATGTTTTTTTCTTACAAATGGTTAATCCTTTGCAAAAGACTGGGAAAAATTCTTGAAAGCTCATTAAGACTCTTAAAGGATCATTTTACTAGTGAGAAATATGGAGGTAAGCTTGTAATTTTTTATTACAACTTCCATTAATTTATTTTACAAAAATTTGAAATTTTCTTACAAATTACTTTTGGAATTAAAAAAAAAACCCATCTATAGGTTTTGAGGGTGAAAACAAGGTGTGAGAAACAAGATATTTAACCTACATATTGGATGATTCCTGGAAAGAAGTTCTTGGTACTTAGACGTCATGCCTTACTCTAGGGAAGACTGTATGTTTGATTATAACCAAGTCAATAAATGAAAGAATTAGACTAACTGTTTTTCTAAATATAATTTAAATCTATGCTTCTATGGTTGCTAAAGTAATTCTATGGCATTTGGGACATCTGTTAACTTTTTCCTTTGGCCTGTTGTTTTGACTGTGTCTGGGTCACTTTCAAATAATTCTGAATAAATAAGCTTTATTCTATACACTAGGGAAATTAGCATTTGAAACATCCTAATCAGGATAAAAGTCAGGAATGGTTAGATAGTTTCTGAAAGACCTATTCAGGTGTCGTCTTAGTTCAGTATAGATAGGCAAAAGTTTAAATATCATGATCTACATCTGTGTCTAGGAATTTACTACATGGCATAATGGCAGGGATGTTAGAAACTACTTTCCACTGATAAGACTATATTGTTATAAGATTTACTAGAAAGATGATCCAGATCCCAGTTTACAAACAGGGTATGAGTTCAGTGAGACCAGTAATAGCCTTGTGAGTGATGTTCTAGGTTCTGAGTTTCTTTTGTTCAGGGCCCTGGAACTTCAGCCTAATGAAAATTGCTTGTCACCATGCTATGGGCAGAAAGCAGGGACTTCCTTAAGTTATATCAAAAGATGAAGCAGCTGTTTTTGTTTTTGTTTTTAATTAATGTCTGTTATTTTAACAGAATTTTTTTAAAAATAAAAAACCTTATTTTCAACATAGTATGTCAACTCCTAGCAAGATATGCAAAAGGAGCAATATAGCCTCTACCTGTTTCTGATTCTGAGGGCTCTTGGCTTTCCTCAGAATAACCTGACAATTCCAAGCCTTGTTTAAAGCAGTTTTCAACAGGCCTCAAAGCAGCACCAATGTAAGAGTTTTATATGTAATAAAGTTCATGTGACTTCAAAAAGGTAACACATGAACTGAATATGTGTGCTCATGGAGCAGTGAGAATACTTTCTGTGTCCAGATTTGAAATAGAGTATCAGATTATTGAATGGGGGCTGTGCTAGATCATAGGGTATGAATTAATGCTTAATAGAATTTAGGGGTTCTTAGGAGTTAAGGGGAAGCCGGAAAGTTTAGTGGGTGAGGCTGTAAACCTATCACCCTCATTTCAACAAAACAGCGTTGCCACCTCAACATGCATTTAGCTTCTTAAAAATTAGATTTTAGGTATTCATGAGCACATACCCAGAGTGAAATGGGAGATACTGATTAAGATTATTTTTCTAGATTTCTGTGTACTGTTTATTCTGTGGTATCTTACAGCAAGTGTGATTCCAGAATTTGAAAAAACATATATTTTTATATGGCTTTTCAATTAAAGCCAACCACTAGTGCACAAAGAAATAGTACTTATCCAATGATATGGGAAAATTTGTCTCTGTTGTTTATTAAGAAATTATGTGTTGAGTTGAAGAATAGACTTTCATAAGTGATTTTTATGATAATTTTGATTATTTAAAATTCACTTTTTTTTTTTTTTTTTGCTGATTTGGAACCTAAAGTCCACATATGATTAGTCTCTATTGCATATTCTACACACTGATGTCCTGTATTCACTATTTGTTCAAAGAATTTTACAGTTAAAACAACTTCAAAAGCCATTGGGCCAGGTCAGTTTGAAGCCATATACAATCCTAATATTAGTTGATATTACATTTCCTTTTTCAAATTAAAAAAACCTCTAGACTTAAGTAAGGAGAAACTATACTGCAAAGGATGATTGCAAGAGTCAGACAAGGGACTATTGTAATAGGGGAAATGCACTGACCATGAGATGTAGAAGATTCTTAATGGTTACGCAGAAAAGAAAAGGCCTTTTTTTTTTTTTTTTTTAAATAAGGAGGAGTTACCAAGTCTAGAAAGAACCAGATTTGAGGAACTGAGATGAGCAATGGTGGCATGATGGGGTAGTAGACCAGAGAATGAGTTACCTTGAAGTCAGCCTATTCTTGGGGAAGTGGTAGGTAATTAAGGAGAGGATATATGCTGGTTCATACTGCGAGTGAGTCAAAATTCAGGGGTCTGAGAGAGGAAAGGAATCTGACCAAAGTTTGGTTAACAGTGATTTTGTTTTGATTGATCAATAAGGACAACACAGTTCAGCTATTCATTTATGAAGCAAAGAAAGGGTATTTATAGGTCTGAGTCTGACTTTGTCATAGGTAAAGAAGGGGGAACCCTTGAGCCTTATCTAAGTCATAAGAGGAAGAGTGTTTATTTTCAGTAAGCCATTTCCAAACATAAAAGGGTAAGGGGATTTCATTAACCTTCCCTGTTTTCCAGAGTCACAGGGCTTGGATAAACTCCAACTTTGTCAGTCCCTCCTATTTTAAACGCCTAATAATACGTACTAATTGCTTAACAACTCAGAGGAGTCACAGATCTCTCAAGTGGGGCAAAGTAGAGTCTAAGAAATAGTTTTCTGAAGATTCTTGTTGACATTGTTCCTGAAAAATCAGTTGAGCCATCTACTAAGAAGTGGTGACAAATGCCAGTTGTTTTGTGCATCTTAATAGAGGGATGCCTAAAATGCAAATAGAAATATTAACATAAAAGTTTTTATTAAAGTTCAAGAGGTCAGTGACTTAAAATATTTTTATTATGCAGCGCTGCTTGTTGAGTTGTTAAAGCTAAGAGGTTGAAGCTCTTAGTGATATTTTCCACAGCCATGGAATATAAGGGCGTGCATGACCTGAGAATTTAAGACTCCCTCAGTGACCCAGGCAGCAGCTATTCCGGGGAAAAATCCAGCCCACACATGGTCAGCTGCAGTGATGAGTCCTTTCAGGTATATATCACGTCATTGGGCCTTATGTCACAACTCTTCAGATCTGGGGAAAAAGTTGAGCTACAGGCAACATAAAGTTCCAATGAGGATTTAGGCTGTCAGATTTTAGTTCTCAGTGTCATTAAGTTAAGAGGAAGGAGAAAAATTGGATATATTTGTTTGGAGGGTTGTTGCCAGATATTAAAAGAAACTGGAAGATTTGGAATTTTGGTAAGGATTGACACTGTCCAAGATAACAGAAGTCAATCCAATTAATAGGTAGGTAACAATATATTTTTTAATGCTGTCAGTTACCTGAAAATTACATAGTGGGGAAAAATAGCTCAAAAACAATAAATAGGGTCAGACTCTGATAATCCACTAGGATGTACTGTAGTTTTCCAATGACACACAATATTTCTCTTTCTAGTCACCTCCATTTTGATCAAAGATAATACCAAAGAAAGATTATTTTTGATCATAAAATAAGGCTGATTTCATTAGATTTGGCCTGATTATTTACATAAGTACTACAAGAATGATAATTTAATATACAGGCTTTTATAAATTTGTTTTGTGGGATGTTTTCATTAAGGATCTCAGATTGGGTTTTTAAGTCTCCTGAGGCTAGGAAGTCAAGCCAAGAACTTACCAGGAAATTTTTCCTGTAGTACCTACTGATTTTGATAAATTCCTTTCTTCTTAATGAACTCAAAATATCCTACAAGCCCTCAACCTGCCAGGGAGTTAATTTCCTTAATCATCTATAAGACTGTGAAGTCTGTAAACCAGGCACCAGGCCAGTTTTCCAAGGGACTTTGTAAGCATTTACTCCATGGCGTCAACCTTATTAGTTATTTTAAAGTGTCTAGTCATATTTGAATCAAGTATCATTCTTAAATATGACATTCCACTCAAAGCCTTTGTTACATAACCAATGTTTCCAATTATGTTCAGTTAACAAGGAGTCCAGATCCTTGTTGAATCCATGCAAATAATTATATTGCCATGTAAATAAGAATATAAGAAATTCCAAATTCTGGAAGGATCAGGCAGGGAGAAAAGCACAAATGTTTTATTCTCATTTACAAAAAGCATAGCATATTAAATTCTTATAAACTATAAATAGCTTAAGAGAAAAGAAATGTTTCTTTTTTCTGGAAAATTGAGCATCAACAATATTCCAAAAGAAACCCATAATCATCCCTCATCAGTTCTTTTAGTCCTGTGCAATCAATTCTTGTTTCAACCATCTTGGGTTGGCAGTCTAATGAATCCATCAGCTTCTCAATTAGAATTCTAGAAATCCTCACTCCATCCAGTGGTAGGATCTCAAAGTTGTTTAAGCAGTGTCATCAGAAACCTGTGCCCAAAATTACCTGCCATAGTCCTTACCATGGGTCTCTGACAAAGCCCTTTTTTGTTGAAGATAAAGCACTCCGGCCTATGGTTGATTACAAGCACAATCGTGGAGATATCAGAGCAAATCTGTCTGAAGATTATTAAAGTTTTAAAATGAATGATGGAAGTTTATTACAAAAATAAGGCAATTAACAAGGAAATTTGTTGTTCCTACGGTGTACAACATTTTTTTAAAAACTGAAATTATGATTGATAACACTATACTGTTGACTAATATCAGGCAAAGCAACATCAGGACTCAAATAAAAACATCATGAACAACAAGGACATTGCCGTATCTCTAGGAACTTCATACAGTTTCTGAAATGTTTATATTTAACAATATTTTACACATACAAATTTAACCTAAAAAAGGTTAAGCATCTCTTCTGATATGATGACACTTCCCATGTATCTCATAACATATCAAATAAACCTAATTATTTTTAGCACCTCTCTTTTTACAAAGTAGAAGAACAGATCCTCTGTGATTTTCCAGGGGCCCTCTAGGAAATCTCAAAGACAGTATTAGGTGCAAAAAATATTTAAGATTTGATTTTGGGAATGCAAAATGACAAAAGTTGTTAAATTGGATTACCAAAGTGACAGTAAAAGACTTTAAAAGTAAATAAAGAGGGCTTCGCTGGAGGCGCAGTGGTTGAGAGTCTTTTTGCCGATGCAGGGGACACGGGTTCGTGCCCCGGTCCGGGAAGATCCCACATGCCGCAGAGCAGCTGGGCCCGTGAGCCATGGCCGCTGAGCCTGCACGTCTGGAACCTGTGCTCCGCAACAGGAGAGGCCACAACAGTGAGAGGCCCGCGTACCACCCCCCAAAAAAAAGTAAATAAAGAGGTAACAAAATTGTAAAAAATCAAAAAACATTAGCTTCTTTTTGAAAGTGTGAAGACTTTATTCTTCTAAATAATCAAGGACATGATAAAGTCAACATAAAGCACTGGAAACTATTTTGATAAGACACAGGATCTTTACCTTCCAGGCAGATAACTCAGAAGGTAAAGAAAATCTTTTTACAAACTCATATTAAGAGGAGACCAGTAAGCTAAGAAAATTTTAACAAAGAGAAAACAAAAATCAATTTTTTATGAGTATAGTATTTCATATTTAATCTCATTTTAAAATCTTGAGAATAAACCCATGAAAACTTAGCTAACATTTACCATGACAAATAAAATTCCCTTTTTGCAAACCCTGTATAAGTTTCCATATTCATTTGGCTATTTTTCTACACTTACATCTTTCTCATTCTGGAATAAATAGTTAATTTACTTTAGGAAAAAAAATACACTTTTTTTTCTTTAATAAAAACATATCCTACATGCTGTGTATACTTAATTTAGCATAAGTCTGTTTTAAATTACTGAAAAATCTTGAAAACTGTCTGCAAGCTAACATACTCCATAACCTAATTGTTGGAATAAAAATTTTCAGAGTAAGTTAAATTTCATTACTTTCTGGGGAGTTTAAGTTTATATAAGTGCTATTTAATAGAGCTCATTGATAGGGTTTATATGGTATAATTTGGTAATACTCTCCAAAGAGTATTACCAGTATATTCTCCAGTAGGAATATACTACATGTGCATATATACAGACATACAAATAAAAATAGAGAGCTTAAGTTTCAATTTAAAAATCTTAGCTATGTTTCAGTCATAAACAAGAGAAAATACAAAATTTACTAGTTTATATGGAAGAGCTGACTCGTTCTTTCCTCACCTTTACATTTTTACAAGGAATGTTTCTCTGGAAGATGACACAAGTTGATTTTACCTGGTCCTGACCAATAACTGCTGAGAAAAACCATTAAGAGTTCATTTGCCATGGTGATTCTCTTATGGAGAATATAGACAAAGAACTGAGGAGAAACCAAGGGGCCATCTGGGTGTCTCCAAAGCCCATCTGAGTGTGTAAAACATCTAGCTTGTTTCCAACCACCTGTTTCGGCCTCTGATGATTGAATAGGAGAAGAGGCCTTAAATGATATTAGGGAGTTGAGAGGCTGGAGTGGGAAGGGAAAGGTCTGGTAAGGGTGGGTAGAGGGGTGGAGTAGGTTGAGGTGTTAAAAGTGTCAGATAAAAGGATTCAAGGTAGTTTTAGGAAAGATGGAAGATAGAAGAGAGAGAGGGAGAAGGGAGGGGTGATGGGAAGAGAGAGGCTTAGATGAGCCAGTGTGGGGATATCCCAAGTTTCCCTAAGATGCTATTTGAGTTCTAAATTGCCTTTGGTAAAAGTTTACCATTACTGGGTGATACTAGATTGAATTAGTGTTGTAATAGCAAAGCATACAGTCAGTGGAAGAAGAGGAGGGAAGGAGCCAAATAGAGTGAGAGTTACCCATGGGATTTACACCAAAGAGAAAAATGAAAAAAAAAAAATCTGTTAAGAACCTAGGGGAAAATTCTACTTGATTAATTTCCTCACACAATCCCTGGGGCAGAGAGCCAAGGGAACCCCGTAGGAAATCTCTGAGGTCAAAGGAAAGGAGGAAATGCTCTGCACAGTCCTCAGATATGGGGAACCTAGGAAAAGCAGAAGAGGCTTCAGAGAAGGGAAAAAACATAATCTCTTTGCCTGAAAAAATTAAAATAACTCCTTACCATGCTACAACAGACAATATGTCTGGCACACTGGTTTGAGAATTGAACTCAGTGAAGGATCTGAGAATCACCTAGCAGCAGAGAAGTAAAAGGACCCACAAGGTACTATAACCTATGAAGGGATGGTGGGACTCCATAGGTGAGTCCCAATCTCTGTCCAAGCACCAGAAAATGTCAAATAAAGGACAAATTCAGGACCTAGATAAGGAGAGACTTATCTCTCCTTAGGAAAGGCTTATTGCAAAGCAGGGGAAAGGAACTCTAGGAATAGGAGAAGAGAATTTATTGCAATAGGGAGAATGTTCTGACCAAGAGATTTGCCAGCATTGCTAAGATTAGATAGAAAGGGTCTTCTGCTTTACAAAGAAGAGTATTAAAGGCTACAAAACTGGGTTTGGGAATGTGGTATGAGGAAGGATGGTGTGATTGGATGGTGGGTCAGTTACTGTTTTACACTGAAAGTCAGCCTACTCTCAAGAGGGCCTTATGGAAGCGTTGCTATATGTTTAGGCTGAGAGTGGGTCAAAGTTCAGGGATATGGAGGATGGTAGAGAATCTTAACCAAAGTTCAGTTGACAAGCATTTAGTTCTGACTAATCAGTGGAACCAAAGCCGTTCAGCTAATCATTTATAAGGCAATGAATGGGAAGTTTCATATCTCTGTATGGTCTTGTTATAGGTAAGCAAAGGAGACATTTGTGAATTTTATCTAAGTCATATGGAGAAGAGTGCTTCTTTTTATAGTAAGCCATGGCTGGGAACATGAAAAGGTGACAGAGTTTCATTAATCCTCATGTTTTCTAGGATCGCAAGGCTCAGTAAATTTCAACATAATCACCCTCAATCCTGTTGCCACAGATGCTATTGCTTTTAAGTCATCTACATTACTTTCCTTCCCTCTGTCACGGTGAGGGCCTTAGATGTCCATTAGAACAAGAAGAAGGATAAATTGAACACTAGGCTATTAAAGAATGCCCTGCTTTTACTAAGGAAAACCGAGTATCTTAAGTGTCTTACTTAAGTGTCTTAAGGAAACTCCCTGTCTTTAAATCTAACTGTCTCCATTATAACTGGCCAAAGTTAACTTCAAACAGGATCATTTCTCATTTATATATCCTGATTTGTGGCATATGGATCATGGACTTAAAAGCATTTGGGGAAAAGTAGTGTGGCATATCTTAGAGATGGAATAAATAGTGTGGATACAGAATAAGAGAACCTAAACAAATGGGTGGAACATTTAAATTTGCTATGGAGGTACTATAAGTCTTGAAGACAAAGTCAGGTCACATTCTAGAATATCAGTTAACAATCAAAAGAAAAGATAAGGTGAGAGAAGGTAAGATGGACTCAGGTCCAATTTTGTAAGAGAGCATGGACAGAAATAAAATCAATACAATTTAATGTAATAGGGCATTATTAAGTGCATAATATTTGCAAGAAAATTCTCAGGTCACATAAGGCCAAGAATAAAATATAGGTATTTAAACTGGGGGTGGTGGTGGTGGTGGATCCATGTGTAGAAATAGGGTCTAAAGACATAAGCAAACATGTGAATTAAGGTTAAATTTGGATACAAAGAAGTAAGTAGGAATCAAGTAACTGACCTGAGGACTGTGAATAGAGGTTAAATGTTTGGAATACAGGGCACATCTCTACACAGGCAGTCAAAGAATGACCATGGCCAAGCCAGTTATTGCTTGTTTTGTTTTTGAGTTTTAATAATAATTATATTTTAAATAAGACTTTTTTTTTTTTTTTTTTTTTTTTTTTTTTTTTTTTTTTTTTTTTGCGGTATGCGGGCCTCTCACTCTTGTGGCCTCTCCCGTTGCGGAGCACAGGCTCCGGATGCGCAGGCCCAGCGGCCATGGCTCACGGGCCCAGCCGCTCCGCGGCATATGGGATCCTCCCAGACCGGGGCACGAACCCGTATCCCCTGCATCGGCAGGCGGACTCTCAACCACTGCGCCACCAGGGAGGCCCCTAAATAAGACTTTTTAGTTACTTTGATTACAGAAAAAGATAGCACAATGTAGGGGAATATTTTTAGAGTTATCAAACTTCATCTTTGTATATTATTTAAATATTTGATTTAAAAAATTTTTCAGATACTCATTCCTTATATTCTCAAGTAATTTAAAGTTACATGATGATTTAATATACAATATCAAGCAAGATTCTTTTAATGTAATGTGGTAAACAAAAAGGTAGTCGTTTGATTTGTTTTACTCTTCTTAATAAGAAGAGTGTGACCCTATTTTTTTTTTCCCCATGAGAAAAAGACCTCTCACCAGTTTGAACAGTTTTAAAGTTCCATGCTCCATAGTAATACTGTAAAGTTTAGTTTAAGGACAACCCATGATCACATTCCCCAAATGTCATGCCTACTTCTCTCTCTCTCTCCCCCCTCCCTCTCTCTTTCTTTCTTTCTCTCTCTCTCTTCTCCTACTCTCTTTCCTCTCTCTCTCAAATCCTAGAAAGAAAATTTAGGAGATAAACTTGACATAAATTTACTAAGCATCTTTTTTCTGTCATGCATTGTTAACTTCTGCTGAATACAGATAAGATTCTAGAAAAAGGACGTGCTCTACAGTAGCTTGCAGTTTATTGTGTAGCATTGTGTCTCTTTTACTTGATTTTCTCAAAGTATCTAGAAAATCAAGAACCTTTTCCAGAGTCTTTCCCAGAACTATAAAACAAAAACTGCAAGAAAACTACTTATTTTCTACTTTTATTATTACAACATTTTTTTCTAAAATAATGCTTCTGGACCAGGCTTTGTAATGTTTTACAGAAATGTGACTTGATACATTATTTTTAAAAGGCGATTTGATGGCCAGAACAAGAGTTAGGAAGAAAGCAGCAACAGCCTAATGCATCCTGATCTGTTTCTTGCCTGGGGAAAAACATGCCCTGGTTCCTATTCCCACATTTTCTGGCAGCTTAAATAAGTAGTCACCGTACTGTTTGTCTACCACCTACTGGAGAATAGGAGGAATCAAAGGAAGAGATGGGGTAATATGATTCCAGAGCACACCCAGCAGACTATGGAGCTGCTGCTGTCATATACACAAGGCTGTACTCTACTGGAGACATGGGGCCTTAAGCAGAAGGTTACTTAAACCCCAAAAGCATATGTGAAACTGTTGGAAAAGAAAAAATCCAATACGCCAAATGGCTGAATTAACCTGCCCGGTGGAGTGTAGAATGTGGCTGCTCTTGGCAGAAGCAGTGAATTCTGGGCTTTATGTCAGTGTTGTAAATTTATTCCCTTTTAATATCTCTATCAAAACCTTGCCCCAGTTAAATTGTAAATCAATCGACCAAGGTAATTGACTTATCCTGAGTCGGATGTTTGTGTATGGTAATTTTGTCTCCAGAAAAGGAAACACTATGCTTGTGGTTTCTTAACCATTTGGCAGTCAGGAGAAAAACATCAGGTCTGGCCAATAATGCAGCTGCAAGAGTAAATGTGAGGCAGGAAAAAAGGATGAGGAACTTTACCCTCCCAGTGGGAAAGAGATGTTGCTGGATTGGCAGGACTTTCTCTGAGGAGTAATAGAATTTGTTCTGATAACAAGCAGGTCATAATAATTACTCCCACCTTTCTATAGCTTTTCAGTTGCCATTACCCACCTATGGCAGCTTATGTAGAAAAGTTGGCTTAAAAATTAAGGGTACTGATTATTATAACTAGATAAATAAAAAGATAACAATTTTACTCAATTAAAGGCCTTGGCAAAGTGGCACAAAATAAATCACAAAGGGAATCAACACACAAAGCCATCTTATAAAAATGTCTGAATTTACATTCACAAAGATGGAATGTGGTCATTTTGGCCAAAGCAGAACTCTTCAGAGGTAAAGTAAGAGCCAGTGCCCATAAAAGTAAATACAACAAGAAGTGATGACAATTCTAAATGGCAAGCAAAAAGATCTGAAATTTTGTGCTCTTAATTTGCATCTTCTTAATAAGTCTGCTATCATTTTAGTTAGAAAGGCAATTTAGTTAGAAGGCAAAGTCTTGGACCATTTTGTTCACTGACATGTTGCTAGCATCTGGCGTTATTCCTAGATTCAGTGGGGCTCATAAAACATTTGTAAATGAATTGATGACATTATATAATAGAGGAGTAAATGAATGGGTGGCTAAACATTAACAATAAATAACAGAGCTGTTAAAAGTTCCCTTGAAAATCTTAAAATATGAGTAGGGAATACTATCAAATTAAGCCTAGAAATTACAAGGTGCTCTTTTTCTAATGATTCAATTTTAATATAAAAAGACCACATAAAAATATAGTCACAACAAAACATATGACTACCTAGCTCTTTTATCACAATTGCAGAAAATGCCTCATGAAATTGAGAAATTTTTTTTTTACCTCTGTACACCTGTCTGACTCTTCTCCCCTTTCTATCTTAGTTCTCTTCATTTTCCATTTGCTCACATTCTAGTATAGTCTATTTATTCTTCCTCTTTCTTTCATCTTTTTTCTGTTGTCTCCCCCCTTCCCATTCACATGCCATCTTTCTCTACTTTATTCAGAACTACATCAAAAGTTCTCCCTGGGCAAGTAGACATACCATTTCACTCACTCTACCTAACTCTAAATGACTATGACCTCTAAACATTTGTTCTACTGCCTCCTTGACCTGCATCTCTTCCTGTCTTTCTTCTTTTCTCTCCCTGGTCAGTTTTTCATGCTCAAGGGCATGACAAAACTTTATTTTATCTAAACAACTTTCACCAGTCCCATCAGAGAGAGTCGATTATTCCCTCCTTTGAGCCTTTGCCATATAGTGAAAATCTCTATTCTAGCACCTATCACATATTATTAGTATTTATTCCTTTGCTTCTCCTCAGCTGGTAACTTTCTAAGAGTAATGGTTATAACATATTCACCTTATATCCACAGTTCTGGGCAGATAGTAAGTACTCAGTATTTGAATAAATGAATGAAACATTAGGGAACTGAGAGTTGAGATTTGGTGAACATATATGCTTTATATTAATATTTACTTACTCAAAAATCTAAAAGAGTAACTCTGTTTTTATAAGATTAAACAAATTAAAATTTGAATGCATTATTTAAATCCTAAATAAAAAATACCAAAAGTATTTGCAAAATTCAAATGAGACAAGTGAAACTTAAATCCAAAGATGACATCTTTTCATCTTTTATGAACACAACTTGTCCATGGACACCTGTATATATATATATACACACACACACTTAAACACACACATATATATGTAACTGATATCTACATATGAAAGACTTTACAGAAACTGAAATAATGTTTTCACAGTATTAACTATGAGTATCTGTGTGTAATGTGATCAATTAACTCGAATCCTGACTGGAATTTATTTCACTACATAGCATTATCATCTTTTTCTATTCATTTCATGCTTTCTTGTATTTTCTGGACCCATTTCATTCAGTGCCAGTGCATCTGATTGGACTGTAAAGCATGAAATGTGTAGCATCAAAACACAGCTGGAACCAATGCCATTTTTTAGCCAGCTGGCATGAGCCATTGCTGTAGAAAGCAGCTGACTTCTGTTTTGATAGAGTAAGCATTCCAACGTGTACTGCTTGTAATTCACTCATCACCCAACAAACAAATTAGTCTAGAAAAGAAATATATCAGCCACTGAGAGGAATGGGATTGATTGATAAAGGGGCTATCATATTCCTGCTTGTGGTACATAGTGTGCTTCTGATGCTTTTAGCAAAGCAGTTTACACCACTTATAGTACTTTCATTAGCAAGGCAAGATGTTGGTATGAAAAAAACACTTGAAATTTTTTAGGACTCAAGGAAGAAAGTAGAGAAAAACTTGGACAATAGACTTTATCTATGTAATAACGCATATCAATCAATCTATCTATCTATGTATCTATCTATGTATCTATCTATGTATCTATCTATCTATCTTTTTCCACATAATGAGGGACAGGGTTTCATTCAACCTTTGCTTAAATTTCACCAGGAACACAAAACTCACCATTCTACCAGGTAGCCAATTCTCTAATTACCCACATCCAGTGACTTAGAAAGTTAACCGCATTTTTATAATCTCCACTTGTTAGTCATGACTGTGATACAGAGCAGTGCAAAATGAGTCTACTACCATCTTCCATCTGAAAACTCTCCAGGATTTTGAAGAGAGCTAGTCTTTTTATCCAACCCTTTTGGTCACTAGCCTAAATAAACCCCCTTCTTCACAGTATGCAGTTTTCTAATATTGTACTACAATGATCCTTTCCTGTATACCCACAAAGTTTGTCACTGTCCCTTTCATTTAAATTATTGTGCCAGATTTAGAAATAAAGAGACCTTAGAACTGTGGCTTACGTTGGATTTATTCACTAAATATTGAGAATAACATACGATTAATAAGCTTGAAAGTGCCCTTTTTCATGTTATATACATATATATTTTTAAATTAATTTATTTATTTTTTATATTTATTTTTGGCTGTGTTGGGTCTTTGTTTCTGTGTGAGGGTTCTCTCTAGTTGCAGCAAGTGGGGGCCACTCTTCATCGCGGTGCGCGGGCCTCTCACTGTCGCGGCCTCTTCCGTTGCGGAGCACAGGCTACGGATGCGCAGGTTCAGTAGTTGTGGCTCACGGGCCTAGACGCTCCGTGGCATGTGGGATCTTCCCGGACCGGGGCACGAACCCGCGTCCCCTGCATTGGCAGGCGGATTCTTAACCACTGCGCCACCAGGGAAGCCCTTCATGTTGTATTATTTGTTTATTTCTGTTTAATAAATTATTACAGTCTTAGCTGTTTAAAATAGTGCACATTTATTATCTCACTGTTTCTGTGAGTCAGGAGTCTAAGCTCAGCTTAGCTGGGCCCTCTGCTAGGATGTCACAAGGTTGCCATAAGTGTCATCCAAACTATGTTCTCACCTGAGGCTCAACAGGGAGAAATTCATTTCCAAGCTCATTTACTCAGGTTGTTGGCAGAATTCATTTCCAAGAGGCTGTAGAACTCCCCTGGCCTCCTGCAGGCTGATGGATGGAGGCTTCCCTCAGGTCCCAGAGGCCACTCGCAGCAACTTGCCTGTGAGCTTCCTAACAGGGATGCTTACTTCCTCAAAGCCAGCAAGGGAGAAGTCTCTAGAGCAAGTCTGCTGGCAAGATGAAGTCTTTTATATAGTAACGTAATTGTGGGAGTAACACGTCATCACCTTTGCCATTTTCTATTGGTTAGAAACAAGCCACAGATCCCACCCACATTCAAAGAGGTTAAGGTTAAAAACAAACAAACATGTGATCACCAGCAGGTAGGGATTATAGGGCCCCCCTTAAGTCTTTCACCAAACACATAATGAATCAAAATAGTATCAAGTGATATAACATCTGAGTATAGGATAGTGGTTTATTTTTAATGTTTCATAGAACTTCTTAGAAAACAAAACTGCCATGAGCCTTCTCTATTTCTTTGGGAGTGAGCACTGAGTCCTAGTACATGTGATGGATTGAACTAATTACCTCAGTTTTTCAAACCTTTCTGTATCCAGCCTTTTTCCATGCAATGTTGCAGTTCCTGTTCACTGTGAACAGTGCTTTACTCTCCTAACTACTTGAATCTAAGTTCAAAAATGTTACCTGTTATGTTAGTTTTATAGGGCTGTACAAAACTAACAGTGCAAAATGAGTTAGTGTGGCAACTAACACATTTTGAATTAGTGTCATTCCGGTAATATAGCCACAAACTTGGTGGCTTAGAACAACAAAAATGTATTATCTCAAGTTCTGCATGGCAAAGGTCCAAAATCACTATATCAGCAGGGTCACACGGCCTGCAGAGGCTCTAAGGAAGAATCATTCCTTGACTCTTCCACAGCTGGTAGTGGTTGCAGACATTTCATGATTTGTTGCTGCCTAATTCTAATATCTGCCTTTGTCTTCACATGGCTTTCTCTTCTGTGTCTAGGTCTGCCTCTCTTCTCTCTCTTATAAGTACACTTGTCACTGGATTTAGGGTCTAGCACAATAATCCAGGATGATCTCATCTTGACTTCCTTAACAGTTACATCTGCAAGATGCTTTTTTCAAATAAGCTCATGGTCACAGGTTCTGGGATGTGGACATATTTTTTAGGGACACTATTCAATCTACTACACCTGCTTTGACCAATGAGAAGCTCAGTGGATGTGATGTGACAGAGCACTTGTGAGATCTGGCTTCCCCTCTTGCACTTCTGCCATCTCCATGAAAAGAACATACCTGGGCTAGCCACCAGGTCATAGGAGGAGTTAAACATGGTGCTCCAGATATGGTACCCCAGCCAAATCTGACTAGAACTAAATCCCCAGCATTTGTAGACGCAAGAGAGAGTCAAGTTAAACTCAGTAGAATCCAACCAGGCCCAACCAAGACAATTTAACCTACACAAATATGCAAGAAATAAGTATTTACTATTGTATGACACTGTAATTCTGTGGTTGCTTGTTAGGCAACAACTATGTAACTACAAATGTATGTATGTATTTCCCTTTAGCATCTTTAGAATCCATTCTGTGCTAAATGTTCCTCTAATCTCCTCTAACTTCAGAAACAAAAGTTTTCACTTCTGACTCTTGCATTTTCTCTGAGCAAAACTTGCTCCCAGAAAAGTAATTCCCAAAATTAATTCATGCTAATATGAAAATTTAAGTCATTTAAATTTCTCTGAGGTTTCTTAATTTAGCATTAATGAGATAATAGCTATGAGACACATATTATTACCATGCCATTTTCAGCCCACCAGAAAACTGAGGCACAGATGACTGAGGTAAGTTGCCCAGAGTAACACAGTTAGTAAACAGTGCAACTTTGTTTAATCCAGACAACCTAAACTCCAGGGATTCTGTTCTTACCCTATACTCTCTCATACCTATGATGATAGAATAAAATTCTGCTCCTTTACTCAACACTGTGAAGCATTAGTGACAGAGGTCAGGTGGAGAAAGATTATTTTGAGAAGGGATTCCTGAAATACAGAATTTGAAAATAATTTTCTAAGACCTTTGGGAAAGCTGGGAGCCTGTATTTCTGCTGCAGTTCTTATCTGTATCCCGTCCAACCTTAAATATACAAATGTACGAATTTACGTTTCACTGTTAGTCATATGCCCCATGATTTTCTACTGAATATTCTTATAATTCAAAATGCTTCTTTAAAAATTTATAATCCATTTTATGTTCACTAAGCATTCAGTCATATATTGGCTTAGATTTCTCCCCACAGGGTGGCTAGTATGGTGTAAATATTGCCTAATCTTGCCTTGTAGAGTGCATAGTATGTCACTGTCATTTATTGATGTTTCCATTTGCTTAGGCTCACAATGCACATTAATATAAATTTAACACTAATGCACAATCCACATTTTTTGCAATACATGTAGTATAGAATTTTAACAATGAGATTAAAATTTTAATATTAAAAGTATGTGTTATATATGCCAGGGAAGTATAGAACAATTCTAATGCGTTATGACAAATTATCTAATATAAGGATAAAAAGAGAGACCTTGGACATGAACCCAATTATTTTCTAATACTGGCTCCAATTTTTACTTGCTGTGGGACCTTCAGTGTGTTATTTAACTTATTTTAAATACAATCTTCTTTTCTGTATAACACATATAATAACTCATATTAATAGTGATGAATATAAATTATTTTAATCACCTTACAAAAAGATTTACTATTGTAACAAAATTTCTTTCATATCTTTAGGCTCTTTTTCTTCCAAAATAACTGTGCCATATTTACTGTTGATCTCTTGGTGACGGTGATACAGTGCTTCTTCTACATCAGCCACAAGGTTATGAGATTAGAAATCAAGTACAAGAAAAAAACTGCAAACAGCACAGACATGTGGAGGCAAAACAATATGCTACTAAACAATCAATTGATTACTGAATAAGTCAAAGAGGAAATAAAAAAAATACCTAGAGGCAAATGAAAATGAAAATACTACAACCCCAAAACTATGGGTTGCAGGGGGAGGAGTCAAGGTGGTGGAATAGGAGGGCACAGAATTCATCTCTCCTCACAGGTACATCAAGAATACATCTACAAATGGAACAGTTCTCACATAGCACCTGCTGAACATTAGTGGAAGACTTCAGACACTGAAAAGGACAAGAAAAATCCCCATCGCAACTGGTTAAGATGAAAGAAAGAAAAAAGAGGACTCAAAAAGGGCCAGCAATGCTGGCAGGAATCTGAAGGTGAGAGCTTCCCCCACTCAGAGAAACCCCCTCATGGTGCGGATATCAGCTGAGACAGAAAGGACCTTCGGGGCATCAAAGGGGAATGCAGCAGATGGTCTGTGGAAGGCAGGACAAAGTAAGAACTGCACACGTGGTCTGTGCTGCAGTCCTGCATACCCCAGCCTGAGTCATGTGTCTCTTGTTGCAGAGGGGGACTGGGTCTGGAAAATGGGTTTTGGAGCATGGACCCAGGGAGGGGACAGATGTTAGCTATGAAAAGACAGCCTGAAGGGACAGGAATAAGGAGCTCCACAGCAGGGAAAGTTTGTGGAAGAAGCCCAAGACACCATATAAGCAAGACACCACTGTTGAATGGTGCACAAGGGGCAGGGCTGCCACTGCCCCCACACGCCAGCCACTGCCTCTGCAAGCACTGGGATGGACTCCCACCAGAGCAAGCATGCCCCAGTCTGTTGCAACTGGCTGCTGGTCTCTGCCGCCACAGGCACTTTGTGCACACCCCAGCTGTGACCACTGTACCCCTCCGCGGCCTGAGTGAGTAAGTGTGCCCCAATCAGCCTCTGCTTTTGCTCCCTCTCACCCGGGCGGGGAACAGATGCCTGAGGGTGGCACACACGCAGAAGTGGGGCCAAAATCAAAGCTGAGCCCCAGGGGCAGTGTGACTAAGGAAGAGGATGGAAATCTCTCCATGCAGTTGCACAAACCATGGATTAAATCCCTGCAATTGGCTTGGTAAATCCTGTGTCAGTAGAATATCTGAAGAGACAATGAGTGTTCCCACAACCGAGACTGCTCTAGCTTTATCAGCAGTGGATTTTGGGGGCAAGTACACGTGGGAGTTGGGCCAGGTTGGAGTCTAAGCTGGCCCCACAGTGCTCACAGCAGGTCCAGAGACCTACCTAGAGGTATCCATCTTGACACTAAGACCCGGCTCCACCCAACTGCCTACAGCCTCCAGTGCTGGACACCTCATGCCAAGCAACCAGCAAGACAGGAACACAGCCTCACACATCAGCAGACAGGCTGCCTAAAGTCATACTAAGCTCACGGACACCCCAAAACACACCACCTGACACAGCCCTGAAAATCAGAGGGAAAAGACTCAGCTCCACCCACCACAGCTTAGGCACCAGTCCCTCCCACCAGGAAGCCTACACAATCCCCTGGACCAATCACACCCACCAGGAGGCAGACAACAAAAGCAAGTGGCACTATGACCCTGGAGCCTGCAGAAAGGAGACCATAAACACAGTAAGTTAGACAGAATGAGACAACAGAGAATTATGTGGCAGACGAAGGAGCAAGGTAAAAACCCTCAAGACCAAATGAAGGAAGAGGAAATAGTCAATCAACCTGAAAAAGAATTCAGAGTAATGATAGTAAAGATGATCCATGATCTCAGAAATAGAATGGAGGCATGGATTTTGAAGATTTCTTGTTGTTAAACAAGAAATGTTTAACAAGAAAGGACCTAAAAGAACTAAAGAAAAAACAATCACTGATGAACAACACAAGAACTGAAGTGAAAAATACACTAGAAGGAATCAATAGCAGAATAACTGAGGCAGAAGAAGAGATAAGTGAGCTGGATGATAGAATGGTGGAAATAACTGTTATGGAGCAGTGTAAAGAAAAAAGAATGAAAAGAAGTAAGGACTGTCTCAGAGACTTCTGAGACAACATTTAACGCACCAACATACAAATTATAGGAGTATTCCATTAATACTCCAACTCAACATACTCACCTGGAGGCAGTTTTAAAGGCTTGCAGTCTATGCCTTTCCACAGGGTCCTGTACTTACTAGGACTCAGCACTTGTTATAATGCTCTGTCATTATTGTCTTGAAATTTTCAATAAGTTTTAAATAGGGAGGCTGGCATTTTCATTTTGCATTTATGGCTGCAAATTATGTGGCCAGTCAGCCACGAACAGTGATAATTTAGGTAAGTCTGGTGTCAGTGAATAACAGATTACCACTGTTCCACTTTCCCAAACAAGTATATCATCCATGTGTTCAACTAAGAGATGATCAGTCTGGTTCCAAAATTCCATCTGAGCTTGTACTTCTTGGTGTATTTTCAGTCATCTACTCCGTCTCTCAGGATTTTGTTCACTCAGATGCTTCAGTTGAAAGGATTTCAGTGAAGAGATTATTTACAGAAGTGTGAGAAACTCTAGGAAAGCAACAAAGGGGACTGAGTTTTCTAGAGACTGGTAGTAGTGAAAGAAGTATTCCATCAATAAATTATAGTCATGGAAGGACACAGACACTATAGGAAACACAGTTGAAACAAGCCTAGATTGGAGGACAAATAACTCGACCTCTCCCTCATTAATGAAACCCAACTCAAAGCCTTCCCACAAAGGAATCCAGATGATGCCAATACAGCAGTCAGACAATCCAGGCAGAGGATTGAGAATGCAATCTGGTGGGCAAGAGTAATAGAAAAAACACACAAAATAAAATTTTAAATTAATGCTTTCTGAAATCCCTGTCTGATCTAAAAATTTGGAATGCTACAGCAGGGAAGGGCTATAAGAAGTATAATGAAGAGAAAAATATATTAGTTAATTGCTATCCAAACAGTGGTTTCATCCAGGATTTGACATTTAATATGCTGGCCCAAGCACTGGAGAGTTTAATATTTAAAAGTTTGATTTTTGACATATTGAAGCACAGAACAAACAATGTCGTACAATGAATGAAGCTAAGATGTTGTGGGTAAAAGGAGTACTTCATTCAATTTATGTATAACACCTTTTAAATTTTGGGGGCTGTCACATACTTTGGTGGTCATCAAAGGATCATTTATGTGTATATATATATATGTATATATATATATATATATATATATATATATATATATTTTAAACCTCATGTCAAAAATGTATATCCTTTTGTTGTATTCTTATCATTAAGATATTGGTTTAATTATTTTTGTGTTTTTTAATTGTATTTCTATATTCTTTTCAAGCATATCTGTAATATAGTTGTTGAATAATCTTAGAATTTATATTCCCTGAAGATCTTTATTGTAAATTTTCTGCTAAAAAGTTCTAGCACTAACACAAAAGTAATGTAATGAATGCTTTTTTTGTGATGAAAGAGAACTGGAAAAGTCAATTCAAACCTTAACACAAATTTTGTTGGGACAAGCGATTGAGATAACCTTGTCTTTGGGTTTCCAGAATTAATCTATTGTTATTTCTTAGAAATGTGTTCATAAAAAGAAGTAAAAAGAATAGTCACCAATTTTTTATTTATTTTTTCTTATTTTTTTACAGTGTGGTTAGTACCATTAATGGATTATATTCATAGAATTGACTCTTTGGTCATTTAATCAAATGTATATAATCTAAAGAAAACTGCTGTTCAAGTCTTAGGCAGTTGGGGGGGAGGGGAACAAAGTGTCCAGTTTTCTAAAGAATTGAACATATATCTAAACTCATAACACTGCTAAAGTTTATGCATTAACAAAATAAACTAGCCCGAAATGCCCTCAAACACAACTAGATTCTCTACAATATAAAGTGGCAGTTACTGTTAATAAATTGAGTAATAAAATTTATACCAGGAAATATTACAAATAAATATAGACAGTTCTCTACTATTTAAATTCATTAAACTGAAAGCATATAAGATAGAAGAAAAAAGAACTGGAAATTAATTAGTGTGAAGTAAAACCAACCTCATTTTGAAATTACCTTAAAAATGAATTATTTAGGAGGAGCCAGGGAACATACACATTTATAGATCTTCATTATGTCCTGATTTTAAAAGGGGCCCCTTAGAATTTCCTGGGCTCTTTTCCTCCTAATGCTCAAGTAAGTAGCAAATGAGGAACTTATAAAAGATCATTAATTCTGTTGGGCAATGAGATCATCCCAAAGCATAGAAATGCTTTCAATGAAAGGATGGTACCTAGTGCCCATCTGTCTACTCCATATACTCACTAAAGAAACATGTCAGCAAGCATTGATGACAACCAAAAATTACTACCCCAATTCTTTTAGAAAGGAAGAGAAAGTTAAAAAAAAAAAAAAGAGTAACTACTATAGAAGCAAGCAGGGCAGAGGTAAACAAGAAGAACTGACAAACCAGAAATAAAAGAGATGACGGTTCTAAGGATAAGATCTGTCTTGTGCCACTGTACTCTGGATTACATATTGCTGGAACAGTAATATATGGTCCTTGCTGTTGTGAGCTAGAGTTTGTCCAAATACCGTTGATCAGTTAATATTCTGGTCAAATATCTCATAAGTCATGGGTGAGTATTTACATATTGCTAGAAAGGTAATATATGGTCCTTGCTGTTGTGAGCTAGAGTTTGTCCAAATACCATTGATCAGTTAATATTCTGGTCAAATACCTCATAAGTCATGGATGAGTATTTTTCTTCATTTCTTCATTATTTCATTTGATAAGCAAAAACTGAGGGTTTGTTCTTTGCTAAGCATTACCCTAGGTATAGGAATAAAACAATGAGTAATTACCCAGAGTCTCTGACCTCAGATAACTTAGGTTAAGTAAAAAGAAAAAAAAAGGATCTAGTTTTATTTAGCAAATATAATGAATTAAAATCAAGTCCTAAATTATTATAAATTATGTTAGCTATAATAAGGAATGGTTCAAATTCAGCAATAACCTCAAGAAGTTGATGTAGATATTTTTCCTGCTATAAGAATCAAGGCAGTAGTCCTGGCTTCTTTCTTTTCTAAAAATTGATTCAGTTCCCTCTTGAGCTGATTTATACCACTTTGCTTTTATTACTGACTCAGTTTTTTACTTATTTCAACTACTCTTCTGTGTAATGAAATCTTTTTTTGAATTGCCTATAGGCTATGCTTGTACTTAATTCCAATGCATGAACTTGTGTTTTTAAGTGAGTAATTCCTTCTAGCAGCAGATATTTTTGTTTCTCTCTTCTTCAGATTTTGGCCTTTTTTTTTTGCTTTTGCTTTTCTGCAAAATCTCACACATTGACCATTTTTTCTAAGACACTGTAAGCTTTCAAAGAGTGAAGCTTAAGCATGCAATTAAGAGCAATGAAGCACAAAATTGGTCATGCAAGAAATATCATCATTTTCCTTGTGCATCTGAAAATAAGGGATTTATGCTGTCCAATCATGAGTTAACCAGTAAGATGAGGGTACACAGTTATGTGCAACCTATCATTACACTTTAACAAATTCAGCAGTGAGTTTGGTGCTCACAATTTTAAACTGATAAACAGCCAGTTTCTGATATACCTTTCTCCTTACTATGTATGTTGTTATTTGTTCTGTATGATGAGCTTTGGCCCTTTGTTCATCTATATTCTATGTGTCACAGAGCTTTTTCAAGGAGATTAATAACATTTGAGAGCAGACTTTTAGTTTTTCCAAGGGCTACAGAGGAAATAAGTGGGCAAGGAGCCAGTAAATCATCTTCCATTCCTAGTCTCCTACAATCTGTTTAAGGTCCACCAGATTCAATAGCTGAACTGGAGTAGAGCCCAGGCTAGACTCTGGTTCACTAGACCATTATATTTTTCACGTTAAACAGCTGCATCCTCAATTGCTCTTCATTTAAATACACAATGGATATATTCTCATCTTCTATACCCAAACTTTTCAGTGTACTTTTTGTTATTAGAAGCTTATTGCCACAATTACAGAATATTAGTATCCACCTTTTGCCCTCTCTGCTTTCAAAACTTCATTCTGGCTCACAGCCAGTTCTATTCCTGACCCCTCCATGGTTTCTTTTCATGGATCCCACATTTTCCTTTTTCAGTCTTATAACAACCATTGAATTATTTTCAGCATTTTTTCTCAGCCACAAATAGACAATTATTATACTATCTTCCAGTCATTAGGGAAGAGATGCTAGAGAGTAAAAGGAGCACTGGCTAAAAGGACTTTAAAAATTCATAAAACTTTTTTTTTTGGCCTGCATTACTAAATTTCTATCACTTTAAATGTTTTATCCTTCCCCCTATTTCTTTAAATATAATTAAGAGAATAATCATAACCTGTCCACTTATGAAAAATAATTGGTAGAATTTATTCTATTTGAATAAATACTAAATGACAGGTATATAAAGTCTTGTGCACATTGTAAATCAATAAGTGGTTATTGTTATTCATTTTTATGAAGGTAATGCATATTGTTAGTTTAAACTGATTTGTGTAATATTGATAATATTCCTTTTCCCTCCCTTTGTTTGCATTGTTTCCACACTGTTATCACTGATCATTCCTCTACCTCTCCAGCCCAGCAGATGTTTCAAGGTCTATTTCAAATTCCACCTCTTCCATAAAGCTTTCCCAAGAATTCCAATCAATCTTGACCTTTCCAAATGCTACCAATAAAACTTAATACACACACATTGGCTAATTTTCTAAAACAATTTATCACTTAAAATATACTTTATTGAGTATTTCAGAATACAGTTTTGAAAAAAAAAGTTTTGTTTTAACTGAAAAATTGTGAAGTTGAGAGAACAGCACTAGGGTCTTGAGATAAAAACCCTTCCCAGATAAGCAGAAGAACCCTGGACAGTCTTGGGTAATGCCAGTTATTCCACTTAAATTATCATCACCTCTTATTTCATTCACATCCTGATTTGGATTGCAAAATATATGTTCATAGTATTAATGAGTTAATTTCATATAGTAGTTACAGCATCAGTGGGGAATATCTCACATTAGTCACTGCATGTTGGCTAGAAACTACACCCGGACCCTGTAGTGATGGTACAAGGACCAGTTGGTCAAGGTCAAGCATCTAGGTTGATTAAAGCAGCTCAAGTCATACTATCAGGCTGTAAGAACATGCACAAAGAAGGGAAAAGATGTATTTGCCTTTTGCCTTCAAATATTCCTATATAAAATAAATATAAAAATCTCTGTTAGGGTGCAAGAAGGGATGGCTGAATAGTTGGAGCAATTTTTGTAAGCATACTCAGTAGGACTGGAGTCTAAATCTCTCCTTCATTGCACACAATCTCTTGCATCCTCCTGTGCACCTCACTTCATGGCTAGGAAAGTTCCAGGAAACAAAGTTATGTAATCAAATTTCAGGTGCATTTTAGGCAGTAGCTGCAAGATCTCTTGATAATTCTGTTTACAACCTTTGTGAAGCAGCACTTTTTCTTATCTGTCTTGATAAATCTTATTTAAAATGACTTTTAACTGAGTGATTACACATATGGGGTAGTTTAATATTTCTCTTCTTTCTTGAGTTCTGAAAACCTCAATATCATAGTTTCTCTGATTTTTTTTTTTTTTTTTTGCGGTACGTGGGCCTCTCACTGTTGTGGCCTCTCCCGTTGCGGAGCACAGGCTCCGGACGCGCAGGCTCAGCGGCCATGGCTCACAGGCCCAGCCGCTCCGCGGCACGTGGGATCCTCCCAGACCGGGGCACGAACCCGTGTCCCCTGCATCGGCAGGCGGACTCTCAACCACTGCGCCACCAGGGAAGCCCAGTTTCTCTGATTTTGAATGTATTCCATGAATTATGACATTGCATTCTGCCCCAAATACATGCCAATTATTCACTTCCAATTACTGAATCTTTGCTTTGGACAGTGATCATAGACAACACGAAGTTTCAGAGGTATTGGGAAGACGTTCAATGATGCAGGTAGATTGTATTTACTCTGGGGCGTCCTACCTGATCTCTTCCAGCTTTGCTTAGGTATCCTTCTCTATCAGTTAGGATACCAGTAAGAAAGAGAAAATACAACTATAATTAGCATTAAAAGAAAAGCTGATAAAAAGAAATCTTGTGTAAGGTAGAACCAGCTTATCAAGAGCCAGGATCTTTCATCTGTCTTTTCCACCATCCTCAGCATTTTGACTTTCAAACTTGGGCTGATACCCTAATGATTGCAACACTGCTACAGTTCCAGTTATCATGCCCTCACATAACCCACTTGGCAGAGGGTAAAAGAGACACCCCCCACCCCTGCCCCAATATCTTTTTATCAGGAAAAATCCTTCCCAAGGTCTTCAAAAGCAAATTTCATATTTGTCTCATTCATTACAGTTATATCACGTGACCATGCTAAGCCAGTCACTTGAAAAAGGAAAAGCATAGTCATTACAGGCTTTGCCTAATTAACATTCCTTCCAGGAGCTAGGGAGGGGACAACTTTCCCTGAGTGCGTGGGCCATCAATTCCTGAACAGAAGCCAGCTTCTTATAGCAAGAAATAAGGAGCTAATGGCTTTTGGAAGCAGAATATCTACAGCATCTGCCACACCTTCCAGTGTGTATCTGTAACATTTACCACGGTAGTTGTCTGTTTTACATATGTGACTATGTATCTCATAAAAGTCGGGATTGGCTTATCTATCTGCTAAATCTCATAAAAATAAGTGATCTCGTTAAATGAGCAAACTAATACTGGATTTTACCTTGTAGTATAGATGGTCAATATGTTCTCAAGGTATATCAAGCTGTAGTATCTGTGCTGCTCTGTGTGCTATAGGAAATCTGCAAGTTCTTTTACAAACAGGCCTCATAAATCATTGAAGAGGATGGCAAATCCTAATCTTTCTCTCTATTTTCTTAACATTTTATTAAATTTCACCATAGTATTTCTGCATTGCATGTGTCACTTTTATTAATATATATAGGACACTTTTAAATAAAACATATATACATGCTTATTTACTGGAGAAAGGTTTTCTATTCTGTCATTCTATTGTTCCTAAGCTGGGAAAAGGCTATGTTTCTTCTTTCTTATCATACATTTAGTAGAAGAAATGATATCTACTTACAGCTTACAAAAGAACATCTAGTGCAGAACAAAGTACTAATTAATTTCCATTTATGTGATGCTATTATAACATCTCTGAAAGACAGCTTAAGGCATAATGTGTGTGTGTGTGTGTGTGTGTGTTTTCTATTTTGAAACAAATGAACACATCTTGGATGCTAACTTCCAAATTAATTTTTTAAAATAAAGCTCAGTCTACAAAAGGTATGCACTAAAATTAAGGAAAAGTGGTGGAATATATATAGGTCATATGCATATAAAATGAAAGATATAATATTCTAGAGGAAATCATGTTTTAGTTTACTCTGAGAAAGAAAATGAAACTTTTATTCTTATAACTGTATAAAAATAACATGGAATTTTAAAAAGTCGCATGTATTTCAGTACCCAAAAAAGTTAATTAAATATTCTGTTTAAACATATAGATATGGATTTTGCCTTTAGGAAGGTACATCATTCACTCTAGAGGAGTGTTTCTCAAGAGTGGCACTGTAGACATTTTGGGCTGGATAATAATCTCTTGCAGCATTCCTGGCTTCTCTCCACTAGACGCTTGTAGCATCCTCCCAACTGTGACTGTGAAAAATGTCTCCAAACATTTCCAAATACGCCAAGGAGGGCAAATTCACCCCTGGTTGAGAACCACTACTGTATAGAACTTTACACTTTAAAATATAACAGGTTAAAAAATGTATAGGTTTGATAAGGCTGGTGGGTTTTTTGTTTGTTTGTTTGTTTGCGGTATGCGGTCCTCTCACTGTTGTGGCCTCTCCCGCTGAAGAGCACAGGTTCCGGACGCGCAGGCTCAGCGGCCATGGCTCACAGACCCAGCTGATCCGTGGCATGTGGTATCCTCCCGGACCAGGGCACGAACCCATGTCCCCTGCATCTGCAAGCAGACTCTCAACCACTGCGCCACCAGGGAAGCCCAGGCTGGTGGTTTTGAATTAAGCATTGATACTGGAGCCATGTGTTATGAGAATTGAAGAAAGACAATTGTGGTTTAAGATATCATCATCCTTATTCTCTATTCTGCAAGACTATTTATCAGGTCTTTTTTCCCCCACTATTGTAGTGGAAGAAAGAAATAAAAATCACTAATCCAACAAATACTCAGTGATCCAGTCTTTAATATTAATTACCTCACTAAATTTTTGAGTTAAAAAAGTCCATTTCATCACAAAATTGATTTTCTAGAAGTAGAAAAAAAACAACTGCAATACTAAAAGAGAAGAATGTACAAAGCAGTTGAGGAACTTAGAGGAGAAGTTAAGTAAATTTTCATAAATCATTCAGGAAAGTTTTTCCATAGGATACAAGATTGGAACTGTCTTTTAAAAAGAACGGATTTCCAGAAGATGAAACAAACTGTAAAATATATGGTGCCCACTTGTGAACTCCAAGTAATTCACAAGACTGGAGCAAGGAAATACCAAGAAGGAGTGATTGAAATAAGGGCCAGAAAGGAAAACAAAAGTGGACTGGAAAACATTCATATACCATACCCTTTCTCTGTAGTTTTCAAACAGTTCGATGATGTAATTAGAACTGTAATTTAGAGATGCTACTATGGTCATGTATGAACATTTAAGTATAAAATGAGGAGGACTGAAGGCAAAGAAAACTAATAAATTATGAGAGAAATGATGAAGGCTTAAAATAAATCAGTAAAGATAAAGAACACAGAGTAAAACACTCAGGTTGTATTGAAATGTTATAAATGATATTTTTAGAGATATATCAAGAAGGAGGCAGATACAGAGATTTCAAGAAAAAATGAATTTCATGTTTTGTTAGGGGTCAATTGGAGCATCTTGACGTTACTAAGCAAAGGTAGTACATATAAGGAGGAAAAAAGATTTGGAGGGTAATTAATGAATTCCAGCATTTATTTATAGAAGTCCTCTGGAATATCTGTAAAGAAATGATCAATTTGTGGAAAACAGTTGTAATGCTTACTAGAGATGCCCAAATATGCAGTTACAAGTATGAAGATAGGTGCCCAGAGATTGTAGAATCACAAGGAAGAAGTTCACTTTTAGAACACTGAAGAAGCACCAACACTTAAATGGAGGGCATATCAACAGGAATCCGAAAAGAAGAATGGGTTTTTTGCATTTAAAATCAGAAAGTTTAAAAAAAATAACAAATATTCAATATTTTCTTTAAAATTTGATTACATCAAATGAAATACACCTGTACACACCCACTATAGGAGAACTACATGATATGCACAGGCAAAGATGCATGCGTCATGCAATATTTTCATACCAGAATTCAAAATATTAAGTAACAAGGAAATACAGTAGAGTTGAAGGTTGAGGTAACTTCATCTTCTATAAAAAGGTTTTTTTTTAAATCATTTCTCTAATACTTCAAGAGTGGTGAAAGAACCAAGGAAGACTTTCCACAGAAAGCAAGGTAGGAGACAGATTCAATAAGGAAGTTGAAAAAAATTCCTTGAGTTCCATGCTTCACATGCTACAGGTGCATAAAACAATATGAGAGTGGAAGAGTGTCTTATGAATGTGTTACTTGAAGTCACTGGTGATCTCAGTACAAGTGGTTACAGTGGAAAGGTGAGAGCTGAATCAAGATGCTTGAGGATATAGAAGGAAGAGAAAGATTCAAGAGTACTTACAGAATCTAACTGTGGTAGCCAGAATAGTGGTCACCCAAAGATATCCACACTGTTATCCCCAGAATGCATAAATATACGTTACATGTCAAGAGAGAATTGAGGTTTCAGACAGAATTAAGTTAACTAATTAGTTGACCTTAAAAAAGGTGTGTAGCCTGGATTATTCAGGTGTGAGCAATGAGGGTCTTTAAAAGTGAGAGAGTGTGGAAGAAGAGGTCAGAATCAGAGGGAGATGTAACCACAGGAGAATGGTCAGAGAGATGTGATGTTGCTAGCTTCAAAGATGAAGGTAAGGTGTCCATTTGGAGAGCAAGTATAACATTAAGAGTAAAATTAAACAAAAAAAAATGCATTTAGGTAAAAATTATATCGAGACTATCTTCAAGTTTTCACATATATAGGCAGAATATTGTAGCCACAGGAATTGTAGGAAGATTGAGAAATTATTACTATATTTCCTACTTCAGATAGACATATTTAAATATTTTTACATATGAAAATATATTGTTTTTCAGTAGGTCCTCATTAGAAAAGAAACATAAGCCTCATAATGTTTGTCAAAATTTTAAGTTGCAAAGTTCCAAATGTCATTTAGTAATTGTAAACTGTGTATTTTGTTGTCTTAGTGAAATCTGGTATTGGAATCTTTGCTATGCAAAATATTACATTTTGCATGAAAAAAAGTAAATTTTATTAACATGCTTGGACTGTGTTTGAGATTATTATCATGATGACTTCAGGGATCTGGATAAAAATAATAACTCTGCTCTCCAAATTTCTATAGAAAGATAAAAATAGTCTAGATAATGGAAAAAAACACAATTGTGTGATGCTTTATTTTTCTGAGGCACATGGACATTTAAATGACTCTTATAAAGAATGTAGGAGAGGGGGGCTTCCCTGGTGGTGCAGTGGTTGAGAATCTGCCTGCCGATACAGGGGACACAGGTTCGTGCCCCGGTCTGGGAAGATCCCACATGCCACGGAGCGGCTGGGCCCGTGAGCCATGGCCGCTGAGCCTGCGCGTCCAGAGCCTGCGCGTCCGGAGCCTGTGCTCCACAACGGGAGAGGCCACAACAGTGAGAGTCCCGCATACCACAAAAAAAAGAAAGAATGTAGGAGAAAAGTAGTAACTAGAATAAGCAAAGAGAGAGAAGTCCAAAGAAGGGGAATTTCCAGTATAGTTTTGAAAGGGCTCTCCCAATTTGTAGATCAGGAAAACTTATTCTTAAATTTTAGGGCCATTTTCTTAAGAAAGTTTCTCTGCTATTCTGAGCATTCTTGGATTCTCTTGACAAAAGGATTTTTAGAAATGATAGATATTACTTCTTTGTGGTATATTTCATTGCCTGGTGAATTCATTAGCACTGTATTTTCTTAAGATGGAATTTATAAACACAAATAATGAATGACAGAAAAATACTGCTCAGCTTATTAAGGTTAAATTTAGAAAATAACCACTGAAATATTTTGGAAGAGGTTTTAAATTTTAAATAATTTGTAAAGGAAGTTTGAGTTTTTAACTAACAAATGTAGGTTTAAATGATGGAAAGGTAAATCTTGAATCCAAGAAATTAGTTTGTATATGCCTCATTTGACTTTTGTGTTAGAATTTCTACATTTGCAAAAGTTTTTTTTTATACAGATAGATATTAAATGTATTGGTATTTATATATAATGGGTATTATGCATGTGTATAGGTACACACACATTGTGTGTGTGTGTGTGTGCGTGTGTGTGTGTGTAAAACTGTTCTGGAGCCTATCTGGAATCATTTGACCTAAAGAATCCTGTGAGTCATGAAGACCATAAACAAACAAAAGAGTATGTCGTATCATTCTTAGTGGAGGTTTGAGTATTGGGAATATTTATCAAGGTTTAAGAAATCTTGGTAGTTTATAGGTAGCTACAAATTTAATGAAAATAAACTACACTTTGTCTTGAATTCCTATGTGCCACAAGATAAAAAAAACTGTGCACTATGTTGTTCACATATTGTTTGCTACTGTTAGGCTTTTTTTGTGAACAATATCGATTTGAACTATATGGGAAAATGTTCATTTTCTTTAGTGTATATTTTAAGTATACTTCCCAAAGCACTATACATTTATCCATCTGTAGTTGTTCTTTGTTTTTTTGTTTTTATTCAGTTTTGAACTTTTTGCTATCCCTCGTTTCAAAGCAGAGCAAGATTAACATAGGCTAATCTAATTATAAATATTTTTGGCTTTTTTCAAATGTAATTTACTTTAAATGGCAAACGCTGCCCTTTTATATAGTGGCTACTTATTTGAATCATCTTTACTTGAGCTTGTGAAATAGGGGAAAAAGAGCACATTCTTCTTTAGATAGTAAATAAAGCAGACACCTGACATTGGGTAAAGTATATTGCAGAACTAAATAAACTGAAGATTAACCCATGAGCAAGTGAATAAATTGAAACAATATATGGACCTTGAACAAGTTAACAACAGCTCACTGCAGACTAGTGTGGGCTAAGAAAACTATGGAACCAGAAATCTATCTGAAAAATTAAAAAAAAAAAACTCAGTTACCAAATGGTTTCAATAAAAATTTGAAAACCATGGTCGATAACAATAACAACAAAATTTTATATAATGTTCCCAGCCTGGTAGGTATGTGTGTGCACATCTAGATGTATGTGTACACACATACACATCATAATTCCTTTAACTTTCACAACGATCTTATACAATAGGTGTTATTGTTATCTGACTTTTACAGATAAGGAAAAGTAAACATTTTTACTTTTTACAGATGAGTAAAAAACTTGTACAGGGGAGTTACATAATTCAAATCACACAGCTAATGTGAGGAGAGTTCAAACTTAGACTGACTTCTAAGTCTGACCTTTATTCATCTGTAGCATAAAAGTCATCTTAGAAATCTAAGCCCTTGCAAACCTAGCTACCATATACTTTCTTTTCAATTGACACATCAACGTCACAGACAAGCAGATAAAATCCAGACCAAATGAGATTCCAGAATCAGCAACAGATGAACACATTTTACTGACTGATATTTTTAAAAAGTTCTTCAGTGAAGAGGAACTGGACGTTTATACCAGAATCTCATGAATACTTTTTTAGATTTCAGAATTTTTTTTTTTCAAAAGATGTTATGGAGTGGCTATCATGTGCTGGGAACTGGGTTTACTTTTCAGAAATGGAGCTAAAGAGTTGACCCCAAATTAAAAAGAGATTTTATCCCAGGGAGAAGATAGACATTTAAACAAATAATTAAAATACATCATGGAAATTTCTACAATGATAATATGCACAAATGAAACTGAATATTCAAGAGAATGAACATACGAGTGCATCACGGTATCAGAAGAGGCTTCACATAGGAAATAGTTTTGAGAATTGAAAAAAAGGTAACATTTTCTTTGCCTCTGAAGCTGTGTACTAATATAGATTACTGTGAATGTTTTTACAAATATATACATATATACATAATATATGTACATCCAGAATACTTGATATATCTGTATAAATAGTTATTCTAGATCCTGATTATTAAGAGAATATACTGTATTCAATTGTTAGGGCAAGAATTATGAACAGAAATAGCTTTTGACACTAGAAACATGGGTTGCATTCACATCAAAAATAATAGTCATAAATTATTCACATTATAAATTTACTTTTAAAGTAATACACACAGAGAAATTTTTCATCATTATTAGATTAAATTATGGAAGATGTATTAGAAATGTATGTGGAAAATTGTCATCTTATTTGCCCAGACAGGAATGATATTAGTTTTATTTCATTCCTATTAAAAAGTGAATATTCACATTTCACACCTCCTTTCTCTTTACACTTCAAACTTGCCCTCATATCAGGCCTTCAGACCCAGGAAAGTTGAGCAAATTTTACTATTCAAATTTTACAACTTTACTTAGTTTCAGGGTATCAAAAAGCAATAAATATCCCACCCACCATTTCCTCTTCTTCTTTTATCCACCTACTTGAATTTATGTATTACTAATGATAAGAGAGGCTGCTTCACACCAAAGCCTTATGTAGGGTTCACATTGATTTCATTCTAATTATTTGAAATTTATTGAGACATGCTTTATACCATAGGGTGAGATCAATTTTCATAAAATATTCTAGTTATGCATGAAAAGAAAGTGTATTCTCTCAGTTTTGGGTGCAATGGTTTATGTCAATTAGATCAAACCTCTTAATTGTTAAAATGTTCTCATGCTTACTGATTCATCTGTATGATAGATCTACCAGTTACCATGGGGAGTATGACAAAATCTCTTACTTTAGTAACAGATTTGTCAATTTCTCCTCATAGTTTTTTTTTCTTAATTTTCTGCTTTATGTGTTTTGAAGCTACACTATTAGGTGCATACATATTGAAAATTGTATCTTCCTGGTTAGTTGAATTTTTTATCACTATGTAGTGATCCTTTTAATTTCCAACATTGTTTTCCTTTGTATGACATTGGGTATTAATGTAAACTATTATTGTTTCATACTTGAAAAACCTATTTTTACAGTCTTTGATGTTCAACTTTCTTTTTCAGGTGTATCTGTTTAACCAGCATAGACTTAAACAAGTATTGTAAATATTTTCTTTTAACTATAGAGTTTACTCCATTAACATTTATTTCTACTAACATAATACCTGCTTTCTATTAGTCTATTTTTTGTTCTTGTCATTTTTTATACTGACTTGATGTTTTTAACTTTCTCATCCCATTTTTGCCCCCTATACTTGTTTGGAAGTTACATGCTATATGTCTATCTTGGGTATTAGATAGATACTCTTGCTATTTTAAGAAGCACAATAAAATTCTAAAGATATTTAGTATCTCCACCTCCCTTCCTAATAATTAAAGACTCTTGGAATGCTTAAGACCTTTCCTGCTTATATTCTTTTGCTGTTCAATATGTTAATTCTAGCTTATTTTTGCCTGATCACCCCAAATCAGGCATTTAAAAAATTTATCCTGCCAATTAGTTTAGATTTGCTTAATTATTTACCATTTTTATCCATCTGGTCTTTGTAATTCAGTCCACATCAGGGAATGATTTTCCTTCTTTAAATATCTACTTTAGAATTTCTGTTAGTGACCACATGTTGAGGTTAACCTTTCTTGTCTAATTTTTATCTTTAAATGTTTATTTCACTCTCATTTTAAGGGATAGTTTTGCTTGGTGCAAATTTAGAGTTTCCCAGAAATTTTCTTTTGACTCTTTACAGATATCATTCCATTGTTTTCTGACTTCCATTGTTTATATAGAGACATTCTTTTTTTTTTTTTTTGTGGTACACGGGCCTCTCACTGTTGTGGCCTCTCCAGTTGCAGAGCACAGGCTCCAGGCACGCAGGCTCAGCGGCCATGGCTCACAGGCCCAGCCACTCTGTGGCACGTGGGATCTTCCCAGACCGGGGCACGAACCTGTGTCCCCTGCATCGGCAGGCAGACTCTCAACCAATGCACCACCAGGGAAGCCCTAGAGACAATACTTTAAAATTTGTCTATCATTCCTTTGTAGTTGCCTTTTATTTGCTTCATTTCAAATCATCTTATATTGTTTGGTGTCCTGAAGTTTCATCATAATGAGAAATGTGAAACAATGTGTTTTTCCTTTTTTCTCACTTGGAATTCATTGATTTCTAGATATGAGCATTGGTGCTTTATACAATCCTGGACAATTTTCAACCATTACCTCTTTTCTTTCTTTTTTTTTTTAATATACTGTCTTTCCTATTTTCTCTCTTTTCTCCTTTTGGAATTCTGACTAGGTGTATGTTATAACTCCTCACTCTAACTTCTATCCTGGATAGGCCTAACCTAATTAAGTGAACTCCTTTAAAAATAGATCTCAAATTCTGTGATGGGAGAAGTCAGAGGGAGTAGAAGCAGCAAAGACACTTTCTGGTTGGCCTTGCAGAAACAAACTCCTATGTTGTGGCGGGGGCCACATGACAGGGAACAGCAGGAGACCTACAGGAGCTGAGGTTCTGAGTCCTATAATCACAAACTGAATTCTTCCAATTCCCAGACAGCTTGGAAAAAGACCCTGGGCCTCAGATAAGATCACAACCTGAGGCTGTACCTTGGTTACATGAACAGAGCACCCAGTTAAGCCATGCCCAGTCTGCTGACACACAGAAATTATGAAATAATCTATTTGTATTGTTTATGCTGTGCTTGTGGTAATTGTCATACAGCAATAGAAAACCAATACCATAATTAATTAATGAAAAAACCCATAAGATACTACAACTGATTCAAAGCAGAGTTCCTACAATACATGTATATAGGCAATCAGGAATACTGCAATGAATTGGCAAATAGACACAAAAATAGTCAATATCCACAGGGCAATGACCAACTACATTCATTGGATAAACTCATTTGCATTTATATGAACAAGTATCATTGCCATTGCCATCAGTTTTTTTCCTACAACTTACAGAGCTATAGAGTTCAAAGACAGTAACTGATAGATAGAATCAGATAACCCAGAAACGTGTACTAGAAAGGACAAACACTAGGGTTTTTTGCTCATTTAAAAGTTTTTCATTTTTCCTGACCAAACAAAATAGGGATGTGATATTTTATCTACTTACTTCAAACATTATTAAAAGGGTACAGAAATACCATGCATTCAGTAGCGTTACTCACGTGGGGAGTAATTATTATGTAAACCATCCCAAACAAATGAGTAATATCTGCTTGAAGGTCTATTAGAAATACTTATAAGCAAGAGCATTCACAAAGAAGTACCAGTAATACTTCTGCCAAAGCAAACCCTGTTTTGTTTTACTATGTAGCAATGCTCTATCATACAGGGAAAATACCTCCCTAAATGTATTCAGTTGATTATCTGTTGCCTGGAACTTATACTTGAGAAGCTCAACAAACACGTTGCAGTGAAAATAGAGAAATGTGCTATACATGGAAAGAGAAATTCTACATGTACAAATTCAGCTTAGAGAATATTTGCCAATAAATGTCAAATGCTAATAGCTGACCCAATAATCATTGTAAAAATAAATCATCCTACTCAGCCATTTATCTGAGTATCATCTAAAAGGCATGCCCTAATTTTTAAACTGAAGAGTTTTAAGAATTGCTTACTTTCTTGGGAAATCTGTTTTCTTGAGGATCCTTTGTTCAAACAGTTGATTTCTCTGCTACAACATAGCTGTTCAGTGTTGTGTTGTTGTTATTTTATGTTTTTTGTTGTAACTGATGAAATTCACTCTTGAAAAGGTCCATGGCTTTCAGGAAGTGTGTGAGAAGACTGTATTTTTGCATCCTTTGTATCCTGGAAAGAAATCATTACAAGGTGGAATATATGCTATCATATGCTTTCTCTTATATTTTCTTTCAGTTTGAGCCAAACAGAAATTTAGAGCTAGTAGTGGGATATTTTCTGTTTAGACCGAAGTACCAAGGGCTGTTGCCAGAATTTGGATGTGGAAACTATTAAGATATAGGTAAAAGCTGTCTAGATTTTGGCAAATCCAAGGAGCTAAGAGTTATTTGTATCCTATACCAGGAGCAGACAGAATACACTTTTCATTTGAAACTCCTTGCTCTTTGGCTCAGGTATTCAAATAATACTCTAGTGTTTGGGGATTCTACAGGGCTATGAAAGATTCCTGGGGTTCATTGATGGGGCCATATGGGATAAAATTAGGGTCAGTTGATGTATAGAGTTGACCACCTTTTTAATCTGAGAAACTCTGCTTATACAAGTTTTGCATACTGATTTCTACAAAGATTTTATTTGGAAAATAGGATTTGTTCCCCAAATTTTGAAAATAGTAAAATTAGCTTACATTAGTCTTCTACTGCTAGGCAACAAATGAAAAAACAACAAGCAACTTTAGCCAGCACTCATTCATTTTCTCACAGTTATGTAGGTCAGTAGTTTAGGTGGGATCTCTGCTTAGGGTTATGACAAGGTTGAAATAAAGGTGCTAGCCAGGCTGGATTCTCAACTATAAATTCTGAGGAAGAATTTGCTTCCATGCATTTAGGTTGCTGGTTAAATTTAGCAACCTTGTTTCTGGGGGACCTCAAATTCTTTTTCTCTTTGCTGATTCTTAGCTAGGGACTGCTGTCAGCTTCTACAGGCTGCTAGCATTCCCTGTCCAATGATACATTTAAAAGCCAGCGATGATGAGTCAAATCCCATTCACACGTGGAATCTCCCTGACTTGTCCTTTTGCTACCAGCCAGAGAAAACTCGCTGCTCTTAAAGGGTTTATGAATTTCATTATGCTCACCTAGATTATCCACCAATTTTAAAGTCAACTCTACTGTATAACATAATCATGGAAGTGATATACCATCATTATTCAGTCTCCAGGATTATGATTGAAAATCTTAGGCGCACTTTAGGATTCTACCTAACACATTCAGTTATATTTGTAGTTGGAATTGTGTCAAGTGTAAATATGTATGGAGGTATTTGATACACAGTCACTCAGTATATATGGAAATTCTTTTAAGTGGCCCTTGGGATGGTATCCTCATGATTGAGAATTGCTAATAAATGTTTTGATGGGCTCTATGTAAGTAAATGGCATGAGGAAAAAAAAATTAAATTAAGTACCACTACATTAAGGAAAGTTCTCAGATTAAGACAACAAAATGTGGTTGGTTTTGATAAAGGCTAAGTTATATTTTTAAAGAGAAAGCACTCATTTTAGTATTTATTTTAAAATATATAATAAGACTTTTATATCACCAAATTCAACCTAAGTAATTAATTTGGGCTTATTTTTATGCATATTATTAGAGTAAGAAATGAATATTTGTTTGACTATGATTTTTAATACCTTTTATTTTTTAGAGTAGAGAATCAATCTCCACTTCTGTCCCCAAACACAAATGTCACTGTGCAAAGCATTAATAATGGCTATTGCCTCTCTTGCTTCAGTAGTATATAGGAGCTGTAAAGTTTCTAGAGATTGAGCCTTGCAATTCCAACCCATGTAAATCTGGAAGAATTCCCAGTGCTTATAAAGTAAGGATGAGCATGTGTAGAAAGGACTGTTTCTTTAACCTAATAATATATTCCTTAAAATGAAATGGAATAGTATATTTTAAATCTGCATTCTTTATTCAGAGGAACTTCTATAACCATTAGACAAGATATGTAAAATACTTAAGGCTATACCTAAGTTAAGAAGGAATCTAATTTTGATTATTTTGTTCTTTATTTCTTCTTTATGACATTAGAAATGGTGTTTACTATACTAAATAAAAGTCAATTGTTACAACAGGACATTAAGGAAGATGAGAAAGTAAGACAGGGTAGAGTAAGAAATCCATGAGAGCTAGGTCATGCTGTTGGATGTGTAAATTAACTGCTTTACAAAAAATATATATGTAGTTGAATAAATAAAATGGAACCTGAAAATGAGAGTATATATGAAGGAAAATAAATATTTAGAATGTATTTTCTCACATGTTCTTTAAAAAGTAACAGGAAGAAGGTAAAGGTCTAGGTCCGTTATCAATTTTGAATTAATCCAATATGCTTATGTCTTATAGCAACAAGTTGTGTATACTCTAATTAGCTGTTTTGATGCATAGAATTCTTAGTGAGATTTAGTGAATGTTTACTGCCAATTCATTGAAGTAAATATTTTAAGTGCTTTAATGCTTATCTCTATTAGTTGACAAATAAGAGGAGAAATGAAAGGGCTTACATAGCTAACTATGAAGAGGTCCAAATTATAAAAAAATAGATAAAACATATACATATTAATGTATTAATGGTGTATCAATGTAGGTTTATCAATGGTAACAAATGTACCACCCCGAAAGGGGAAGTTGAAAATGGGAAACGCTATGCATGTGTGGAGGCAGGGAGTTTATAAAATATCTCTGTACCTTTCTCAATTTTGCTGTGAATATAAAATTTCTCTAAAAAAATAGTCTCTAAAAATATTAGTGGTGAAGTGTCTTAGAAGGGACATTTTTCAAGGTGTTAATAGATAATGGGAGGTAAAAGAAACTATAAGATAATGTTATTTACCATTTAGAAACTATCTGAAGTGAAAAAATAAATAGCCTAGTTTTCAAACTGGATACAGGGGGAAATAATGCCATCAAGCATCCAAGAATTGATGGGTTCTTTTTCAGAATCTACTTCTGGGTTTTTAATAGAATAAGAAAGTCAATCTGGTTTTAAAAGTTTATACTGTAATTAGGATACTAGTGGCATATGGTAAATAGTTTCTGATGATCATTTTTCCTTTCATGTTCATTTAATTTAATTTTGAAGATGGATATTTTAAAAATACTGTGCCTCATTTCTTGGTAATCCATAATAGCCTTTTGTTTGCATTGGTGTTGTAATCTCACTGTATGTACTCTCACTCTAAAGTTATCTGAATTCTCTTTCTTACTCTACTATTCATAAGGAAATGGAATTAATATTTATTCAGCATTTTTACATGCCAAGCACTGTGCACTCTACTTTTGCTACTTCATTTCAAGCAGTCCTTATGTGATTTTATGTTACTGTCCCACACTGTAGGCAGTAGGTATTAGTATAATCATTGCACAAATGAGGAAACTGAGATTTAGGGACATAATTTACTCAAAGTCACATATACAGTTAGTGGTGATTCCAGTATTCAACACAGATATTTAGAGACCATCCAACAGAACCATTTTATGTGAGGTGTTAATTTATTGACATCTAGTAAGTAGTTCACTCAAAGTTGCTGAGAACTGGTAAAGCAACAAATAGAACACAAATCTGTTGGGTTCTAGAATTTGTTTTCCACTGTTATCTTAACACTTTAAAAAGTAAAATTAGTGAAAACTTTCTGATAGCCAGATGTCTCAACTGACCAAAACAGTCGCTTTAGAGGCAGAGGGCCCATAGGTATATCCAACTATATGTTCCTGTCATAAGTAGACACATGCCACAAAGTACACTATAGCCATATAATTTTGAAGTACTCCTATAAATAGTGTCATCCTGCAAAATCCTCTACAATCCCTTGACAAACTCTTGCATACCCAATAAACAAGTACACACACAAATGATATATGCATAGGTATCTTAATTCCATTATGCACAGAGTAATACACTGTCCTATATGTGGCCATAGAAATATCAAGATAATACAGAAACACAGAGAAATACAAGTGTGCCCACTTAGCAAGATGCTCCTACGTAGGTAAAACATTAGTAATAGTAGTAAACATGCACTAACACACAATGAAATGCCCACCAATGTTATATATTAAAAATATTTACACAGTTTTTTAAAAAATTCTGAATCTCTGTATTTTCAAATAAACCTGAGTCTTCCTGACTTTTCTGGTTTAAATTGCAAGAGTATAAAAATAAAAAGATTTACTGTGTTACCCATTAACATTTGTTTTTAGACTTTATGTGAATGCAGATGACCAAAAATGATCCAAATGATAACATCAAGATAATAGAAAATCTTTAGAAATCAGAAGTTATAGGTAGGACCTTTGGTATTTTCTGAATTGTTCAACTCTTATAAGTTTATGAAAAATTTCTGAGTTATCATGCAGTGCCTATCAAAGTTGAAAATGTCATGATATACACTAATTAGGATTCATTTGGATATTGTTATGTTAAGCTTTCAGCTCTTTTTGATTCCATAAAAGCTGAATTTTGGATATTACTCTTACAAAAACAGCCTGCTTCAGATTATATAAAAATGCCTCCTTGTATTATCAGGCTATCAATTCTTATCACTCATTTATTCAACCACTTCTTTATTCAAAATTCAAAAAGGGGTTTCCCTGGTGGCACAGTGGTTGAGAGTCCGCCTGCTGATGCAGGGGACATGGGTTTGTGCCCCGGCCTGGGAAGATCTCACATGCCGCGGAGCGGCTAGGCCCGTGAGCCATGGCCGCTGAGCCTGAGCGTCCGGAGCCTGTGCTCCACAACGGGAGAGGCCACAACAGTGAGAGGCCCGCGTACTGCAAAAAAAAGAAAAATTTCAAAAAGATGTTTATAGAACATTACCATATAAAACTAATCCTTGGGATTGACTATGTAGAAATATATGCAATACTGACCTTGTACTGCCTGCCTTTGGACTCATTCTAGGATAAAAGTAGGCATTCAAATAACTAAAAATGTACCATGGCCAATGGAAAATAAAGAAAAGCATAGAACTATTAGGAATGGGAAAGATGTTAATGTACTCAGAGTGATAAGCAAATAGGTTTTCCTGGATGAAGAGAAGTTGTATCAGGATTTGATGAGCATCAGTTGATCCTAGGCTCCAAGCCTGGGTGAGAATGTTGAATCTTGGGATGGAGTGAATATAATTTGCATGTGGAAGGAATGTGAATGATTGCCAGGAGGAAGAATAGGAAAGATTCTAAAAACGATTGTAATTTTCCTCTTCATCAAGTGATAGAATCTCCTTCTTTATCCCTACACTGGCCATGTGACTGGCTTTAGCCAATGGGAAATTGGCAATTTAGAAGCATGCATCAACTTGAAGAACATCTATATTTGCTTCTTTTGGAACATTTTGTCATGTGAATAAGACCAGATTAGATGGCTGCATGAGAGTGGGCATGTGGCCCAGTGGCCCCTGTTACCCAGCTGTCATTCAGTTAACTTCCTGAAACAGATCTGTTAAGCGGACTAGAAGCTGACCACAGATGAATGAATGAGGCCAGCTTAGGTCAGCAGAGAATTACCTAACTGAATCCAACCCAAATTCTCAGAACCAAGCGGAGTTCAAGAAATGATTGTTAACTTCAAGGAACTAGGTTTTTGAGTGGTTTTCTTACCCAGCAAAAACTGATAACAATGCCTGGGTTTGTGAGTATGTGTCTCACTATGGTATAGAAAGAATAAGAGATGAATCAGATATCCAGGAATGACAAAGTGAAGGATATTATACACAAATTGCCAACTAAATTTTAATGATGATCTCTCATCTACAGGAATCCTGAGAGGTTAGATCTAAAGTATAACATACTTTCTTTCAGAGTGAAGTAATCATAGTTTCTCAGTATAGTCTTTCTTTTGCAATTCTCCATTATATAAATGAACTGGACATCTTATCTTTTTTAATGCTTTGACTGTTGATTGAGCAAAGGACATTTTTTAAAAAACATAGCAATTTGCTTGCTTTTAATTCTTTTAGAGGGGAAATTCATAGTACTCCTAACTGCTGAAACCAGTTATTCTCCTCTCTGAGAGTGGGAGTATATAGACCCAAGTCACTCTTCACAGTATCTTCACACCCAGTGAACAATGTCTTTAGACCACAATTTTATGTAAACTCTTCAAAATGAATAGCAGCAGAGTCTCTAATACATGTTAAGAAGTATACATATGCATTTTTGCTGTTCTGGGTAAAATTGAATCCATTTATCAATAGCATAATCCCAAGCATTAATCTGGGCTTTAAGCTTCAGCACACCAATGATAATTTCTACAGATCATGATTACCATACCTTACAGTAACCTACACTAAACTATTCTTTGAAATAACTACCTTTTTCATTTTTCTTCTTTGTGTGATTCAAGGTGTTGACTTTAATCAACAGAATCAAATCTTTGGGAGGTTTTATGTCTCAGTTACCTTGGAGATTGTCTCTCTCTTCATATACTGTTAGACAATTAAGTGGAATTGCTAGCATCTTCTACCTCTTGATTTAATTTTAGTTTGGGATTTGATGTACTCACACTAAGTGCAGTTTAATAAATTTAATAAATGGTTTAAAACATAGTCAAAAAGGGATCCAATGTATTACGTTTGTTAACTCTTTGTAGCACATAGGTAACTTACAGAGAGTCAAAAGTGAAAGAACAACATGTCAGGAAAATTACAGTATATAAGTAGGAAAAAAATAATGATTCAAAATATTATAAAACTAGTCTAACATCTTTATTTGACTTTAAGTTTTTTACTTACATATTTATATAGACATAAATAATATAAAATATCCCTCTCTGAAAAAATAAATTTCTAATTTCATTGAAGTGTCAAATAATAATTCCATGAAGTAGTAGAGTATATAACAAAGTGTTACTTGATCTTTCTTGGTCTTTGCTAGACATTAGAAAGTCTCAGGATTTTTTTTTTTTAAATTCTGATACCTAGGCCACACCCTCAAATTCCAAGGTCTGTGATGAGACCCAGTTATAGGCATTCAAAAAATTCCCCATTTGATTCTAATATGCAGTCAGGCTGAAAACCACTGGGCTATAAAAATAAATGGCCTCTCTTATCTCCTTTTGAAAATAACATAATAGGAGCATTACTGTCTCTCAAGTCAAAGAAAAGGAGAATGAGAGGAGAAAAAACTTTCATACCTCTCCTGATTATTAATAGCCCCCACTGAAGCCACAGAAGCAATCCTAGGACAACTACTTGAAACTCCTAGAACTGGCAAAGTGAGAACGTGACCATTTCATGAGCTGATTTTCCTTGCTATAGTAAAACATTTTAATCTATATTAAATAAATATTGAATACTTATTATGTACTCATGCTTTTTTCTTTATATACATTGTCTCTCTTGATCTTTACAGCAGTGTAAATGATACTGTTATTTTTTATTGAGATGAAAAACAAGACTAAGATAAGTTAGGTCATGAGTGATTTTGTTGTTTCATAATTTACTTTATATAGTGTGTATGAGCTAATTGTAATCTGTAACATAGGGATGTTTTGTTTTTCTGAGAGAATATTTATCCAAGGGCTGGTTAGAGACCAACTGAAGGCTTCTAATCTGAAAAGGATACTTCAGAGATGTCTCTGAAAATTCTAAAAATGCTTCAGCTTTCTTGATCTCTAGACAACACTAGAGACCCTGTTAACTTACATAAATAATTTTGGACATACTTCACCATTGTATGAGCAGTATGAAAGAATCTAGATAGTCCAGGAGTCAATTCCCTTCAGAATGCGATATACTTGATTTTTTTTTTTTTTTTTTTTTGCGGTACACGGGCCTCTCATTGTTGTGGCCTCTACTGTTGTGGAGCACAGGCTCCGGATGCGCAGGCTCAGCAGCCATGGCTCACGGGCCTAGCTGCTCCGCGGCATGTGGGATCTTCCTGGACCGGAGCACGAACCCGTGTCCCCTGCATCAGCAGGTGGACTCTCAACCACTGCACCACCAGGAAAGCCAGATATACTTGATTTTAATAAGAACTTATGTCCAGAGTATTCTTTTTTCCCTTTTCTACAGCTTTATTATGATATAACTGGCTACAACATATAGAGGAAGTATACAATTTAAAGTATACAATTATGATAATGAGCATATGCATCACTGGCAAAACTGTCCTGTTTCCACTTTGTAATTTTACTTCTTCCAATCCTTTCTAGTATTCCCCACTCCCCCTCAGGCTTACTGGTCATCAGGGAATCATTGATCTGATTCTGTCACTGTAGGTTAGTTTTGAATTTTCTAGACTTTGATAAAAATAGAATCATAGTATATGGCATTTATTTTTGAGTCTTTTTCACTCTGTATAATTATCTAAAAATTCATCCATGTTTGTTGCATGTGTCAATAGTTCATTCCTGTTTATTACTGACTAGTATTCCACTGTATCAATATATCAAAATTTGTTTATCCACTTACCCTTTGATAGATACTGTGGATATTTCCATTTTGAGGTTATTATGAATAAAGCCACAAGAACATTCATGCAAAATTATTTCTCTGGACATATGCTTTTATTTCTCTTGGGTAAATAACTAGTGATAAAATGGCAGTGTCATATAGCAAATGTAGGTTTAACTTTAAGAAACTACCAAAGGGTTTTTCAAAATATACCATTTACATTTTCGCCAGCAGTGTATGAGGTTTTCAGTTGTTCCACATGCTTGTTAACACTTGACTTTGTTCAGTTTTAAATTTTAATCACTGTATTGAATGTGTGGAAGAAACTTAATGAAACTTTAATTTGCATTTCTAATGCATAATGATGTTGCATACCTTTCCTTGTGATTGATGACTAAGATTTTTATATTCCTAAATATTTTTGCTTTTTAAAGAAAAATTGATATGTATATAATATTGTTTTAGCTTTAGATGTACAACATGATGATTTTATGTATGTATATATTACAAAATGATTACCACAATAAAATCAATTTCCATACATAGTTACAAATTATTTTTTCTCATAGGAACTTTTATAAGAACTTTTATGATCCACTCGCTTAGCAACTTTCAAATATACAGTACAGTATTGTTAACTACAGTCACCATACTGAATATTACATCCCCAGGACTTACTTATGTTATACCTGGAAGTTTTACTTTTTACCACCTTCATCCTTTTGCCCACCCTGCCCCATTTTTGATGAAGTTGTTCAAATCTTTGGCCAGTTTCAGTTGGATTGTTGGTCTTGTTATCATATTATGAGTTCTCTACATATTCTAAATAAATATATATCTGACAAAGATGTTTTTATATATACTTTCTCCCAATCTGAAACTTACATTTTCATTTATTTAATAGTGTTTTTCTTTTAAATGAAAATGTTTTAACTTGAGAAATCCAGTTTATTGTTACTATTTCTTTTTTCTTTTTTTCTTTTTTTTCAAACTCTCTGGCCCTAAGAATCTTGAAAGACAAAGTGGTATATGGTGGATTAAGCCATTTGTACTTGGAAGAGCCTCCAGTGAGAGGTGGCAGTAACAACCACCCTCCCAATGTGGCTGAACGGTATCTTCCTTTCCTTCTCTCATTCTACTTTTACCTCCATTCTTCTCTCAGTCTTTCCTGGATTTGTCCTGTTCATTCACCAATTTATGTATCCACTCACCATCTCTTGCACAGGCTGTTGAGTCTCTACCATGTCCCAGGCACTAAACCTGGACAGGTGTTCACAGAATGGGTCAAATCTTTACCAGCTGAAGGACCATGGATGAGTTAATTGTTATTGGGCAACGGCTCCAGAAATGTAACGCTTCATTACACCTCCACCCCTACCCAGTGCCTCGGACTTGAGGATGACAAGATGGCGCCCATTGTTGAATCCTCCATGCATAGAAGTTCTATACATGTTTTTGCTTGATGGAAGCTAATTGAAATCCTTACATAAAGCTTGTACAAAATGAAGCCAAATGCCAGAGTGTCTGCTATAGGAGTCTCTGAGAGGTATTTTCAGCAAATAGTATTCATCTTCCCCACTTGGGATTTTGTTTGTTTGTTTGTTTGTTTGTTTGTTTTTTGTTTGTTTCGGTTTTTTTTTAATTAGTTTCTGCTTTATAACAAAGTGAATCAGTCATACATATACATCTGTTTCCACATCCCTTCCCTCATGCATCTCCCTCCCTCCCACCCTCCCCATTCCACCAGTCCAGGCGGTCACAAAGCACCGAGCTGATCTCCCTGTGCTCTGCAGCTGCTTCCCACTATCTATCTACCTTACGTTTGGTAGTGTATATATGTCCATGCCTCTCTTTCACTTTGTCACAGCTTACCCTTCCCCCTCCCCATATCCTCAAGTCCATTCTCTAGTAGGTCTGTGTCTTTATTCCCGTTTTACCCCTAGGTTCTTCATGACATTTTTTTTTTAATTCCATATATATGTGTTAGCATACGGTATTTGTCTTTCTCTTTCTGACTTACTTCACTCTGTATGACAGACTCTAGGTCCATCCACCTCATTACAAATAGCTCAGTTTCGTTTCTTTTTATGGCTGAGTAATATTCCATTGTATATATGTGCCACATCTTCTTTATCCATTCACCCGATGATGGACACTTAGGTTGTTTCCAGCTCCGGGCTATTGTGAATAGAGCTGCAATGAACATTTTGGTACATGTCTCTTTTCGAATTATGGTTTTCTCAGGGTATATGCCTAGTAGTGGGATTGCTGGGTCATATGGTAGTTCTATTTTTAGTTTTTTAAGGAACCTCCATACTGTTCTGCATAGTGGCTGTACCAATTCACATTCCCACCAGCAGTGCAAGAGTGTTCCCTTTTCTCCACACCCTCTCCAGCATTTATTGTTTCTAGATTTCTTGATGATAGCCATTCTGACTGGTGTGAGATGATATCTCATTGTAGTTTTGATTTGCATTTCTCTAATGATTAATGATGTTGAGCATTCTTTCATGTGTTTGTTGGCAGTCTGTATATCTTCTTTGGAGAAATGCCTATTTAAGTCTTCTGCCTATTTTTGGATTGGGTTGTTTGTTTTTTTCCTATTGAGCTGCATGAGCTGTTTATAAATTTTGGAGATTAATCCTTTGTCAGTTGCTTCATTTGCAAATATTTTCTCCCATTCTGAGGGTTGTCTTTTGGTCTTGTTTATTGTTTCCTTTGCTGTGCAAAAGCTTTGAAGTTTCATTAGGTCCCATTTGTTTATCTTTGTTTTTATTTCCATTTCTCTAGGAGGTGGGTCCAAAAGGATCTTGCTGTGATTTATGTCATAGAGTGTTCTGCCTATGTTTTCCTCTAAGAGTTTGATAGTTTCTGGCCTTACATTTAGGTCTTTAATCCATCTTGAGCTTATTTTTGTGTATGGTGTTAGGGAATGATCTAATCTCATACTTTTACATGTCCCTGTCCAGTCTTCCCAGCACCACTTATTGAAGAGGCTGTCCTTTCTCCACTGTACATTCCTGCCTCCTTTATCAAAGATAAGGTGACCATATGTCCGTGGGTTTATCTCTGGGCTTTCTATCCTGTTCCATTGATCTATCTTTCTGTTTTTGTGCCAGTACCACACTGTCTTGATTACTGTAGCTTTGTAGTATAGTCTGAAGTCAGCGAGCCTGATTCCTCCAGCTCCATTTTACGTTCTCAAGATTGCTTTGGCTATTCGGGGTCTTTTGTTTTTCCAAACAAATTTTGAAATTTTTTGTTCTAGTTCTGTGAAAAATGCCAGTGGTAGTTTGATAGGGATTGCATTGAATCTGTAGATTGCTTTGGGTAGTAGAGTCATTTTCACAATATTGATTCTTCCAATCCAGGAGCATGGTATATCTCTCCATCTATTTGTATCATCTTTAATTTCTTTCATCAGTGTCTTATACTTTTCTGCATACAGGTCTTTTGTCTCCTTAGGTAGGTTTATTCCTAGATATTTTATTGTTTTTGTTGCAATGGTAAATGGGAGTGTTTTCTTGATTTCATTTTCAGATTCTTCATCATTAATGTATAGGAATGCCAAAGATTTCTGTGCACTAATTTTGTATCCTGCTACTTTACCAAATTCATTGATTAGCTCTAGTAGTTTGCTGGTAGCATCTTTAGGATTCTCTATGTATAGTATCATGTCATCTGCAAACAGTGACAGCTTTACTTCTTCTTTTCCAATTTGGATTCCTTTTATTTCCTTTTCTTCTCTGATTGCTGTGGCTAAAACTTCCAAGACTAGGTTGAATAAGAGTGGTGAGAGTGGGCAGCCTTGTCTTGTTCCTGATCTTAGTGGAAATGGTTTCACTTTTTCACCATTGAGGACAATGTTGGCTGTGGATTTGTCATATATGGCCTGTTTATGTTGAGGAAAGTTCCCTCTGTGCCTACTTTCTGCAGGGTTGTTATCATAAATGGGTGTTGAATTTTGTCGAAAGCTTTCTCTGCATCTATTGAGATGATCATATAGTTTTTCTCCTTCAATTTGTTAATATGGTGTATCACATTGATTGATTTGCATATATTGAAGAATCCTTGCATTCCTGGAATAAACCCCACTTGATCATGGTGTAGGATCCTTTTAATGTGCTGTTGGATTCTGTTTGCTAGTATTTTGTTGAGGATTTTTGCATCTATGTTCATCAGTGTTATTGGCCTGTAGTTTTCTTTCTTTGTGACATCCTTGCCTGGTTTTGGTATCAAGGTGATGGTGGCCTCGTAGAATGAGTTTGGGAGTGTTCCTTCCTCTGATATTGTTTGGAAGAGTTTGAGAAGGATGGGTGTTAGCTCTTCTCTTAATGTTTGATAGAATTTGCCTGTGAAGCCATCTGATCCTGGGCTTTTGTTTGTTGGAAGATTTTTTATCACAGTTTCAATTTTAGTGCTTGTGATTGGTCTATTCATATTTTCTATTTCTTCCTGATTCAGTCTTGGCAGGGTGTGCATTTCTAAGAATTTGTCCATTTCTTCCAGGTTGTTCATTTTATTGGCATAGAGTTGCCTGTAGTAATCTCTCGTGATCTTTTGTATTTCTGCAGTGTCAGTTGTTACTTCTCCTTTTTCATGTCTAATTCTATTGATTTGAGTCTTCTCCCTTCTTTTCTTGATGAGTCTGGCTAATGGTTTGTCAATTTTGTTTATCTTCTCAAAGAACCAGCTTTTAGTTTTATTGATCTTTGCTATCGTTTCCTTCATTTCTTTTTCATTTATTTCTGATCTGATCTTTATGATTTCTTTTCTTCTGCTAACTTTGAGGGTTTTTTGCTCTTCTTTCTCTAATTGCTTTAGGTGCAGGGTCAGGTTGTTTACTCGAGATGTTTCCTGTTTCTTAAGGTGGGATTGTATTGCTATAAACTTCCCCCTTAGAACTGCTTTTGCTGCGTCCCATAGGTTTTGGGTCATCGTGTCTCCATTGTCATTTTTTTCTAGGTATTTTTTTATTTCCTCTTTGATTTCTTCAGTGATCACTTCGTTATTGAGTAGTGTATTGTTTAGCCTCCATGTGTTTGTATTTTTTACAGATCTTTTCCTCTAATTGATGTCTAGTCTCATAGCATTGTGGTCAGAAAAGATATATGATACAATTTCAATTTTCTTAAATGTACCAAGGCTTGATTTGTGACCCAAGATATGATCTATCCTGGAGAATGTTCCATGAGCACTTGAGAAAAATGTGTATTCTGTTGTTTTTGGATGGAATGTCCTATAAATATCAAGTAAGTCCATCTTGTTTAATGTATCATTTAAAGCTTGTGTTTCCTTATTTATTTTCATTTTGGATGATCTGTCCATTGGTGAAAGTGGGGTGTTAAAGTCCCCTACTATGAGTGTGTTACTGTCGATTTCCCCTTTTATGGCTGTTAGTATTTGCCTTATGTATTGAGGTGCTCCTATGTTTGGTGCATAAATATTTACAATTGTTATATCTTCTTCTTGGATCGATCCGTTTATCATTATGTAGTGTCCTTCTTTGTCTCTTCTAATAGTCTTTATTTTAAAGTCTATTTTGTCTGATATGAGAATTGCTACTCCAGCTTTCTTTTGATTTCCATTTGCATGGAATATCTTTTTCCATCCCCTGACTTTCAATCTGTATGTGTCTCTAGGTCTGAAGTGGGTCTCTTGTAAGCAGCATATATATGGGTCTTGTTTTAGTATCCATTCAGCCACTCTGTGTCTTTTGGTGGGAGCATTTAGTCCATTTACATTTAAGGTAATTATTGATATGTATGTTCCTATTCCCATTTCCTTAATTGCTTTGGGTTTGTTATTGTAGGTATATTCCTTCTGTTGTGTTTCTTGCCTAGAGAAGTTCCTTTAGCATTTGTTGTAAAGCTGGTTTGGTGGTGCTGAACTCTCTCAGCTTTTGCTTGTCTGTAAACGTTTTAATTTCTCCATCAAATTTGAATGAGATCCTTGCTGGGTAGAGTAATCTTGGTTGCAGGTTTCTCTCCTTCATCACTTTAATTATGTCCTGCCACTCCCTTCTGGCTTGTAGAGTTTCTGCTGAGAGATCAGCTGTTATCCTGATGGGGATTCCCTTGTGTGTTATTTGTTGTTTTTCCCTTGCTGCTTTTAATATGATTTCTTTGTGTTTACTTTTTGGCAGCTTGATTAATATGTGTCTTGGCGTATTTCTCCTTGGATTTATTCTGTATGGGACTCTCTGTGCCTCCTGGACTTGATTAACTATTTCCTTTCCCATATTAGGGAAGTTTTCAACTATAATCTCTTCAAATATTTTCTCAGTCCCTTTCTTTTTCTCTTCTTCTTCTGGAACCCCTATAATTCGAATGTTGGTGCATTTAATGTTGTCCCAGAGGTCTCTGAGACTGTCCTCTGTTCTTTTCATTCTTTTTTCTTTATTTTGCTCTGCAGCAGTTATTTCCACTATTTTATTTTCCACCTCACTTATCCGTTCTTCTGCCTCAGTTATTCTGCTATTGATCCCATCTAGAGTATTTTTCATTTCATTTATTGTGTTTTGAATCGATGCTTGATTCATCTTTAGTTCTTCTAGGTCCTTGTTAACTGTTTCTTGCATTTTGTCTTTTCTATTTCCAAGATTTTGGAACTTGGAAATAGAATCTTGGATCATCTTTACTATAATTATTCTGAATTCTTTTTCCGGTAGACTGCCTATTACCTCTTCATTTGTTAGGTCTGGTAGGTTTTTATCTTGCTCCTTCACCTGCTGTGTGTTTTTCTGTCTTGTCATTTTGCTTATGTTACTGTGTTTGGTGTCTCCTTTTTGCAGGCTGCAGATTCGTAGTTCCCGTTGTTTTTGGTGTCTGTCCCCAGTGGCTAAGGTTGTTTCAGTAGGTTGTGTAAGCTTCCTGGTGGGGGGGACTAATGCCTGTGTTCTGGTGGTTGAGGCTCGATCTTGTCTTTCTAGTGGACAGGTCCATGTCTTGTGGTGTGTTTTGGGGTGCCTGTGGCCTTATTATGTTTTTAGGTAGCCTCTCTGCTAATGGGTGGGGTTGTGTTCCTGCCTTGCTAGTTGCTTGGCATAGGGTGACCAGCACTGTAGCTTGCTGGTCGTTGACTGAAGCTGGGTGCTGGTGTTGAGATGAAGATCTCTGGGAGATTTTCGCTGCTTGATATTATGTGGAGCTGGGAGGTCTCTTGTGGACCCGTGTCCTGAAGTTGGCTCTCCCACTTCAGAGGCACAGCACTGACTCCTGGCTGCAGCACCAAGAGCCTTTCATCCACCCGGCTCAGAATAACAGGGAGAAAAAGCAGAAAGAAAGAATTAGTAGAAGAAAGAAAGAGAGAGGGAAAGAAAGGAAGAAGGGAAGAAAGGAAGGAAGGAAGGAAGAAAGAAAGAAAGGAGGGAGGGAGGAAGGAAGGATGGAAAGAAAGAAGGAAAGAAAGGAGGGAGGTAGGGAGGAATGAAAGCAAAAGGAAGAGTGAATGGAAGAAGGGAGGGAGGGAGGAAGGAAAGAAAGAAAGAAAGACAGGAGGGAGGGAGGAAGGAAAGAAAAAGAAAGTGGAAAGAAGAAGGGTGGGAGGGAGGAAAGAAAAAGAAAGAAGGAAAGGAGGAGCGGAGGGAGGGAGGGAGGAAGGGAAGTTAGGAAAAAAAGAAAGAGCAGGTAAAATAAAATAGAATAAAGTATGAAATATAGTAGCGTTATTAATATTAATAAGTAATTATTGAAAAAAAAAACGGACCAATAGAACTCTGGGACATATGGTGGAAGCAAAGCTATACAGAGAGAATCTTACACAGAAGATTACACATACACATTTACAAAAAGAGAGCAGGGGGAAAAATCAAAAATCTTGCTCTCCAAGTCCACCTCCTTAATTTGGGATAATTCATTGTAAAAAGAGGAAAAGGGGGGAAAGTCTTAAATCTTGTCCTCAAAGTCCACTTCCTCAATTTGGGATGATTCGCTGTCCATTTATGCACTCCACAGACGCAGGGCACATCAAGTGGACCGTAGAGCTTTAATCTGCTGCCTCCGAGGCTGCACAGAGAGATTTCCCTGTCTCTGCTCTCACAGCTCCCAGGTCTCTGCTTTGGACCTGGCCCCGCCTCTGCGCGTAGGTCGCCGGAGGGCGTCCGTTCTTCGCTCAGACAGGATGGGTTTAAAGAGTCGCTGATTCGGGGGCTCTGGCTCACTCAGGCAGAGGGGAGGGAGGGGCATGCAGTGTGGGGCGGGCCTGCGGCGGCAGAGGCCGGCGTGACATTGCAGCAGCCTGAGGCGCTCCGTGCGCTTTCCCGGGAAAGCCGTCCCCAGGTCCCGGGACCCCGGCAATGGCGGGGTGCACAGGCCCCCCGGAAGGCGGGGCGGACAGTGACCCGCGCTCGCACACAGGCCCCGCGGCGGCGGCGGCAGCAGCAGCCCCAGCGTTCCACGCCCGTCTCCGAGGTCCGCGCCTTACCCGCGGCTCGCGCCTGTCTCCGGCGCTTCCCCTAAGCAACCCTCTTAATGCCCTCTCCTCGCGCACCAGGAAACAAAAGGGAAAAAAGTCTCTTGCCTCTTCGGCAGCTCCAGACCCTTTCCCCAGACTCCCTCCGGGATAGCCGTTGTGCACTAACCCCTTCAGGCTCTCTTCCTGCCGCCAGCCCCAGTCCTCTCCCTGCGCTCCGACTGAAAGCCGATACCCGAGTCTCAGCTCCCAGCCTCGCCCGCCCCGGCGGCCATGCAGACAAGTCTCTCGGGCTGGTGTGTGCCTGAGGGCACCGATCCTCGGTGCCGGAATGTCTCCGCTTTGCCCTCCACACCCCTGTTGCTGTACTCTCCTCCGCTACTCCGAAGCTTTCCCCCTCCGCCACCTGCAGTCTCCGCCCACGAAGGGGCTTGTAGTGTGTGGAAACCTTCCCTCCTTCACGGCTCCCTCCCACTGGTGCAGGTCCCGTCCCTATCCTATTGTCTCTGTTTATTCTTTTTTTCTTTTGCCCTACCCAGGTATGTGGGGAGTTTCTTGCCTTTTGGGGGGGTCTGAGGTCTTCTGTCAGCGTTCAGTAGGTGTTCTGTAGGAGTTGTTCCACGTGTAGATGAATTTCTGATGTATCTGTGGGGAGGAAGGTGATCTCCGCGTCTTACTCTTCCGCCATCTTCCTCCGGGTCCCCCCTGTTACTATTTCTTTTTTAGAGTTTGTGCCTTTGGTGTCTATTTACTAAATCTTTGTTAAACTTAAAGTCACTAAAATTTTATACTAGCAAATTTTTTTTAGATCTTCTCTTAGAAATTTCCTTTTAGAAGTATAGTTTAGCTCTTACATTTAGATTTATTATCCATTTTGAATTAATATTTTATACTGTGTGAGGGAAAGGTTGAAGTTCATTTTCTGCATGTGACTATATGATGGTTCTTGCAACACTTTTCAAGAAGACCTATTTCCCATTGAGTTACTTTATATTTTTCAAAAACCAATTTTCCATATATGCAGGAGTCTATTTCTGGGCTCATTTTTTTTTTCTGTTTCATTGACAGTTTTGATTATCTTTACACCAGTAACACATTTTCTTTATTGCTGTAGCTTTATAAATCTTGATATCAGAGACTATAGGTCTTCCAGCTTTGTTCTTCTTTAAGTTCCTCTTGATGTTCCAGCTCTTTTGTATTTCCATGCAAATTTCAGAATCAGCTTAGCTGTCAATTTCTACAAAGGCTTCTGGAATTTTGATTGAGATTTCATCTATAAATCAATTTGCACAGAATTGATGTAGTGTGATCAGATAACATACTTTGTATTATTTGAATCCTTTTAGATGTGCTGGTAATATTTTAGGGTGCAAAACATAGTCTATCTTGGAAAATGTTTTATGTGCATTTGAAGAGAATGTGTATTTTGTTGCTGCTGAGTGGAGAGTTCTATAAATGTCACAATTGAGTTTGTTGATAGCATTGTTTAGGTATGCTATATCCTAACTGATTTTCTATCGGCTTGCAATATTAATTAATGAAAGAAGAAGGTGAAAGTCTCCAACTATAAGTGGAGATTTGTTTATGTCTACTTTCAATTCTATCAATTTTTACTTCATGTATTTTGAAGCTCTGTTGTTAGAGACCTAAGCAATTAGAATTGTCAAGCCCTCATTATGACGTTGTGTTTCTTATGTCCTTTTATCACTGTGAGATAACTCTTTATCCCTAGTATTATTCTTTTCTTTGAAATCTATTTTGTCTGATATTAATATAAGCAACTGAGCTTTCTTTTGATTTGTATTAGTGTGGTATACTTTTTGTAACCAGACATTTATTTTTTAAAATTTATTTATTTATTTATTTATTTTTTGGCCACACCACATGACATGCAGGATCTTAGTTCCCTGACCAGGGATGTTATCTGCACCCCCTGAAGTAGAAGGGTGGAGTCCCAACGACTGGACTGCCAGGGATGACCCCACCAGACTTTTACTAACTTATTTCTGTTTTTATATTTAAAGTAGATTTCCTTTGGCAATTAGTAGTTGGGACTTGCATTTTATTCAATATCATAATCTCTACCTTATCATTTTGGTGTTTTAATAATTTACATTAATGTGATTATTAGTAGGCTTGCGTTTATATCTGCCATTTTGCTATTTGTTCTTATTGATATAATCATTTCTTTGCTTCAGATTTCTCCTTTTACTTTGCCTTCTACTCTGAGTATTATTGCTGCCTGAAATTGATCATGTCATGGGCTGATCCTGCTACTAAAATATCTTTGTAATTTTTTGGAATGTACTTTTCATGCAAGGTGCTACTGAAACAAACAAACAAAACAGGAAGAGATCAGGGAAGTTACAAAACATGTAATACAATTTTTGTCACTCTTTCTGTGCCAACTTGGGAATCAATGATAGTGTTATAGAATTAAGTCTGAAACTTGCTTTTCTCATAAACCATATGAAATATATCACATTGATTGCTTTATATATATTGAAGAATCCTTGCTTTCCTGGGATAAACCCCACTTGATCATGGTGTATTATCCTTTTAATGTGCTGTTGGATTCTGTTTGCTAGTATTTTGTTGAGGATTTTTGCATTTATGTTCATCAGTGATATTGGCCTGTAGTTTTCTTTTTTGTGACATCTTTGGTTTTTGTATTGGGGTGATGGTGGCCTTGTAGAATGAGTTTGGGAGTTTTCCTCTGCTAGATTTTGGAAGAGTTTGAGAAGGATAGGTGTTTGCTCTTCTCTAAATGTTTGGTAGAATTCACCTGTGAAGCCATCTGGTCCTGGACTTCTGTTTGTTTGAAGATTTTAATCACAGTTTCAATTTCAATGCTTGTGATTGGTCTGCAAACATATGGAGAGATATACCATGTTGTTGGATTGGAAGAATCAACATTGTGAAAATGACTATACTACCCAAAGCAATCTACAGATTCAAGGCAATCCCTATCAAATTACCAATGACATTTTTCACAGAACTAGAACAAAAAATTTCACAATTTGTATGGAAACACAAAAGACCCCGAATAGCCAAAGCAATCTTAAGAAAGAAAAACGGAGCTGGAAGAATCAGGCTCCCTGACTTCAGACTACAAAGCTACAATAATGAAGACAGTATGGTACTGGCACAAAAACAGAAATATAGATCAATGGAACAGGATAGAAATCCCAGAGATAAACCCACACACATATGGTCCCCTTATCTTTGATAAAGGAGGCAAGAATATACAGTGGAGAAAAGACAGCCTCTTCAATAAGTGGTGCTGGGTAGACTAGACAGCTACATGTAAAAGAATGAAATTAGAACACTCCCTGACACCATACACAAAAATAAACTCAAAATGGATTAAAGACCTAAATGTAAGGCCAGACACCATCAAACTCTTAGAGGAAAACAGAGGCAGAACACTCTATAACATAAATCACAGCAAGATGTTTTTTGACCCACCTCCTAGAGTAATGGAAATAAAAACAAAGATAAACAAATGGGACCTAATGAAACTTAGAAGCTTTTGCACAAAAAAAGGAAACTATAAACAAGACGAAAAGACAACCCTCAGTTCGGGGAAAATATTTGCAAATGAATCAACTGTCAAAGGATTAATCTCTGAAATATACAAGATGTAGATCAATATCAAAAAAACAACCCAATCCAAAAAATGGGCAGAAGACATAAATAGACATTTCTCCAAAGAAGATATACAGATTGCCAACAAACACATGAAAGGATACGCAGCATCACTAATCATTAGAGAAATGCAAATCAAAACTACAATGAGGTATCATCTCACACCAGTCAGAATGGCCATCATCAAAAATTCTATAAACAATAAATGCTGGAGAGGGTGTGGAGAAAAGGGAAGACTTTTGCACTGTTGGTGGGGAGGTAAATTGATATAGCCACTATGGAGAACAGTATGGAGGTTCCTTAAAAAAGTAAAAATAGAACTACCATATGACCCAGCAATCCCACTACTGGGCATATACCCTGAGAAAACCATAATTCAAAAAGAGACATGTACCACAATGTTCATTGCAGCTCTCTTTACAATAGCCAGGACATGGAAGCAATCTAAGTGTCCAGCAACAGATGAATGGATAAAGATGATGTGGCACAAATATACAATAGAATGTTACTCAGCCATAAAAAGAAATGAAATTGAGCTATTGTTAGTGAGGTGGATGGACCTAGAGTCTGTCACACAGAGTGAAGTAAGTCAGAAAGAGAAAAATAAATACCGTATGCTAACACATATATATGGAATCTAAAAATTAGAAAAAAAAGATTCTGATGATCCTAGGGCAGGACACAAATAAAGACGCAGATGTAGAGAATGGACTTGAGGATGCAGGGAGGAGGAAGTGTAAGCGGGGATGAAGTGAGAGAGTAGCACTGACATATATACACCACCAAATGTGATATAGATAGCTAGTGGGAAGCAGCTGCATAGCACAGGGAGATCAGCTCAGTGTTTTGTGACCACCTAGAGGAGTGGGATAGGGAAGGTGGGAGGGAGGCACAAGAGGGAGGGGATATGGGGATGTATGTATATGTATAGCTGATTCACTTTGTTATACAGCAGAAACTAACACAACATTGTAAAGCAATTAATCTCCAATAAAGATGTTAAAATAATAAAAAATAAACTATATGAGATAATAAATTGGAAAGCTTTATCTCTAATGATAGCACTTTGATACTTAAAAACTTATCTGATCATTTAATTAATCAACTTCCCTAGGTCACATATCTGCTAAATGATATTACAACCACTCCATTAAAAATAAAGTTCAATAAATACAACTCCGTCTCTTCTTATCTCTTCCCCTATTTGCCAAGAATCCCATTTTAGAACTATGGTCTTTACTACTTGATATAATTTAGAAAACATTAGGTCATAATATGGGAAACCTGAGCCCTGGTCAGTTTAAGTGAGTTGCTCTAATCCTGATCACAAATACTGAAGTTTAGTTTAGGCCTCCTGGTCAGCCTGCCAAAAACTGAATGTTTGGAGGTTTAATCTGCTTACCCTCTATTAAGCAGGCCTCCTCCAGTTTCATGGATGCTGGCAGAAGTATGGAGACTCCTGGGTTGGAGAAGAAGGAAAGTTTATTAGTCACAGCACTAACAGAAGCCAAAGCATCAGCATTTTGCTTGTTCCTTGAATTCCAGTTTCCACAGGGTGACATGAAAAGGGCCAGATGACACCTGCTTCTTCAGGGCATTGTGTTATAGGAGAGGAGCCTAGAGTTTAGGGGGGCCAAATACCTCATATTGAGCAGCAAGTCTGCCTTATTTTCCCAGAGGGAGACATCTTTATTATACTGGACATTAAATAAACCAATTATTTGCTCCATAGGAAGATATTCTCTCTACTCTCTGGGGTTGTTTGCTATGTATATATCATTGAAAAGATTCTCTCATACAAATGGAATCAATATCTTTGCTCAAAAGAGGTGCAAAAACACAACAGATCTGTAGAGAATTGTCTCCCAGCCCAGTCCAGAGCTCTTCTTACTATAATTATAAAGTCTTTGTCTTCTACCATCTAGGTTCTTGCTAGATGTATTACACATTTTATTTGTAACTTTTCATTGTGTACTTTCTCTTTATAATGTCATAATTGAAACAAGAGAGGCACGATGATTATGCCCATTTTGCAGATGAGAGAAATGTGGCAAGTTGATGTATATAACTTTCCAAGGTCTAATAAATATCTAGCAGTGAAAGTATATCTATGGTTTTCTGGCTACTAATTTGCTCTTCATATTCTTGGCTGCTTCCATATAGAGAACTGGCAGCTATCTGATTCCTGGGTTCTTCACAGTAGTGATCTGAAATGAAACAGTTAAATACAGGAAGAATGGAAGAGATTTCTTAACAGACCAACTACTGAGGAAAGACTGGATATCTGTAGGCTAGGAAACACAATGCAAGTATATCTATCTGTGGCAAAATAATCCAAGCAAGGAAACTTTTTAACAAAAGAGCTGGATAGAACCCAAACTGAAAAAGCAGTCACACAAACAGAGACAAATACTAGAAATACTGATTACTACTGCAAACTCAGGTTGCTTTTGATCTATGGGCCATTTTGAAAACACTGAATTAATAACCATTTCATTTCAGATACACACCCACACACCCATACTGATCATTTCTACTTGTACCATCTCTACACAAGAAATAAAACTGTAAATCCATTAAAAAGTAAACTTAAATGATGAAAAAAGTGAGATTGGAGTTCAGAAGTAAAAAGTTTGTCTGGTACATTTTGCACACACTATTTTATTTATATAAAGGGAAGTGAAAGCCCTGTCTGCCAGTTGCTCCCATCACACACACAAATATGTAATCTTTGAAGACTCATCAGTCCCGAGGAAAGTTATGACTCCTAGTGAAGGGAGGAGATTAGAGTATCCCAGTGCAGTAGCAAGTAATGGGTCACCTTGTTTAATGTAAGTATCTAATTGAGGAGGAATGCAGGCTAGTGATTTATTTCACCCAAACATAGAGGTTTTGTCCAGAATGGGATGCTTTAAGAAAGCATATATTAGCCATAGTCCTAGGAATAAAAAGCAATTACTAATCTTCCAACTGCATTCCCCAGGTATATTCTTTTAGTAGTAAGAAGGGGAACTGCACAATATTAAAGTAATTTGGAGAATGTAGGTCAGTTAGAATATTGCTATACCCACACTTGTAAGGCAAGTAGCTGTGGTGGATTTTAAAAATTCAAAGGAGTCTTTTATACATCCACTAATAAAAGACATCAAAGTGCTGTTAGTAGCAAATTTAAAGAGACATTGTTTGTGGTGATTAAACCCTTGTAACAAGGGTTACACACTTGTTTTACAAACAGTATCTTTCCATCCTGTGTGTAATTTGCAGAGACAGAGCAGTAGCTCACCTATACACACAATGTATAGATCACACATACAAACATATATATGTATGCATATACATGTAAATATACACACATGTGTATGCATATGCATGTGTATGTCAATGTCTTAACACAACAAAACATTTAAAATATTTAGATTGAATGCCTTCTACATGATCAACTCAATTTTGGGGGCATTTCCCTTTATTTGTTGTTTCTTTAAACTGATATGTGTGTTATCTTCTTTTCTACAAAATGTATCCTATTGTAAATGCAGTATTTGCCATCAAATTCTCTACTAGTTAAACCCTATAGAAGAGAATAAGAAAAAAATGCCTCCTGATTATGTTGGTTAACATTCTGTATGCTGCTATTTTGTTTTTGTTTCGCTTTGTTCTTCCAGCTGTATTGAGATATAACTGACATATAACATTGTAGAAATTAAAGTGCAATGTAATGATTTTATATATGTATATATAGTAAAATGATTACCACATTTAGTGTAGTTAACATATCCATTACCTCTCATAGTAACCTTTTTTTTCATTTTGATTTTGTGGTAAGAACTCCTAAGATATACCTTCTTAGCAACTTTCAAATATGCAATAATGTATTGTTAATTATGGTCACCATGATGTACATAAATTCTCAGGATCTTTTCTTTTTCTTGTGTTCAACACATTCTAAGCTCCTGTTGGTCCTATCAACATAATACCCATGGAGAATACAAACAGAAACATCACAGCTAAAGCCAAGTTAGAGAACTCTCTGGTTGCTTAAGGTTTTAGTAAAAGAGAAGCTTGTGGGAAATCAGGTCACCTGAATGCGGATGCAAAACAAACCAGGATTTCTCTGTGGTCCATTCTGATAACTTGCTCTCAACAAATATACTAGAGGGCACAGCCCATATATTCATGCTTCTGAATGTTGCACTAATTGAAAGGGAAATGGTGTTCTCACTTTCTGGATGAAAAACATTACTGATAGCTTCACCGTGTTGAAGAAAGTGTCAGAGACATTGATTCAAAACTTGAGACTTTGAGCATACAAGCCACAGATTATCATTCAGGAAATTGTACCTGTGCATTGCAAGATTTGTTGTCATTCTACAGAGAACGTTTATTAGAACATCCTGGGTAACATTGATATGTATACTAGATATACTAGATCTTAAACATAGAAAGTCTAAAAGGGTTTTTTTTAATTACCACATTTTTTTTTAATAATATGGCTAGCTGGTTGCTTTTCACCCCCTTTTAGTTATTTAATAATTTACATTGAACAGTTTGTCTTGTTGGTACACAAAAATACTATCTAAAAGTAATGACACTACAAAATTCTTTATTTGGGGATATTTTAGCCTCAATAACATGTCCTCAATCTTTCTTTAATAACTTCATCATGGTTTTCTATTTATCTATTATCTTTCTGTAATCTTCATAATGGTTTTGGTTATGGTGGCAGAAGTCTACAGAGAATAGTTGTCATGAGGTACTAACTATACCTGGTTGAAGAATTAAAGTATAAACAAAGTTTTTTAAAAAAAATTGTATGTCAATCAATTACGATTATGATAACCTAATCTCTCTGTTCTTAAAATGCTACATAACACAAAAAAATTCCAAATTTGACCTCCAGGAGGATTACATGTGATTCTCATTCTCTACATTCAAGTTATGATAGGTCCACTTATTTATTTAAATTATATATTCTTCTTCTATACTCCCTGCCAAATGTTACTCTAGGGTATTAATTTTTGGATAATGGAGCGGGGATGGGAGGTTGTGACTGATCCTCTGTGGGCTTCAATTTATATGATAAAATTCCCTTGACTTCTAGAGACTTTGAAACAAATTCAGAACTCAGCCTGTTCAACGGTTACTCTAGTCAGCTAATGTTTCAAAGCCCTAACTCTAATAATGACCCTGCTCAGCCAGGCTGTTTGCAATTTCTATGGTTCTTTAATTTCTCAGCTGAAGTTTTAAACGGGAAATTCAGTCGATAAAACTCATTTTCTTCATGTGTGTACTTCACCAAAATAGAGTCTTCACTTCTTTTTCTTTTTCAAATAATTCACAATTTCCAAGTAGAAAACATTATAACTTCCATTTTTTAATGACAAAATTCATATGCAGTCACAGAAAATAATCAGTTCTTTACAGTTTTTTTCTTCTCCCCAATTTTCTTGGGTTTACACTTGTCTGAAAGTTGTGTTAAAATTATTCATGGAGAACATAGTTACTTCAACTGCCAGGGTTTGTTACACACTCAGTTTTCTGTGAAGAGTGGAGAATAGTGATTGAGTAAATACAGTTGGCTAAGTTGCAATCCTATTGTTTGACATGGAACAAAAATTGTGCCTTCTCTTGCTTATACCACTACAGTGCACATAGAATCAATACCAAAATACCAGCATAATCAAAAAACCTTTGACTTATCTGGGCTGATCCAGTTCTCCAGCCTCATAATCTACTTCTCTTTTACAGGTTCCTACACTCAAGCTACATCTGTCTGCTTTTATTTCTCAAGGCTCCCATGTTCTTTTCAACTTTAGAAACTTTTGATTTCTGTACTTGTAGTGTTCCCCATATCCTAAGTAATTTGTCTAGTTCTTCTCATGTTTCAGATCTCAAATCAAATATAGTTTCCTTAAACAAATCTTCCAATCAAATGTAGTTTGCACAGGCCACCAGGGACTAGGTCATTACACTTGAAATTTTTACTCAGAACTAGTCATCCTAATCAGTTCTAAATTATTTGCTTAATGTGGTTATTTGACTGAAACCTGAGCTTACAGTTCTTGACTAAACTTTTGATATTTTATCTCAAATACTTATCAGATTGCCTTACACTATAGAGAAATTCAGAATGTTTATGGAATAAATTGGAAAATAATAGTTAAAATAATATTGTATGCTTATATATATGAAATATTAAAATGAAACATGCACACACAAACTCAATCTTCATAGAAAATCTATGAGGTGAGCACGTTGGGAAACAGTTTTTCATGGGTCTCCAGTTCTTGCCTATGTTGCAAATAAGCGTCCTTGGTTTTGGATTATCTTTCAAGGATATTTGTGTATAGCAGTTTTGGAAGATACAATCCCTTCCTCCAGAACAAGATAGTAATGCTTACTGTCCCATATAATAAAGACAATGTCTCCTCCCAGAGCAAAAGAGGCAAGCGTGCTTATAGCCTATTATAAAAGGTTCCGGTTACCTAAAAGCAGGGGTCCTCTCCCATAGTACAACACACTGTATACAAGTGTCATCAAGACATCTTTGCATAACGCTATGGGAATTGGGACTTAGAGAACCAGAATAAAAATGTTGATAATCCAGCTACTACTATTGCCATGAGTGATAAATCATTCTTCAACTCCAACCCAGGAGTCTCATATCTTCTACCAGGATCCATGACACTATGACAGAACAACCAGTTAGCTTGCAAGTAGGGCAGAACCTCAAAACTTGTATATTTTTGACAGTAAGTATTATTATTATTATGTCTCCTTGACAGTAAAGTGATCTGAAGCACAGTGAGGTGTAGTGTAGAGGCATTTTATCCTGTATTATTTCAGCTTCATTATACCAAATCAAAATGGCTAGAACTTAGTTTTGTTTTGTTTAATGTAACCCCATTACAGAGACATGTTGAATATACTATACTATACTAACAATTGGTCTGGATATCCATCTATATTAGCATTTTAATGCCCACAGTGTTAAGGTTAATGTACCAAATTATTATCCAATTGGATCAGGACATATGAAATATATTATCTATATAATATATTTAATATTTACTTATATTTATATGTAATAAATTGTATTTTATAAATAAATTGTATATCATTGACTTTCATTGGGGATTTTCATTCAAATACTTAACTGAAGAATTCAGATTTTTAAAGTTTAAAAAAATATCTTATGTTAATATATTCCTAATTAAAGCAATTGGTTTAATTGTTAAATAATTTATTCATACATTTCTCAGATAGTTTCCATCTGAAAACCCAGTATAAAAGGATATTAAGTTATACTTTAACCATGTAATGAGGAGGTATATTGCTATCAAAATAATTATTATAAGATATTTAGTGGCTTAGGTGACAGTTTGAAGGAAAATGATCTGAAAAATATAGTGATCTCAAACTACATAAAAATAAACAGATAAATGACTGAAGTGAAATAATCACATGAACTTGCCAGTGATTATTCTACTCAGTAGAACTTTAAGTATCAACAGTTCTCTTGTTAAAATTTTTAGTAGTTTTTCTAAATAATTGTGCTACTTTTATATGGAGAATATAAAATACAATACTAATAAGATGTGGTATAGACGTAACTGGCTAGTTAACTTTATTTTTGCAGATAAATTGAATAATGTTTCAAAGTACATTTTTAAAATGACATTTGAATTAGCTACCTATAAAAAAAATCAAACTAACAAATTACTTTCCAAACATCCTACTTCTCTGTCCCATGTATATATAACTGTATGCATTAGATATAATTTACATGTCACCATAATATTTCCCTTACAATTAACAGAGTTCAGGGAATTATTTTCATGTTTATTTTAGTCGGTTATAATGTGTCATTTTAGAGTTTTGAGTAAAATGTTTTCTTATAACACTTGTTTCAATTTGGCATTTATGTAAGACAGGTAAGAGAAGGAGGTTACTGGCCAAAACTACTCCAAATCTCTATCAACTTAAGAACAGAGTTAATCAATGCTTAGTGAAGAAATGCTGGCTATTTGAACTTTCACACTGGAAGCATCGTTTAGCTTGTTGATATGTACAGTTTTGAATTTCTGTCCATAAATTGTGTATGCAGCAATATGTTGAAAGTGGTAGTTTCAGCTGTCATTTGAAAATGTGAAACCCCATGTCCCAAAGTTTCTGTATACGCTGTCCCTTAATATCTAAATTAAATAAGGCCTTCAATCTGTTGCATCAGGATCTACCCTGCAGAATATTCATGAGAACTTCTAGGGAACACTGATACATCTTAGTTGTCACTTGTCATATCTTCCTCTGAATTTTTGTTTCAAGCTTTTCTTCATTATTTCAGGCTGTCTCTTTTATCTCCAGTCATGCGTTTGTAGTTTCTTGCCCATCCTTTGCCTGTGAAAATGGACACAGCCTTTTCCTTTATTCCATAAGTCAGTGACAACTCAGAACTACATGAGTATATTATAGGAAATTGAAAACATAGAGAAGTTACAAAATTGGATGTCAGACGCCATTGTCTCTTAAAGTTAATTACATTCCTGGTCCTAGGACTTTCAGTCTGCTCCCTGCTCCCCTCCCATCTCTTTCTTCATAAACTGCAACTGTTTCTTATATCTAAGGTCCAGGGCTTTGATCTGTGTTAAAGTGGTAAACGTATTTCCTCCTTTTCTGCTCAACCTACATAATTATTTATAATAATAACATCTCACTCAGAAACACTCATTCTTCCTTCATGAGGAATGTATTTTACTAGTATCAAATGAGTTATCCAAGAATCATGAGTGGGTGATTTTTTTTAAATGTATGGAACCAGAGGATGATTCTGGATATGCTACAGAATGAAAAAGTTCATTGTTAATTGACTTGATTTCCACATCACTAAAAATTGCTAGTGACTTTGAATATTAATTTTCTTACTAAAATAAAATTTAAAGTATTGCTTTTATGTATAGCAAGGCAAGTAAAATATCTCTTCCAATAATCGCAATTCAATTATACAACTAGCTTCAGCCTTCTGGTTGGAACCATTATGGTAGGTTTCAGTTCCATTAAACCAATGCTTATTGATTTGGGGTACTTTGCCAAGAATTAGTAGACACTAAAGAAATATTTAACTTCTGTCCCTGAGAAACATACTCTGCAGTAGAATTTAATAGGTTATACAGGTGATGGAAAGCCCCAGCGATCACAAGTGCACACACACACATGGCTACTCAAAATGCAAGGTCGAGGCTATAATTTTGGTGCCCTGCAGAGCCCTTCAGAATTTTTCCCTTTCCTTGTAAGAAGTATCAGAAATCTTTCTAACTCTTTATAATTTTTGTCTGATTATTTACACTTTATTTCAACATTTCCTCCCTTGTCATTTATTCCATGCACTTATATGTCTATATCTAGGTCAGTGATCTCAATATTTAGAATGCATCGGGATTCCTTGGAGGATACTAGTCAAAATACAAGTGGTCAAGTTCTACCTAAAACCTAGTGACCTTTATTCCAAGAGGGTATAGCCAGACCTTTAAAATTTTCCTAGGGTTACTATGAAGCACACCAAATTTTATGAACCACCTCTTTTAAGGACACACTCTGACATTTAAAAAATAATTTTATCACCCAACTTACATGTTCCCTTTTTTCCTAGTTCTCTTTCATCATTCTCAGGCCATCTGAAAGTCCTTATTGAAGAACAAGTTGTGTCTTGATTTCTCAAACATCTCAATGATTGTCTTCATTTTATAGCACACGTAAATTGGCATATATCTTGTACCTTTTCATCATCCAGAAAGGTATATTTGCTTGTGTACAAATATAGAACATTCATCTAGGTTGAGAATTGTAGAATCACTTTTAGCACGTGTTATCCTTTGCTAGGATCTGCTAATTGACTTCTCACAGAATTTTTGACTGATAGTCCTTCCTTTTTGCTTTTCTTTGCAATAACCTGAGCATAGGTTCTTATTACTTAAATTGGAGTCCACTTGACTCCATCATAGTTAGTATTCACAGGTGTATTATGTTTCTAAGTTCCTATTCATTCTTTCTAGGAAACATTTAGTAGTCATTGCAGTTGTTTCCATCTTTCCTCTTGTGATTGCCTTGATGTCAGGAACCATATCATTTTTTGTGTGTTTCTTTCAATACCTGGCCCATATAAGAGCATATAATTTTACTGCTGTTGTTTCTGAATGAAAGAATTAGCCAATCAACTTCTGGACTCAAAGACCTCACAGAAATCCAGCAATATGTGGTTTTGCTTCTTCAAATCCTATGTGGTAAAACTAATGTCATAGAGATATAATTAGGGGTTTAGGTTCTCTACAGTCCGCAATTCTTACTCGTCTCATTCTCTCACTGTTCCCTTATTTCAGTCAAAACCCAGCACATCGTTGATATGCACATTTTCCTCAGCTTTCTTTCTTTTAGCCTGAGCTTTGGCAACACTCTCACTTCTATGCATTATCTTTTTATTTTTGTCATTGCAATTTTGTATCATACCCCTTTTTTACTTCAGTTCGAACACTGCTTTTTTGCTGATGCCATTCCTAATCACGCACTCTGACAAAGATACTTCTTTCAATACTCTTGGAGAGGATAAGACTTCTATCTCTTATCTGCACTTGTAACATAAAACCTTATTTTAAATAATTTATGTACTTATCTCTACCATAGGTCACAAGTGCGGAATGAATGAATGAGAGTGGTATTTAAAGTGACCTTCAGTAGAAATGAAACTTCATATAATTGAAGAAAGAGGCAAATGATTAAGTGATGGAAAATTAGTTACATATTTTTAAATGTTTGCCATTAAAAGTCTAAAAACCATTCTAGAGTTAAAGAAGGGCATGTTAGGATTGTTGTGTAGGCAATATCATATAAGATATACTAGTGTAATGAGCCAATCTAGACCATATTCCAAAGTGTAATGTTAATATGGTAGGAATAACCTCGTGCTAAGACCCAAAAAAACAAGCTGTAATGGCATATTTATAGTACTGCTTATTATTCAGAAGACCTGGGGAAACTGAAAGAATGATTTGTAACTTTCCCACCTACTCCACCTCTGGGGATAGAGGAAAAGGATGTTCCACTTTGGTCCCATGAGTGAAAACATTCTCTTTTATGTAAGCAGTAAGCATTCCAGAAGTTCTCTTCCTTGTTTCTATACACGGCACATTTATGTGCCAGCACTTTGGCATTAAGATGTGTTGGCATTCTGTTTGTTACATGTCATTTTAACAATCCTGGTATGCTATGACCTCAAAGCCTTGCTCAATGTCTTTGTCCACTCCAAGCTTTATAGTAGCTCATCACTATAACTTCAACACTTCAACAATGATAAAAAAGTACAACTCACCTTTCTCTTCCTTACTCCACTTTCTTACTTATCATCAATTAAGACTGGCATAAACTGAGAAATGCTCTGAAAAGCTAATAGACATTTACGTTACTGCTGTTATATCTTCTCAAAAATTTGCCTAAAATATTTCCAACTGATTTGAATGCTTTGAGATCACAATTATTGTCTTTATTCATGTGTTTCTTTGTCAACTTATGAACCATATTTCTTTGGTAAAAGGTAGCTAATGCATTTTCATTGTAATCCAGAGAGATTAGGACATCATTTATTTTCTCTGAAACATTGAAAAGATAAAATTTTGCTCTCTGTAAACACCTTATAGTAAGCTTGGTTGCTATGACACAGATGATTTGGAGCAAGGGCTAAAAACAGTACCAACTTATTCCTCCTAAGGCCATCGAAATGCTTGTCAACAGGAAATGTTGAGACTTGATTAGAGTAGTGTTATTGTATTCCCATAACATTACTTCTCTGAGCCTCATTTCCATCATCTGCAAGGGGCAGGACAGGAATAAAGAGGCAGAGGTAGAGAATGGACTTGAGGACATGGGGAGGGGGAAGGGTAAGCTGGGATGAAATGAGAGAGTGGCATTAACATATATACACTACAAAATGTAAAATAGATAGCTAGTGGGAAGCAGCTGCATAGCACAGGGAGATTAGCTCCGTGCTTTGTGACCACCTGGAAGGGTGGGATAGGGAAGGCAGGAGGGAGGTGTTAGAGGGAGGGGATATGGGGATATATGTATATGTATAGCTGATTCACTTTGTTATACAGCAGAAACTAACACAACATTGTAAAGCAATTATACTCCAATAAAGATGTTAAAAAATATAAATAAATAAATAAATAAATAAATAAATAAAAATACCTACCCATGATAAATTTTTTTAGTAAATGATGTAGGATGTGCAAAAGTTCCCAGCTTGTAACAGTAGTTCAAAAATGTTTGTTTCTCATCGCCCTTCCTTCATATTTGTTCATGTATATGTGAATAAAGCCCAATTTAGAGACACTTTAAGTTTTTTTTTAAAGACCAATGCTAATATTTTGGAGGAAGAATTTTATGCCAGTTTCCTTACAAACATCTGTGAATAAACAGTAGTTGGAAAAAAATTGAAAAATAAAATTCTTAAAATATTTAGATGAGCAGAAAATTGTCATTTAATTTTTTACTTGTCAAATGTGAAGGTAGTTACTCTACTAGACACTGACCTGCATTATAGATTTCTCTCTCCATTAACAGTATCATAGAATACTTTCTTTAACTAGGGTTCCTAATATTTCAAACAAAAGTAACCCACTCCCATTACTGACTACAAGCCCAATAACTCACATCTCCATGATTTCTTTCAGTAAATTGTCATTATTTCCAGTCAATAAAACATTAGCTTTCAATACAAATTTCAACACAAAAGAGAGAAGTTAGGAGGAACTCTTTACTTTTCCTATTCACTCACATTACAAATAAGTCATTGAAATGACAAATCAGAGAGGTGAGTTTAATATTTAATAGAGTTAATTCACATAGGAATCCTGAGAGAAGTTGTGCACCTGTCTATCTGTATTCAAAAGTGTAAAAAATGCTGATAACCTTGTTTACAGCATAAACATTTTCAACTTATCTAAAGAAGGAGTTAGTTCTTATATTTATAGAATTTAAATATTAAGTCCTTTTTGAGCCATACTACATTCTATTTCCAGGCAGCAATTAAAAATATTCAGAAGTTTTTACTATGTTGAGATGAGATTGGAAAATTTCTTTGTTTGTGTTCATCTTTTTCTTTCTTTTTTTGTTCTTAAGTTTATACCTAATCAAATATGTGTAATTCAGAGGCAGTTAGGTTTCTCCTAAAGCCACTAGACCTGAGAAAGAAGAGATAATGACTAGGTAGATGATGACTTTGTTGGCCCAAGTTAGAGCTTCTGAAGTATAATTATATAAGCAAGTACCATATTCATGAGCAATTACAGCTGACTTCTCATACTTCAATGAAGTATGAGAAATGAATTCTTAACTTTTGTCAATGTTATATAGTCATTATTTTTTTCATTAAAAATAATCAGCATCTTTATTAAATATATCATTTTCTTTTTATGTTGTAAGCTAAATATTTCTTTATTGGTAAGCAGTTGAACATATTAGTGAACATGCACTATTTTTTAGTTATTCATTTTTTTAGTTAATCTTTTTTAGTTAATCTGTGTTCAAATCTCAGCTCTGTTTCATATTATTCTCTGTTTTGTGCACCTGGCTCATTGATTTACTTTTCTCCCAAATGGGCCTAATACATCTCAAACAATTGTTAAGACAATATAAGACAACATAGAAAAAATACTTAGCACAATGTGTAACATCCAGTAAGAGCTTGATAATTCATGGCTATAACTATAGTCCTGGTTTTTCAGTTAAAAAAAAAAAAGAGTAGATTTTTAATGCTTATCTGTTTGTGATGGTTTACTTATCACCTTGACCATTTAGTATGCAATAAGGTGACAGCAAGATTAGCTAAATTTCTCAGCCTAAAATCTTCTCTTCATACTTTTCACCCTCCAGTTGGGAGTAAAGAGTATCTCTATCAATAAGGCAGAACATGAAGCCACTAGAGATCCTTAGCTAACTGGCAATGGGATGATGGGTTGATGGATTGCAGGATGATGGAAACACAGTGATATTCATGTGTTTACTCATTATTTATTCCCCATATGTGTTAAACGAACACTTATGTCAGATACTGCTGGGTTCTGGAGTTAGAGCACTGATCAAGGAAAAGAAGGCCCTGATTTAAGCGGCTAATGCATTATGTGTGGTAGGTTATATTATTGTTTGCACTTTTTTATTCTTCTCTTCCTTTTAAGAAGATTGTATATTACCACTTGTTGCCATGTCCACATCTCTCAGGAGAAGAAATATATAGTATTCATCTTCAATGACTGTATTTTTTAATTTTTATTTTATTTTTTTCACATCTTTATTAGAGTTTAATTGCTTTACAATGGTGTGTTAGTTTCTGCTTTATAAAAAAGTGAATCAGTTATACATATACACATGTCCCCATATCTCTTCCCTCTTGCATCTCCCTCCCTCCCACCCTCCCTATCCCACCGCTCTAGGTGGTCACCTAAAGCACCGAGCTGATCTCCCGCTGCTATGGGGCTGCTTCCCACTAGCTACCTACCTTACGTTTGGTAGTGTATATATGTCCATGCCACTCTCTCACTTTGTCCCAGCTTACCCTTCCCCCCTCCCTGTATCCTCAAGTCCATTCTCTAGTAGGTCTGTATCTTTATTCCCATCTTGCCCCTACGTTCTTCTGACCTTTTTTTTTTTTAGATTCCATATATATGTGTTAGCATACAGTATTTGTTTTTTCTCTTTCTGACTTACTTCACTCTGTATGACAGTCTCTAGGTCCATCCACCTCACTACAAATAACTCAGTTTCATTCCTTTTTATAGCTGAGTAATATTCCATTGTATATATGTGCCACATCTCCTTCATCCATTCATCTGTTGATGGACACTTAGGTTGCTTCAATGTCCTGGCTATTGTAAATAAAGCTGCAAAGAACATTTTGGTACATGACTCTTTTTGAATTATGGTTTTCTCTGGGTATATGCCCAGTAGTGGGATTGCTGGGTCATATGGTAGTTCTATTTTTACTTTTTTAAGGAATCTCCATACTGTTCTCCATAGTGGCTGTATCAATTTACATTCCCACCAACAGTGTAAGAGAGTTCCCTTTCTCCACACCCTCTCCAGCATTTATTGTTTGTAGATTTTTTGATGATGGCCATTCTGACCGGTGTGTGATGATATCTCATTGTAGTTTTGATTTGCATTTCTCTAATGATTAATGATGTTGAGCATTCTTTCATGTGTTTGTTGGCAATCTGCATATCTTCTTTGGAGAAATGTCTATTTAGGTCTTCTGCCCATTTTTGGATTGGGTTGTGCTTTTTTTGATTTTGAGCTGCATGAGTTGCTTGTATGTTTTTGAGATTAATCCTTTGTCAATTGCTTTATTTGCAAATATTTTCTCCCCTTCTGAGGGTTGTCTTTTGGTCTTGTTTATGGTTTCCTTTGCTGTGCAAAAGCTTCTAAGTTTCATTAGGTCCCATTTGTTTATTTTTGTTTTTATTTCCATTTCTCTAGGAGGTGGGTCAAAAAGGATCTTGCTATGATTTATGTCATAGAGTGTTCTGCCTATGTTTTGCTCTAAGAGTTTGATGGTGTCTGGCCTTACATTTAGGTCTTTAATCCATTTTGAGTTTATTTCTGTGTATGGTATTAGGGAGTGTTCTAATTTCATTCTTTTACATATAGCTGTCCAGTGACTTTAGCCTTGGCCATATGACCTCTGACTTCTTCTGGACAATAGGTTATAAGTGAACGTATGTGCCATGTCCAAGCAGAACTTTTAAATGATGTCACAAGCCTCTCCTTCTGTTACAAGAATTCAGTTATCTGCATAAATAGTGTGATTTCAACTTGAGGCCCAGAATAAATTAACTTGTGAAACACTGCTGTAACCTAGTCACAGACAGGCATAGGGCCTATGCCTAGAGCATAACTGCAGCTTTCAACAGTACACATGTAATGTGATAGAGAACTTAAACCTTTGTTGCTAAGCCATCATGACTTGGGATTGTTTGTTACCACAGAAAAGCTGACAAATCCAGATAAATACACAAATAATAATCCTTCAGAAGTGCTAACCTTTATGCAGACAATTAAAATGGCAAAAATGGCATAAAGATGTGTGAATGATACTTTCAATTTGTTGATTAGGAAATATGTCTCTGAAGGGGTGATATTTAGGCTGAGACTGCCTGATAGGAAGTCATCAGTCAAAGACAGAAAGCAGAAAGAAGACCATTAAAAAATAAAAAGAAAAGCCATTGCAAATATCCTTGAACAAGAAAGACTGTGATGCAAATGAGTGTGATGAAATTCAAGGACACTAAGAAGGCTAGTGTGGCATTCAGAGCAAAATGGATAAGAGTGTGACAAGACATAAGTTCATGGAGGTAAGCATACACCAGTTCATGGGGGGCTTTATAAATCAGGTTCAACAGTTTGAATTTTACAAGAAGTTATTGGAAAGGTCAAAGCAAAAGTCATGGACTTGATTTCCATTTTCAATCACTCTGATTACTATTTCGACAACTGGTTTTAATAGGGCAAGGGTAGAAAGTGGAACATATTTGAAACTTTGAATTATTCCTGAGAAGGTGGTGTGCTGATGACTTAGTTGGCATTGGTGAATAATTTAAATTTCTTTCCTGTGTATTCAAGTAGGTATGTCCTACAGAGTTCTGGACACATTACTCTTTTCTCTAAGCTAAGGTGATCCAAGTGAACCTTTCCATGAGTGATTCAGTCTGCTTCATTTAAAGATGTCTGATCAGTTCTTGGGTTCAACGTTTGTCTTCATAAAACAAGGTTAGATTAACCACTTATAGGGCAAAGCCATTTTATTTCATCTTATCTTTTCATTACTGTGAAGTAGCATTTCCATAGGTACTGTGGCCACCAGAGAGTCTTATTACAACTTGCTCATCATCTTACCATAAAACATGGTGATCTACTTCAGCTTTCCCCTTAGAATAAAATACAAAAAAATGTTTTTATGCAAATTTAATTTTTGTATTTCAAAATAAATATCATCAGATTTAAAAATCAGATCGAAAAAGATCAAACCGACTGGTAAGCTTGGTTTTCCCTAAATAGCTTTTCTTCTGATAGCTAATTTTTCAAGTAAAACTAAGTAACTTCTAATTTTCTCATTTATCAAAAGATGTAATGGCCAAGTGGAAAAGGAGGTATGACGCACATGATATCAAGTTATCTGATACCATTCCAAGTTTCTGTTTTGCTATGGACTGAATTGTATCCCCCCAAATTCATGTTGAATCCCTAACCCCCAATGTTACTGCATTTGGAGTTAGGACCTGGGAGGAAGTGATAAAAATTAAGTGAGGTAGTAAGGATGGGATCCTAATTCGATAGGGTTGGTGCCCCTTAGAAGTCACCAGAAATTGAATTTGCTAGCACTTTGATCTCAGACTTCATAGTCTCCAGAACTGTGAGAAATACATTTGTGTTGTTTAAGCCACCCAGTCTATGATATTTTGTCATGGCAGTCTGAGCTGTCTGTTGTGTTAGCTTCAGGTGTACAGCAAAGTGATTCAGTTATACATATATGTGTATCTATTCTTTTTCAAATTCTTTTCCCATTTAGGTTGCTACATAATATTGGAATTGACATGTACATTGAGTTTTAATGGAAGAAATATTTTCCTTCTTTTCTTTGTGCTCTTCACGTGACAGATATTTTTCAATCAGCTCTTCCACTATTATTATAATGTTAATTCTGTATTTAATGAATGCTAATTGAATTTTCCATAAGATTTTTAAATTCAGGGAGCTTAGCTTATAGACACTTTTAAGGTTGTATTTCTTTAAAATATAGATCACTCAAGCATTATTCCTGAGCATAATGTTTTTCTAAATGTCTCTATTATAATCTTTTATTCAGTACTTTTTTTCCTGAATTATTTTCATGCTTCTAAACCTCCTTCTTACTCTTTAAACTAGAAAATTTCTAATAATAAGTTTCTTTTTTATATTCTCTCTTTGTTGTCAAAAATCTAATAAACTCTTTACAGTATTTTCTACAAAAACAAGAATGCCTCCAACTTTTACTTTTTCATCAGTTATTGACTGTTTTCTTCTCTTAACACCATTATTTGCTCATAAACCAAAAACATAGCATTAATGTAACATAATAGCTTCAAAAACTATTGGAGATAGAACATTTGAGTTAACTTTCTAAGCATATGCAGCTTATGGCTTTATTTATAAAAGTCACACATTGTTTAATTTATTAATACAATATTTTTATTTAAATACTCCAAAAACCCAAACACCCTGTTTCCAGGGAATAGCTTACATGACAACCAAATGAATTAAGTATAATTTCCCAAATCATTTGATATTTGGGTATTTCTTTAATGATGACATACTGCTTCAAAAACATCTACTGAAAGCATCATACACCAATAAGATTGCAAGGATTAAATAAGTTAATACATTTATTTAACTTAGAACAGTGCCTCAAATATAGTAAATGCATATAGATAGCAACAATTATCTCTAACCCATAGATCTTAACAATTATTGTTTTTACCACAATGTTGAGTAGCGTGCCAAGTAATGGCAGGTAGTCAATAAATTATGTTGAATTAAATTCTTACCTTTTATTACAGAAGACAGTTTCATCTTTGGTTTTACATTATAAGTTAGAAATATTAGAAATACATGAGGAATTACTTTCAAGTTTGGCTTCTATCTACCTGATTTAAAGACAATCTGGCAAATTCACTTAATTTTCCATTTGAAAAACTTATATGAAAGTAATTCTGTTAGGAACCTCCTCATCCAAGGCATAAATTGACTTAATAGAATATATATCCCAAGATCTGAAATTGAACTCAAAGAATTCCTGAGCACACCATTCAGCATATACTCTCAAAGTAAATAATAAGTAATATGGACAGAAGAACTATTTTGGCAAGAGATTTGATCCTGAAAGTCCTGATAAGTCAAGTCAAGAGTCCCTCCTTAAAGCCCTTATATTTGCATATCACTTTGGCTGCTCTCCTTTGTTTAAGTATAAACACATCAATTTCATAAAAACAAACATTGGAGATATAAAAGTCTTTAATATTGTATGATTCAACCAATTTCATTTTTTAGACAAATGAATTGATATTAAGAGATTTGATCTTTTTCATTAAGTTAACATTCTAGCAGAACTAGGACTAGCATACATATTAGGACTGAAATATATACACTACCATGTGTAAAACAGATAGCTAGTGGGAACCTGCTATAAAGCACAGGAAGCTCAGTTCGGGTGCTCTGTGATGACCTAGATGGGTGGGATTGGGGCAGTGGAGGTGGAAGAGAGGTCCAAGGGGGAGGGGATATATGTACAAATATAGCTGATTAACTTCGTTGTACAGCAGAAACTAACACAACATTGTAAAGCAACTATACTCCAATAAAAAAAAAAAAAACAGAACTCCTGATTCCTGAATTAGTGCTCTTTGCCTAAGAGTGCATTGACTTATTAGAACTGTCACGTAAATAGTTTTTGGGAGGAGGTTGATTTCATGATGTAGAACTGAGTTTAATTGGTACATTAGTTAAAGTAGAACATGTGATCAGATATCTAGACATTCTTTAAGTCTGAAATTCTTTCTCTGGTGCAGAACATTCTATTTCTTTCCTCCTGCACATTTTATTTCCTACCTAGTATAAGTGTCTGGCATAGATGTTGCTCAAAAATATTTACTGAATAAATAAATTATGAGGATCTGTTGATTTTGTTGCATCATATTTTATGGAGAAGTTCTGAGAAGACATAGAAAACATGGCACACTAATAAGGATCTTTGTGTGATTTCCTTGCTTAGTATTGACAGTACCACAATCTGCAGATAAAGGACAATCCTCAAGTAAAAGAAATATGTGTTTAACAAATGTTCTCTATGTATGTATGCATTTTTCAAGCAGGTCTACAAAAGTGCATGTTTTCATCTGGGCTCTTCATTTGCTAGGCCCTGACAGTGTCATCTTTCCCCCACATCTTCCCTGACTTATTGGGAAAAATGAAACAGCTACATCAGAGAACTCTTTGGTCCCTTCTTGCTGTTGCATTCCCTGTGATTCTCATATGCTATGCTTCTAATTAACCTCCTTGATGCTAATTAAAAATGAGAATAGAACAAATGTCACTAGCTGAATCCAGACTCTCTTCCCTTAAACTTAGTAAACTCTTCAGGGCTGGGCTTTTGGATTTTTCTCCTAATTAAGATTCTATTGGCACCCAGACCCTGTCATGTGTACTTTATCATCAGTTCCATAAAAATAATTCCAGATAGTGGATCAGAAAATACCTGTCTTCTCTAAAGTACTCAAATCAGAAGAATTTTTTTCTGCAGTGCTGCGGCATCCTAATCTGTGGTTTGGCAGATGGTGTGATACAGCATGTAATTTGGCATGCTATGTCTACCAGCCTGTGGTAACCCTTAGGCAGTTTATTTCTGCAGGAAACAATGATGACGGCAAGGACAACATGTGGTGACCCAGAGAAACATAATCATGTTAACTCCTGACTCTGCAAAAACTTAACGTGTGGCATTGTGATTAGCATTTTCTAAGGATCCAACATCTATTAAACAGACATTTGTTTGACTGTGTTAGATTGCTTCTGGTTGGTTGGTTCTTTCTTCCACTAAATTTACCAAAGAATGCATTGCAGCGTTTTGAAACTGGAGGTCTGTCAACTGATCAGCATCACCTCTGTGCTTCATGCACTAGTAATTTCAACTCATATTATTTGCTAGTTTTTCTCTTCTCCCCTGCAATTAGAAGACTAGTTTTTGCTTAATATTTTATATCAACTCTCTATGACATTTTATTTCATTTCAAATAAGATAAGATATAGTAAGAAGGCAAACTTAAAAGGCTTATTTTGTGGCAAGAACGATGTGTTAGGTAGAAATAGAGATGTGTAAATGTGAATAGCCTCAATAAGGAAATATTAGGTGATAGTTTCTTTTCTAGTTTGAAAAAATGAACAATATTTTAAGGTGACTCTAACTTAGTTTCATAAAAAAAATATGAGTCCTATATTTAAAGAACAAAATGTAACACTGTTATTTCTCCATTTTGTTTAAAGGAAGGGGTATAGGATCCCCTCCTTTCAGGGGAGGAATATTTGTATAATCAAAGATTGACTATTAATTTAAAATATTTAAATAAAAGACAAAAAGGTATAACTCATGATTTGTGTGTTACCACTTCTTATTGAAGAGATGATTATTTTTTTCTCTCTCCAAGGCAATATATATAGCAAAATCTTAGAAATGAAGCAACTTCAAAGCGTTTTTCTCCATATATTCTTCCAGTGAGAAAAATGAAGACTGAACAAATCACTTGAAATAATTAGTCCCCACCATGTGCTTATGGAAGAGTTTGACCTTCAGAACTCACTAAGTCTAAATTGCAATTAATTTGTATATCTTATATAGGAAAACAATGCATTTTCATAATCGAAATCTCCTAATAACAAACATTTGTAAACAATTATCTACAAATAAATATGTGGTTGAGTACTGTGTAAAATGAAGGCCATAAAAACTTTTAGGTTAAATGGTCAAGTTCTATCAAATATAAGAATTTAAGGAGATACAGTTTTGAATTTCTATTCCCAGTCTACTGCAGTGTTATGGGTCTGTGCCTCATTCTTCAATGCCTATTCAGACATTTTCCAAAGGGAATAATATCCTTTCACGCTGCCTCCCAGAAGCTAGAGTTTGAGCACATTCACACTACTAGCAGTTTTGGCCACAGATCCAGCGTGTGAAAATTTGAAGTGATCCTCAAAAACCTAAGAGGTAAGACATAGTTCTTATCTAACTTTTACAAATTCCAGTGTTGACTTTTATTTCTCCATCATACCAGACACTGTGATGGAAGGCTAAAACATGTAACAGAGTCTTAAGTCTTAATTAGAGTTTATTTCAGAATCCCTAGTTGCTCAAGAGCCTCTGGACTGGTAAATGTCTTAGCAGGACATTTAGCCTGAGAACCACACAGTTACCAAAAAATTCCTATTTCATTTCCTTGTCCTCTGATATCAAGTAAACCCTTATTCATTTTGCCTTTTCTTATTACATCTTCTCAGTAGGGAACTTTGGGAAGTGTATGTCCTAGAGACAGAAGCTTAGGCTTATTTCCTAACTATCTATGGAAAATTAAGATTTGGCTTTTACATTTTTTCTTTCATGTTACCCAAGCATAGCCAAGCACAGGCTCCCGCTGAAGGCATTACATTTTTAGACACCACTGAAATGGCAGGGGTCCTTTAGCAGTTATTTGGAATGACTGCAGTGATTAGGAGTCCTGAGGAATGGCAGAGAGAACCCAGGGATGGCAATGAAAAGCTTCACGGTCAAGTGGTCAAGAAGCTTGAGTAACAAAAGCCAAGCACATAGACAACCATGGTACAAGGTCGAAAATGTGAAATGACAAAAACAAACCTCAAAGTATAATGGGAACTCATACGCTCAGAAGATTCACAGTCAAACATCTGGTCTAGGTCTTAGACAATGGCAGAATGCACACCTTTTGAGCCTGGGAGTAAAGATTGTATGTGCTCTGCCTATGGTTTCCACATTTCTTTTAGTCAGCATGCAACTATTATATTGCTCTAGTGCAGTCCAGGGGGTCAGATACATTAAATTCTAAAACTGTTAACTGTCTGCCATCTCTTTCCTTTGAAAATTTTTAAATAAAGTAATTCTGGATGATTGAAGTGATAACAGATTTCAAGCCTGCTATAAAATACATGGTTCACTTAAAAAAATAATTCAAAATAATTAACAAATACTTTGTTTTTATAATCAAACATAAGTTTTCCCTGGTCTACTGTAAAATAAATGTCTAAACAATCAGTGAAAAACCAAATAAGACATCAGTAGAAGGAAATTAGTTACATTTTTCTTATAATAAGGGTCTTAAAGTCAATAACTTATTAAAATTCTCAGAAAGCTTGATTTTTTTAAATTTATCAAAATTCTTTTTTTTTTTTTTTTTTAAGATTCATTTGGCATATTTATCAGTGCTCCGACGTGCTTGTTCTGCAGCGACATCTTATGGAATTGGTTAGTGTGCACAACCATTTAATAATGTCTGGCAGCAGTGATCATTGTTCTTACAGATTTCATACAAATCTGCTTGTGCTTTGAATGTGGAAGGAATTAAACTGATACTATGAGGACTTTTTTTCCTTTTATGTTGTTGCTTATCTAAAATTTCCTTATCAAGGCAACTGTATGATTTTTAAAGCACTCTAAAATATGTATTGAGATCTGAAATTCTTAGGACATATTTCCAAGCTAGGACAGAAAGGCAGAAGCTGCTGAATAGTGAAATGAGTCAACAGTGAAAGATCACAGTACAGCTGGTGTTTGTTGGCAAGAGTTTCCACTTAAATTTTGCAGCAGTGCAAATGCCTCTATTATTATTGGCACTTTTCACTGATTGCGATCACCAGGAGTGGGGGGCAGGGGGGAGAAAAAAGGAATTGAAGTATTTGAAACTCAGAGAAATAAACTGTGAAATTTCCTTTAGTATATAAATTTAGCTGTTTCTTCTTCCAAGTGTGTTCTTTTGACAGAATAACACACTGTATTAAACTCTAGAAAAGGAAAGTTATTCTGGTTTCACACTTTTATGATTGGATTTACATTCTCAAAAGAGACCTAGATTTGTAATCCAACTTATAACACCTTTTCACAATTTGCTAGAAGAAAAATAGTTAAAAAAATAGTTAATCAATGACTTCTAAATCACCTCTGAATTAATAATTTTCTACATTTTGTTTTATATTTACTATCTCTTTTTGCTAAAAAGAGAAAATTCACTTAGAGGAAGAAACCTTGCACATAGTAAAATTTCACTCAACTTTCTTTAATATACATTAAAAAAAATCAAAGATCAGTATAGGAGTACAAACTCATGCTAAGTAATTTCCATGTGGCTACAGAAAGTAAGGCCATAATAAAGAGGGAAATTATCAAATATATAATGCTGAAAATTCTATCAAATCTTGATCAGCCAGTGAATGATCACTAATTGTATCAAACACCACATTCTACCTGAATAAGAGGAGGAAATCCCATTATGTATTTTAGAGTACATGGTAGCTCTTCTATGCCATTATGATCACTGACAAGTGAAGATAATGGTGTATCTTTGTGTAGTAGCTTGTGATCTTACTCATATGAAAATTGCCAATGCACCTGGTTAATTATGATTGTGCCTTAAGGACCCTGGGCATTTTTATGTGTACCATAAACACTCTGAAAATAATTCGATTTTCAAGGACCATGTGTCAATGACAAGATAAATCTGAGATTCTACATTCCAGAGATCCTCTACAGAATAAGAATTGCATGTCTTTATTTCCCAGGCCCTTCAATTAGAGACAAAGCTTACCCTATGACTTAAAACTGTATGCTGCATATGAGAGACATAGATAATGAACTCTTTTAGATAATGGTTTGTGCCTCACACACAGCTATAAACCAATCAGGTTTACTGCCTTAAAATGAATATTGGAAGAATTGCTAGAAACACAAAATTTAAAAGTTGGATTGTGTTTGGTGGTGGTGGAGAATATGATGACTTTGATTTAAGTTATGTGATCTTGAGGTAGCAATTACTTATCCAGATGGACAAGTATAGAAAGCAGTTAACAAGGTGGAACTGAATTTAAGGTATATCTGTGGCATCAGTCATATAGATTTGAGAATACTCCAAAGAGGAGTGTCAGGTAAAGTGCACTGTGGTAAATTCTTAAAGGACATAATAGAGAAAGGATGACTATAACACCCATGGCCCAAATAATGGACTATGACAGACATGAAATATTTTCTGTATTTATCTCCTTTGTAAAAGTACCACACCACAAGTTCATTCGTTTGAAGATGATCTATCTCATACTTGAATTAGATTCAGTATCTTGTAATAAAAACTTGTTCCAACCCTGAAACATGAAGGTAACTACTGGTAGGAAGAGAAGCTCATAACTACTTATGGACAAAGAGACATCTCAGTATACAGAAAATGAAGTGACTCTGCACATGGATGGTAACTGATACCAAGATAAGCATACTATACCAGAGGGGCATATGCCACCAATATGGTATCAATATAAAGGTCTATAGATATTTAAACATGGAATTTTACTATATAAAATAATGTATTCCATTTAAGTATATAATTATGGATAACTAGGAGGATTTGGCTACCTACCATTATGAAAATCATAAGGAAAAACAAGTTTGCTTAAGAGGGAATATTGGAAATATCTAAAGGATCTGTATCATTGTTTGAATAAAGACAAGGCTTTACCACTAGCTTCTTTCTTAAGGTATAGGTATAGGACATTTTATTTATTTTTAATTTATTTTGAAAAGTACTGTAAGATTGAATCAAGTGGAGGAAGATGACAGTGTTTTCTATGCCAAAATATTTTTTTAAATAAATAGGAAGGCAACTGGAAGCAACACATATAAACTGATGGGTTCCAACATTCTGTTTCTAATTGGCTAATTTCATATTAGCATTTTTACATCTTTTCTTCTGATGTGAATCATCACGGGGGAAGAAAACAAGGCAAATGATTTCCTGGCTGAGAAAAACATCTTTGCTTCATTCCGTAATTTTAATTTGCTCTGGTTTCTATTCTGAACACTGAGAACTCAATAGAGAAAATGTTGCTTTTTAACACGTAACTATGTGCATTTACATAACTATGTACATTTAAAATGTTAAAAAGCCAACTTCCACCCTGTCCCATTTGTCAGATCCTGCTTCCCCAAGCTTTTCAAAGTTGAAGTCTGTGATGCCTGTCAATGCAGATTCAGTCCTATCAAGTACTGAGATAGTCTTTTACAGGAAACGTAATGTATCAGCACAGTCTCACCTCAATAGGGCTTAGAGAAAGTCTTGCAGTCAAAGTCACAGTATTTATCAGGTAGGAGTAAGCCACAAGTACCTGTGAAGTGTCTAATACTAATATTAACACAAGCTTTAATAAGTGCTGCCATTTCATAAGTGTTTACGATTTATGGAAACTCATAGAACATTTACCTACGGCAGGGCTGAGAGAACAAAAAAACTGAAGTACTAATCCAGTTATGGGGAAAAGTCCCTGGTAACAACTTAAATTTTAAATTGTTCTCAGGGGGCCTAGACAATGGGAATAAGGGAGAACTGGAAACAGATCAGTCCTCACAGGGGCTAACCCTTCAATTCCAATTACTTAATCCTTTACTTGATTAAAATGATTATTGCCCTTAGGCAAACAGGCTGGCAAAAGTAAATTTGATTAAACTTTTAAGGAAGATAACATCATACAGAACCTCAAATTATCTCTACAATTTTACATTTTCAGTGATGGTCACCAATAAAAAAACCAACCAAGCTTAAGAGGAGACAAAAATCACATGACCACAAACAAAGAGAAACCATGGATAACAGAGAGTCCCAAAGGATCCAGATAAAGGCAATGAATCATGAACTTTAAATCAACTAGGCTCAGTGACTTCAAAAATATTAACAAGCAAAAATGAAAACTTTGGAGAACAGGATTCAATAAAGAGAAGCAAATGGAAATTCTGCAGTAAAAACTAATATATAAAAACTTGAAATAAGAGTTCAAAGGATGGTGTAACCACAGGTTACACACAGTTGAGGAGAAAATTAGTTAGTTGGTCTGTAGGTTAGAAGAAAATATTCAAGTTGAATGATATAGAAAAAAGAATAAAATACTGAAATAGTATATAATATACAGCAAAGAAGTTATCATACTTAAAAATAAAAGAAGTATGACACTTAAAACTGTTTATTGAATATTTTACTGAGCTATACAACTGGTACAATAAGACCAAAAAAATGTGAATTGAGAAAGAAGTCGTAAAACTGTCATTTTCATATGTGACATAAGAACATCATAGGATACAAAAGAACCTATAATAAGGTCTATAAGTAAGGTATTAGAATAATACATACATTATAAAAGCTATTGAATGCAAGGCCAATATAAAAAACAATTAAAAATGGAACTTAAAGTAGCTACCTTCACAATATCATAAAAACATTAAATATTTAGGAATAAATTTAATCATAAATATAAAAAACCTTTACATAGAAAATTTAAAAACAATATTGAGAGAATTTGTGGAAAACAGATAATTGGAAAAATCTAAGTTGTAGATTGGACAACTCAATTTTTGAAACAAAATTTTCCCAAAACTGATTTGTGGATTCAATACAATCCTAACTAGATTCCCAGCAATTTTTAAATGGAAATCAATAATGATTCAAATTTTCTCTAAAAACAAAGCATAATTGTGCCAGGATAAACTGAAAGAATAAAGTATGAGGACTTAATCTGCTAGGTCTCAAGACTTCATAAGTTTACACCCTAAAGCAGATTTCCCAACCATGTCATGACTGACATCTTGGGTAGAATAATTTGTCTTCAGAAGTTTTCTTGTGAATAGAGGATGTTTTCCCACATCCTTATCTTCTACCCACTGTATGCCAGTAGTAACTACTGTCTCCATTTGTCACATACATAAATGTTACTAGATATTGCCAAATGTCCCCGGCAGGGAGGGGACAAGAATCATCCTTGGTGAAGAACCATTACCCTAGAAATTGTAGGTGTTTATGCAGCAAAAGCCATGTACAAGAATGTTCATAATATTCTTGTTTATGTTCAATGTTTATATTAGTCAAAAAACATAAACAATCTAAAATCCATAAACATTAGAAGGGTTAAAAGTTTAAGTATAACTGGATTCCATAAAACCTTTACAGTGAGCTAATTACAATTATCTGTAAATATACAAATATATTGCACAAACATAATATTTAGCAAAATTAACCAGATAAAAAGAATACCTGCTCTCTGATTCCATTTATATAAATTTCAAACACAGGCAAAGCTAATATGTAGTCTTTGAAGTCAGTGTAGTGATTATCTTTGTAGAGGAAAGGAGAAAGGGAGGTTAGAGATTACAGAAAGGCATTATTGTGTTCTTTGAGCTGCTGCTAATGCTCTCTTTTTAACCTATATTTTTATTATCTTGATTTGTTTTATATTACATAAAGGTTTACAGTTATTATGTGAAGTCCTCTGTATGTATATATTAATTGAATAAAGCTAAAAATTTCCAACTCTGTCAACAATAAGAAAGTAAAGAAGAAAAAACAGAATAGGTGGGACAAAGAAAATTGAAAGAAAAAATTATAGATATATACATAAATATGGCAGTAATTGCATTAAATGTACCAGAACTAAATTTATCAGTTAAAACCAAGTTTGTTATATTTAAGTAGTAAAACATGTAGTTTATACAAGTGACACATCTAAAATAGCTGAGAATCTATATATATAAAAGTAAAAAAACGAAAAAAGAGGTCGAATGGTATTAGAAAAAGCTAGTGCAGGTTAGGTCTTAAGACAGAATTAATAGAGTGCTACATACTACAAAATAATAGCATTCAGTTTATGAGAAAAATATAAAAATTTTAATGAATTTGCATTTATGTTAAGCAAAGATTGAGAAAAGTACGAGGAAAAATAGATGAATCCACAATTGTCTGAGTAACTGAATGATAAAAGATCAGTAAAAACAAAATATGAACAACACAAGTGACAACTATAATGCACTAGATATATATAGAGAGAACGTTGCACCCATGAGCTGCAGAATATATATTCATTTCCAGCATACATGGTACCTTATGCAAATAACCCTCATGGTATTATTCAGTGAATAAATGGGAACTATGATGGATGACCACATAGGGTAAATTTTTTTAACAATGCTTTTTAGAAGTTTTTGTATGGATAAAATCTACATTTGTATGTAAAATTTCTAGTTTGTAAGACGTACTAGGTATTCAATAATTGTTGCTTTCTTTTCTTTTAATACCACATTTGTACTTGCCTATATTTATGTATCCCTCTGTGTTGGCAACGAAGACACGAAGCTTGATTCCAATCAGCAAAATTTTTAATCTATTAGACTTGAACTTCTAATGATTATTTTATGATCTTTATGGTTGAGGTAGGTTTTCTCTTTTGGACCTCAAAAGCAGGTTTTATATGCCTTATCTTATAATTACCACTTCCTTTCTATTCCATGGTCATGGTTTGTTCATGCTTAAAATTAGGCTTGGCAAATACATATGTATCTTTGTATTTGTTATCACACCTTACTTCTGTTTCCTTCATTATGCTATAGTGAACATAATACAGGCCACAGATTCAAAGTACACAGGTTTGCATCCTGGTTCTACCAATAGCTAACTCTGCTCCCTCATTCCAAAACTATACTGTTGTTATAAGGATTAGAAGAGATCACACCTGTTAAATTGTGTCTTGTCAATTATAAAGCCATACAAAAGTAAGATTGCTAACTTTCGCTATCAGAGTCTGTATCTACCTGTAGGAGTATGGCTGTCAAAAGCACAAACCCGTGTCCCCTGCATCGGCAGGCGGACTCTCAACCACTGCACCACCAGGGAAGCCCTATATCAACGTTTTTGATATGCATCACAAAATTCACAACACTGCCCTTCAAAAAGGTTGTAAAATTTTATATTCCTCGCATCAGTTTATGAGAACAAATGTTTCCCTCTTCTTCCTTAACAAAGGATTTTATGACTTAAAAGAGTTCAAATAAATGAAAACAGCATTCATTGTTTTTTAAATTTTTGTTGAATTCTATTCAGGTTGAACATTATCTCAAGTGTGGTAACATTTTTATTTCTTCTATTGTAAACTATCTGTTCATGTTTTTTTCCCTATTTTTGGATATACCCCAAAATATATATCCAGACTGGATAATTTAACTGAAATATGCCTATGAGATTCATATAAAACCATAAGAAAGAAAGAATGAGCATTCTGTGATGTGGAAAACTATCCATGACATATTGAGATAGGACTTGATTATTATTCAGAAAGGAAGAGATAAACCCATCAACCCAGCCCTCCCATAAAAACATGTTTTCTGAAATTTTTAAAATATCTGAGTACATATGATACATGCCTAAATTTCAGTAGTATCCAGTGGACAACAGTATCTTACTTAAATGATTGAACTGAAATGGTTTTCTATATTGTTGTGGAAAGCAAAATAAAACAAAGAAAAATAATTTTATGTAAAGCAATGATACATGTAAATAATGAGTAGGTGGCTTAAAGCAATAATGTGAAAAGTGCTTACATTTTTCTGGTCTTTGGCTTCTTTCTTTGAACTTTTAAATTCAGCTGGTTTCTTCTCCAGGCTTTCTGCCCCAATTACCTGCTAAACTTAGCCCAGATTTTCATGCACTCACCTCAAGATGGGTAACTTATTCTCATTCTTAATCCTGAAATTTTTGAATACTTGATAAATTGAGATTAAAAACATATTTACAGCTTGTGTCTTAAAATTTTATTTTACTTTGAGGCAGGCTGTCCTCTTTACAAAGCCACCATCAATATATGCTCTATCGCAGGGGTTTCAGAATGTGGTCTGTGGCCCCCTTGGGTTCCTGGAACCTCTTTTAGAAGATCTTGAAGTTAAAACATTTTCTATATCTAGACTAAGAATCTCTTTGCCTGTTTTTATTCTCTTACACTGTGTTGCAATTTACACTGACTGGACAAAAGCAATGGTGTGTAAATCCACAGCATCTTAGCATAATCAAGGCATAGTCAGCTAGCTGTATGAGCCATCATTGTGTTCTTCACCATCACACACACACACACACACACACACACACCAATAACATGACAGTTCCATTTAAGAATGTTCTTGATGAATTTTGAAGTGTTATTTGATTAATTCTTAACCTTTGAGTATATATATACGTTCTGGATGATAACTGGGAAGTATGTAAACAGCACTTTTGCTACACACTTGATGGCTGTCCAAAAAAAAATCACTTGTGCAATTATTTGATTTGTAAACTGAACTAGCTGCTTCTTTCATAGAATAGATATTTTCTTGAAAAAATTATTAACAAATTATTCAGGCTTGGATATGGGACAGATATTATATCAAATTAATGAAATGAGCCTGCAATTCTCGTAAATAAATGAGTTTGTTGCCAATGATAAAATTAAAGCTTTGTATCAATGAATATGAGCTTGACATCTTTCCACATATAAAGATTTTTCTGATGAGGTCAGTGACAATATTAATGAAAGTGATATTTTGATATTATGTAATGAAATGTGCCAACATTTGAAAGGTCCGCATAACTTACTGAACAAATATTTTCAAGATGACCAATACATAATATCACAAAATAATGATAGACACAAGGTCTATTCTAAGTGCATGATAAGCCAATAGATTTTAATATGCAAAAGTATGAAAAGTTCATTGATATGAGTTTCAGACTTTACATTAAATCTAAATTTTAATATTGTTGGTATTTAGCATAGTATCAAAGAAGAATATCTTTTATCTAAATAAAGCAATTATAATATCTCTGTCTTTCCCAACTACATATATATGTGAATGTATTTTCCTCCTATACTTCAATCCAAACAACATATCACAGATTGAACACAAAAGCACACACGAGAATTCAGTTGTCTTCTATTGAATCAGATAAAAATTTGCAAAAGTGTAAAACAGTGTCACTCTTCTCACTACATTTATGTGTTGTAAAATATGGTTGTTTTGTATAAAAAGGGTGTTAGAATGAGTTTATTGTTGTTACTTTAAAATAAATACATAATTCTGAATATTCTTAGTTTTCATTTTAAACCAGTAAATATTAATATGTATGGTTCACATGAATAAATGTGTAAGAATGTAAGTTTTATGTGTGTAAATTTTGTTGTGAGACAAAAAGTTTGAGGATTGCTGTGGCAAAGAATTCCCTCCAGTCACTACCCCCACTCTAGCCAGCTATACATACAGATCTCTACTTTGGGCAAAATTAGATAATTGTATATTTTGTTTCTATTTCTCAGTCTAGATTGGGTTTGTCTTACTTCTTCCCATCTTCCAGCATTGTCTAGCACAGTCTAAGACTAGATAAGTAAATCTGCCTGTTTCCTGGAAAAAAAAGTATTAAGAATCAAACTTCTGTAGATATATAAAGGTCTGTATATAAACAAACGTGATAAATGTCTTTGAGCTTTGTCAACAGGCCTTTGTCTATCTCTGAAGTGATTAGGAACTTAGGTGAGAAAAGGGTATGCTGGTTATTGAGCCAAGTTGTTCCCCAACATCTGTCATATTAGTTGGGAATATTGAAAAGTAATTGGGAGAACAAAACATAGATGGAAGGGTTGAGGTTTCTTTCTAGTGTAGCCAACATACATAGTTGGGAGTTAGTGGCCCCATTGTGAGCATAGTTCTTGAGGATCTTTGATCTATGTATTCTGCTGGTTAGTATGTTATACAATATGATAATTTTTAACTCCAAAGGTTTTGGCATGTGACTCTAAATCTAAAATCATATAGAACCTGTTCTTGTCAGCCTGGGACTAATTACAAAAATTCTATTTATGGACTGATGTCTGTTTTATTATGGGTTGTGTAGACCTGAAGCAAGTGCATGGACCTCAAAAAATACATGGGTTTCAATAAAGTACAGGGGCTTAGCAACAGTGATCCTCAGGATGCCAGTTGTTGCAGCTTGACCTCAGCAAGAAAGGTGCTGGCCTTGCTAGCCAAGTCCACCTTACAGAGAGACACACATTTCTGAAGGGACCTCAGAGTCCAGACTGCTGCAGCTTAACTTCACAGGTTCAGCTTTTCTTGGTTTTGGCAATGATTCTATTATATAAAAAATAATGTCTCTACATATACAGTCTTTTAGACATGAGAAAAACAAAACAAATAGATACTTCTTTTCCTGTGTTCTTTAGCTACATTCCATCCTGGACTTTAAACTGTGCAGTACTGATTTTGATGCATGCTTATAAAGCTTCTAGCTCTAAATTGTCTGTGCCGAGCATAGGTGGGCAGTACTACATCAGCTACCCAAATTATGTTTCCTTTTTTTTTTTTTTTTTTGTGGCACGTGGGCCTCTCACTGTTGTGGCCTCTCCCGTTGCAGAGCACAGGCTCCGGACGCACAGGCTCAGTGGCCATGGCTCACGGGCCCAGCCGCTCCACAGCATGTGGGATCTTCCTAGACTGGGGCGTGAACCTGTGTCCCCTGCATTGGCAGGCAGACTCTCAACCACTGTGCCACCAGGGAAGCCCTATGTTTCTTTTTCTAAATGTCGTTTTAAGTGCCTTGAGGTCAAGAGAAAAAATTCTAGGGAAATTAATGTATCTTATCCTCCAGCTCAAGAGGCAACATCTTACTATACAATCTCAAGTTGACTGTGAAATTTAATTACTTTTGCCTTCTCTGTGGCTCGGTGTTTCTGTGATGTACATTGGCCCCATGAATGCAAGAGCAGTATATTTAATGAATCAACATTTTAAGAGAATATATTTCTTAATATAAAGGCTGTATGTCCTATCTTTGGTAAATATGAAGAAACAACTCAATAAATTTTATTTAAAATTCAAAGTGAAAAGGAAATTTTGAAGGCCTCTAACAACTTGAGGTTCTCTGTATCTAGGACACAGTTTTGAGGAAGTTGTCTATGTCCATGATTGAGGAAAAGAGGTGGAGTAGCATCAGTTGAGGGTTGTCAGTCTCAAAATAACAGAAGGTGATGAAAGGCAGTGAACAGTAGCTGTGAGAAGTCTGTAGCAACATTTCTGATGGAAATGACTAAGTATGAATTTGTGAAATAAGATATTGTTTTCTTGGGAATATCAGAAATATTTTAATAGGAAAACCTAGCAAACTAAATACCCTGCAATAAATTATTCATTGAATAGATTACATGTGCCACATGTGCCCTAAGCTCTGAGCTATACAAAAATGAAGTGGACAGACAAAGGCCCTATCCTTAAGGAATTGATATTCTCATTTGTAAATTCCATAGTTAAATAGGATGGAGTTTTGAAAAGTCATAAATGTGACATTTATTGGAAATATAAATGATCAAAGTTGGAGAGGGTGTGGAGAAAAGGGAAACCTCTTGCACTGTTAGTGGGAATGTAAATTGATACAGTCACTATGGAGAACAGTATGGATGGTCTTTAAAAAACTAAAAATAGAACTACCGTATGACCCAGAAATCCCACTACTGGGCATATACCCTGAGAAAACCATAATTCAAAAAGAGTCATGTACCACAATGTTCATTGCAGCTCTATTTACAATAGCCAGGACACGGAAGCAACCTAGGTGTCCATCAACAGATGAATGAATAAAGAAGATGTGGCACATATATACAATGGAATATTACTCAACCATAAAAAGAAATGAAATTGAGTTATCTGTAGTGAGGTGGATGGACCTAAAATCTGTCATACAGAGAAGTAAGTCAGAAAGAAAAACAAATACCATATGCTACCACATATATATGGAATCTAAAAAAAAAAAAAATGGTTCTGATGAACCTAAGGGCAGAACAGGAATAAAGACACAGACGTAGAGAATGGACTTGAAGACACAGGGAGGGGAAATGGTAAGCTGGGACGAAGTGAGAGAGTAGCATTGGCATATGTACACTACTAAATGTAAAGTAGATAGCTAGTGGGAAGCAGCTGCATGGCACAAGGAGATCAGCTCGGTGCTTTGTGACCACCTAGAGGAGCGGGATAGGGAGGGTGGGAGGGAGACACAAGAGAGAAATGATGTGGGGATATATGTATACATATAGCTGATTCACTTTGTTATACAGCAGAAACTAACACAGAATTGTAAAGCAATTATACTCTAATAAAGATGTTAAAGTAAATAAATGCATAAATAAATACATAAATAACTTTTTAAAAAAAAGTTTGGTGACCAAAGGAAAATGGAAACAAATGGTAAAAGAGAGATTAGAGTATGTGGTCAGAGTCAGCCTCCTGGTGAGCACTTATTAGAGCATATGAAGGGCCCGTCACTGTGGGAAACTGATCTTCAGGTTGCTACTTCTCTAGGGCACCATCTCTTAAGCTCATAATATTCTAAAATCATATTCCTATATAAAAACAAAGAAAAAGAGTGGCAGACCGCCATTCTGCATTCCGAAAAATATAGAATTGGAGTTACCATTATCCCTATAGACTATGTTATGGCAGGCTTAAATCTTGTGGAGTATAATTTCCAATCGAAGGAATATCTATGGAGCATGTACTCTATGAAAAGCACTGTGCATGTTTCTAAGAACACAACATTGATAAGATGTTTTATCTGTCCTCAAAGAGTCAGAGTATGATGGGAAGGGAAAAGGGGAGACACAATTTCTAACAATATGTTTAATATTATGATAGAGGTCTAGAGAAGATGCTAGAGTAGACTTAATTGTATGCATCGTATTTTCCAAATTACTATAATTAAAAGCAGAGGTAGTAGTATGAATATTTCATATCAGGTAAGGGATAAGCATTGACAAATCAGAATGAATTTGTCGACAACCACTAAGGACATCCTGGGACAAACCTGACTCATGTCAACCCTGATTTTAAGCCGTGTGCTACCATAATTATTGTTTGCCAGAAATAACAAGGCCTTGAGCCCAATACCAGTGAGCTACCTATTCTATTCTATTCTATTCTATTCTATTCTATTCTATTCTATTCTATTCTATTCTATTCTATTCTTCTATTCTATTCTTTATTACTGTAACTAAAGTAAATGCTAAGCTAAAGAAGGTGATAGACAAATATCCATCAACTCTGAAAGATGGGTATAAATTGATGATGCTGATTCTACCAAATAGCAGTGTCTTCTGTGTTGTGTGATGTTGAGGATTCCATTGTGTTTAAACTCCTGTAACTTATCAAACAGGTGAAAAAAGCATAGCTTATTGCCAAAACATTATGCCTCACCATTTTCACCTCTTCAGTTATTAGTTGTCCAGAGATAATGTTATTAATCATAATAATTATCACATTTGAATTATACTTTTTTCAGTGCATAACTTTAATAAATATGACTTGGTTGTGTGTACCATCTGATTTTAAAACATTATTAAGGGATTCCCAAGGAAATACAATAGGAAACAATTCCAGCCACAAGCAAATCATCTGAAACACAAGCACTTTAAATATCAAATCACTAATACTTTATCAAGTTCCCCTGCATCTTCTCTCTCCTGGGAACTTGGCTGGTTTGTTTGCTCGTTGACTTTGCTTCATAACATTCAACTTATAGAGCTTGGATTCATAACCTGACTCCACTGTTATCAACTGAGTAACTACTTAGTTTCATACTTCTGTTGCTTAACTAATATGTGCTTCATATTAGAAACTGGGGATAGTGGCATCAAAATTAGAAATGTCTTGTTATTAAAAAAGACAAGGCTCTCAGTGTATGCGTGGTTTGTAGTGTCAAATAAATATTAGCTAAAAATTGTAACTAAGGCTTTTTTAAAAAGCTTTTTTCAGGGATTTAAAGAATGGGCCGCACCAAAATTATTTGCATTTGTTAACATTCAGTATTTCTTAGATTTAATTTATTTCTGCAACATATACAATTGTTATAACGAGGAAAAATTACTCAGAGCTTACCACTTGAAGGCTTGTTGTGAACACAAAAAAATAATTCATTTACCTTAGGAGAGTTTGTGAAGATTAATGAGTTGTTTCTTCGGGTTCAAGTTTTCCACATGCACGGAGTTCACTATGGTGATGTAATTAATTTCACAACACCAGGGTTTTGTCATCCAACATTCCTGTGCCATGCAGCTATGATAAGTATTCTTTAATTAAACCTCAAAATTTGCCACTGTTGTTACATAGTACAGCTGGAGCACAGATATACCTCCGTGGACCACAAAGGTTTTAATATGCATCTGGGGAAGTTTAGTAATAGAATGTTTACATGAAAGCCTTCTGAGTTGGTGTCCAAAGTTCTTAAAACTTTTAATAAGTGCTTATGTCTAAAGAAACAAAAATAACAGGGGGTGCTTAATGAGCTTGTGTTTGTGGTTATAACTTAGGAAGGACAACAGAGTATGCTCCTGGGCTAAGGAGGAAAGAAGAACCTTTCGTGGTTCTCCTGGGCTCCCAGCTTTAGAACTGGCAGGCTCCTAGAGAATAACTTTTCTGTGAATACAGCTGAAAATAATCTTTCTCTTAGGACTTGGAGTACAAAAAGAAAAATAGACCAAATAAGGTTGGTTTAGTTTGATGCTCATTATTCCAGCTCTATAAAATTAGGAAGTATTTAGTCTCTGTCTGGCTTGAACTATTGCAGTGGGTGATTCAATCATGGCTCAGAAACAAAATAAATATGTATATTTATTCAAAGGTTCAACATAATAAGTGTGGTTTGTTTTGTCCTTTGATTCAGGATTTGGTTCAAATTTGTATTAGTGACTTGATAAAAATTAGGGTGAAGAAGTACAATCTAGTGCAATGGGTAACAGCTCAGGTTCCTGTCCCCATCACTTATCACCCATGTAATCTTAGATAAGATACTAAATATCTCTTAACTTTGGTTTCTTTATCTTTATAATTGGATTAACAGTCATATTTATTTCACAGAGTTTCTATGAATATTGAAAGAAATAACAAAAAGTGCTTATAAGCTGGGCACATAGCAAGCATTCTACAAATGGTAGTGATAATCATGTAAAAATTTACTAATGGTAAGAGTGGTGAGTGGGGACAGAACTAAGGTGAGCTACAGAAAACTTTCTGTAGCAATGTGTTATAATGAGAACATGGTCAGATCTGTTAAAAGGTTGTATTTCTATCCAAGATACTCTGGAGAAAGATAGAATGAAAGCCAGCCTTTTCTGTTCTCACACTCCTGTTTCCTTGTCTCAGAGCACTGTTGCTACATAGAGTTAGGATCCTTGAGGGGAATTACACTGGAAAAAAAGTGAGAGATATGCAGCTGGTTGGTTATCAGGTTGGAGGGGTACAATGTGATTAATGGCAAAAATGCCAGAGGATAAATTTCAGTTGCTTCTGAGAGCCCAGGGAAAAGATTAGATTTCTGCTGGCCCCTGAAATATTAGGGGATCTATGGTACCTCTCTGACTGGTATAGTATCTTGTATCTAAGACAAAAATACTTATATCCAAACTAAAGAAAGTATTTTGAATAAGGAGACTTTCCAAGTGAATCTTCTCTTGTAAAAAGGAGGTGAAATAATTTTTTGTGTAAACTGTCCTTAGATATTCTTGAGAGACTATCATTCACGCAGCCCTACTGGCTTTTATATGGAAATTATTGTCTTGGTGCAAATCTGGCTCGAAATAAAGACCTAGGTAATTGGGCACATGCTTACTCCATAGTTAGGAGATGGCATAGTGATACAGACAGTGGAATGGAGGTTATTTTTTTTCCAAGTCCCATGGTTCACTGATAAAAGAGCATAGCAATCTATTGAGATATTAAATTACATTGTGTTCCATATGGCTGTAGGAGATGAGAACACATGAGAGATGCACCTCATAACATATACGGGGCATCTGTCTTCCCTACCCAATATATTAACACCAGGCTATAATTTTTGAAAATTTAAATTTATTGAGAAAAATAATGACTTGAGAATATCTGCAAAAACTCAAAATAAAATAATTTCAAAATGTAAATTCTGGACCCAAACAAAAACACAGTAAAAACAGTTAAGATCTCAGCAGTTGGATTTATCTGCAGGTTAAATATAGCTGAAACATGAATTAGAATACTACAAGAAATATACACAGGTAAAATGAAGAAAGGAGAGACAAAAGAATGAGGCTGGGAGTAAGGTTAAGATACATAAAAGACAGAATGAAATGGCATAACATACATAGAATTGGGGTCCTAGATCAAGACTTGTAAATAATAAAAGTTCAAAAAGTATATGTTGGATTAATGAATGAATGAATGAGGTAGGAAAGATATACTATGAATTGCTATTCAACAAATATTTGTTAAATATTTATTTTACTTTGCTAATGAGTGATTCAAGGATGCATGAGGCAGTTCTTTGGTCACAAAACAAACTTAAAATTCAAAATAAAACAAAATATTATCATACTTAGAATGTTTCAGAATGATCATGGGTACTATAGGAAGCTAACTGAGGGTTTGAGATAGGTTCATAAAGGCTCTGCCTTTATACTTGCTCTAAGAACAGTTTATCTGATCATTATACTTTTTATGTATTCTATTTTGTGCCAATGTCCTATTAGTAACATCTTTATGGAGAAAGAAAATATTGATAACTCCATAGAGTAGTTATAAGAAATATTACCTCAATAGAAAAGAGTACCAATTTTATTCAAGAGTACTTTTAAAGTAAATCATATTGTTATTTCAATGAAGTTAATAAGAACTATTGAATTTATGATAGAAATGTTTATTCCCCCAATAAAAACAACCTCTAAAAAGTTAGCATTATTTGCAACTGAATGCCTGAATTGTATTCATGACTGATGTTTTAAATCCAGAATTTATTTTTTCATGAAGCATATGATTTTCTCCCCCACTTCCAGATCAATAGGGCAATATGTCAATTCCAAACAGTACCGAATTTGAAGTTTGGACTACTATCATGTTGCAGTAAAACTCCCATCGACTAATCGCTGCCTTTTCCCCATTCCTATTCCTTTTCCAAAGTATATATAGAAAAACATATGCTCAGCTGGTTTCCTCAAATCCAATCCCTCAGGCAGAAAGACAAGTTGGTCTGAATTATTTTTTTTCTCCTTTTGCCTCACTCTCTTATGACCTGACTCTTCATGCCTGAAAATAGATCAGAGAGTGTATTAAATTAAATTGTGCTATTTTATTTCTGACTGCTTCAGGAAATAAATTATCAAAGCTGAAGTAAACTTATCTTCTTCCTCTTCTTTCCTTAATATCCCTAAGGAAAACTTCTTGGACTATAGCTTCAGATGGAAGGGCTTTAAACTCCAGAACTGACTTTAAACTTTATTTTGAGATGAGCATCAATCACTAATTAACAGTACTTGGCACTAATTAACAGTACTTGGCTCATTTGTTTGGTAACACTTCCAATTAACTACCATTATTGAAGACTCAACATGTACCAGGCACTTATTGATACATTTTTTGATATACTTATTGACATTCATGTCTTTTAATTTGCATTAAAATGCCCTATAAAACATTTCTGGGTCCTTAAAATATTTTACCACCAGAAGAGATGGAGAATCAGAGTATCATAGCTTCTAGGTGGTAGGACAAAGAATTAAGAAATATAGTGTTAAAAGGGAGCTTAGCTTTCAGTGAAATTCTCTCATTTTTACTGAGGAGAATAGTGAAATAAATAGCTCATAAAGTGAAATAAAATTATTAAAAAAACTTAAATTGTACTATGATCAGTCATGGATACAAAATTCTGCATGGTGTTAGTCCCTGCATCCATTGGGTTCTCTCTGTTTCTGATACATATTTTTTTATTGTTTATTACATGCACTTATTCTTTCAACCAACATTTATGAGGGCTTCTTCTGTGCCAGATACTGTTCTAGGATTTGGGGACACAATAGTGAGGAAAAATAAAAGTATTTTTTATCATCTGGAGTTTATACTCTGGTAGGGGAGACAGACAGTAACAAAACACATTCATTAATTGTACAGAAGAAGAGGCACAGTAGCCATGAAATAATGCAGCATAAACTTTAGGACCCCTCACTTATGTTGACCCATTCCAAGATGTGGGAGGGGCACTACTAATATATGTCACGTGGTCATATCATTTTATAAACTTTGTGAACTAAGCCAAATCTGTGACAATTGGTTAAGACTATTACATCTTTCTGCTTTAACTTTTCTACTTGTCACACTTAGACAGGTGGTAGCATTCTTTACTTACAACTAATGTGAAGTTGAGTAAAGCCTACATCACATTACAAATAAAAACTTCTGTTCATCAAAAAACTACTTTAGAGATTAAAATATAAGTAAATACAAGTACATTTAAAGATACAGTGCAAATTCACATACAAGAAAAATACAAGTACTTTTAAAAACAAGCAAAAATTATGTAAAACTTTATAGACACATAGATGTAAAAAGATAGACTGATAGATGATAGAGAAATAAATATGTAGAATAAAAGAGAATCTAATAGAAAAGTCATTAAGAGACTTGAACAAGAATTTTACAAGAGAATCTCACCAAATTATCAATAAAATTATGAAATTATGATCAGCTTCTCCAGTAATCAGTAAAATGTAAATTAAAATGAAAATTACATACACAACACAATTGCTAATACTTAAAAACATGCAAAGTTTCAGAAAGGATATGACACAGTAAGAAATGTCTTACACGGTTGTTGAGAGTGAAAATTGGTGTAACCACTTTAGAAAACATTAAAACTCAATATATATGCATAGCCCTTGACACAGCAGTTTCACTCACATGAATATTCCCAGCAGAAGTCTATGCACTTCTGCACCAAAAGACAAGTATTAATACAAAAACATTCATAGCAATTATTCTCAGAACAAAAAATTGGAAGCTGTGACAAAGTGTGAGAGTGGCATGGACATATATACATTACCAAACGTAAAATAGACAGCTAGTGGGAAGCAGCCACATAGCACAGGGAGATCAGCTTGGTGCTTTGTGACCACCTAGAGGGGTGGGATAGGGAGGGTGGGAGGGAGGGAGACGCAAGAGGGAAGAGATATGGGAACATATGTATATGTATAACTGATTCACTTGTTATAAAGCAGAAACTAACACACCATTGTAAAGCAATTATACTCCAATAAAGATGTTAAAAAATAAATAAATTAAAAAAATAATTAATAAATCCAAATTTTAAAAAGACTTAAAATTTCAATAGAAATGTGCATAGCACATTCACTAGCATGGATACACCTAATTAACAATGTTTAGCAGAAGCAGCTATTATACACAAAGAAATGGTTTATATAAAGATCAAAAACAGGCAAAAAACAAAACACTTGTTAAAATCAGGATAGTGCTTATTATTGTAAAGATATGATGAAGTTGTGATGCTTTCAATACTGGGTACTTTGAATAATTTTCATTTTTTGCCAATCTGATAGATAATATTGTATATTTGTTTTATTTGGCATTTTCAAAATTATTATCAAGTGAGAACACTTTTTCATACAGTTACTGACCATTTTCATTCTAGTGAAGGTTTTGTAGTTGCACCATTTGCCCAATTTTAAAAATGGGATTTGTCCTGTTCTTTTTTTAAAATCAGAATTCTTGAAGGTAATTATTATTAACTCTTCAGCAAATAGTTTGAAATTCTATTTTTCCAGTTGTATTAGTTGCATTTCTTTAAAATGTTATCATGTTATATTTCTTTTTTCTTTTTTTTTTTCGGTACACGGGCCTCTCACTGTTGTGGCCTCTCCCTTTGTGGAGCACAGGCTCCAGAGCGCAGGCTCAGTGGCCATGGCTTATGGGCCCAGCTGCTCCTTGGCCTGTGGGATCTTTCTGGACCAGGGCACGAACCCGCGTCCCCTGCATCGGCAGGCGGACTCTCAACCACTGAACCACCAGGGAAGCCCCATCATGTTATATTTCTTATGGATTGTTTATATTTAGTATATGTTTGCCATAAAAGCTTTTAAAACATATGGTTTAATTAATGAAATTAGAAATGATTCCAAAGTTTCCATCATGAGCAGAATACTCTGCCAATTACAGGATGATAACAGTAAGTTTCTAATTTTGTTTAATATGCAAAAGTTTCTTACAGCTCTAATCTCTCTGAATTATATGTGTCTGTGTGCATGTATATCATAATCATTCAGTTGGATACACACATATACACGTGCTTTGACTAAAACATCTTAAGCATCACTCATGTTGTACTGGAATAAGAGTTATTCCTGGTGTCACATGATTTTGGTTCTAATCTCATCTTCTTCACTACTTTGTTGTTAAACTTCAAGCAAGTCACTTTATACCTCTGGTCTGTTACTTCAGCTGTGAAATGAGTTGCTTTGACAAGATTGTATCTAAGGAATCTAAGAATTTATTAGATAGGAAGTGAGTCCTTTTCAACAGTTTTGCCTCAGTTCTGACAGTTTATGCATGTGGTGTGTGGTCCTGATCTCTGCAAGAACCTCAAAGTCTGTAACCTCCTGCTGGTTAAAATTCATTCTCACTTCTGAAATTAGAAGGAAAATTAATGTGTATGTTATCTATACTAGTCATATTTATAATTAATTTCTTGGATTTTAAATTCCTTTGTCTAGGTGGAATTTCTGACCTCATACACACAACCATTGCTGATTTGGCCAAGGGTGCCACCAGACCCAAATACATTCACTGTTCAAGATGCCTAGGTTAATACTTATAGCTTGAATATAGAATATTAAGAATATAGAGAAATCAGTTTTATTCCTCTGGTAGGTACAACAAGAGAACTGTATCCTTCTTGGATTATGTTTCTTAGGAGTGATATGCAAACTGTCATAGGAAATAAAATAAAAGCATTTTGAGTAAGAGGGTGATAAGACAGGTAGAATTAGAGAAATGGAGGTGAGGGGACAAGAGTTCCTGTGAGACAAGAGAATAACTTTCTTTTTTCAGAACTTTCAGGTTTAGATGAAACATGTCTACTTAATTCACTTTCTTTGGGTTCCATGAAAACATTCTGTAAACCTACTTTCTATAAATTTCTCTATGTGAGTGCTATGGACTTCATTGTGTCCTCCCCAAATTGTGTGTTGAAGCCCTACCTGCCCCCATTGTGATGGTGTTTGGATATAGGACCCCTCAGAGAGAATTCAGTTTAGATGAGGTGATGAGGATAGGACCCTCATGATAGGATTAAATGCAGAAAATATATTGGCTTATCAAAACCATGACAGTATAATATATACAAATGGTCTTCTTAACCCTTAAAACACCATCTATAAGTTAAGTATAAATGAGAATAAGGTGGTTCCCATTAGTGAATTAAGAAGACAAATTGAACAGATACTCTAAAATTAAGTGGAAAAAACAAGTGGGATTTTAGAAAGAAAACCTAGGCCAGAAGAACAAAAAAACCCAGAAAATCATAAAGATAATTGTAACTCAAAAATATTGGCTTTGATTGCTTAAAGCTCCTATTCTAGGTTATTAATATTTGTTGTAATATGTTGCATATACATTTTAGTTTTCTGCCTTCTTTTGTTCCTTTGGGAATGGCTATTGTCACAATTTCTCTCTTTTCTCATTTTGCTTTTCCTTAGGCAAATCTTTTAGTCTCTTCAAACACCTTCCTTTCTTAGTTGCAATTAACAGAATTATAGGATTTCAAGCTCAAACTTTTATTTTTGTCTTAAGATTCAAGGAATTGGGCCTTATATCAAATAGGTCCTCAACTCAAATTTGTGAACCAAAATACAGACACCCAATGCAGGGATCAGTGCCCACAAAATGAGATTCCAAATTAGATGTTCTTAGGAGCAAAGGTGCTGGAAACAAACAGTCCCATCCATAAAGTTCAAAAAATCATTTGATGGCATCTAAGATTTACTGAATAATTTCCAGTCTCATTTGAATTTTAAAATATCCAAAAAATATCGTTGCAATATGTTGAGCAACTGCAATATGCTTAGTAGTGTATGTGAAGGTTTTATATAGAATATATTATTTTAATAGTTTAAAATACTGTAAATTATTTACTGCATTTCTATTTTACAGGTGAGAAAAGTAAAGATATAAATAGCAACTCTTTTGTTCAAGTTCACATACCAAGTAGGTATCAGAATTCAAACCCACGGCTGTTAGATTTCACAGCTATCGACTTTTCACTGGGTCACGTTGCCATAAAACTTTCCAAAACACTTAGAACATTTTTTGGGTTTGATTTTTGAAACATCTATATTAAGAACTTGATTTTTGTTGCTGGCAAGATCTTGATATTAAGATGCAAATAAAGTCAAGATGATTTATGGTGTTTTGTTTTCTCCCAAACCTGAATGATATTTATCCACTATTTTAGAGGAAGTTTCAAACACACAGTACACTATACAACTGGAAACAGACTCACACTTGTAATTTCTTCTAATTATCACTGAAATTATAGCCTTTGAAGACACAGACTCTATTAGACCTCCTCTCCCTGAATGTTCTGACCAATAACCCTTTCTACATTCACCACCGCACAGCCATATGGAACTGTTCAGTCTTTTATTGAGACTCTTGATTGAGAAGCCTCATGGGACTGTGAACAGCCAAAGAAAGAGAAAAATATTAGTAGTAATAATACTAAGATTGGACTAGAAAAGGCTGATTCAGCAGGTATAGGAACCATAATTTCACATCCTACTATGCCAGCAGCAAGGGAACTAATTACTTGGCAGACACTATGAACTTCAGGTACATTTTTTATTTCACTTCAGTTGAAGTCAAGTCTTCTAAAGAATTTTCTATATAAAACAATGTGTTTGCTGCCAAGATACACTAAAATATATATGACAAAAATGTAATATTAGACTCTCGATGTAATAAAATTTCCCAAAGCTATGAAATCCCTGCTTCTTCTCCCATTAATAAGGGGACTTATTTTCAATCAGTGTATTACAATATCCTTGTTCATTGTGATGCTTTATGGTGCACTATGTAGGTGATTGTGCTTTTCAATGAGACTGATTTTCTGAACTTTGGAGTGTAGAAAAATGTGAAGTTCATGTTGTGTAATGCAGTATTTACATTTTTAATGCTATTGAAATGCATTTATTCAAAATATAATGATAGCACTAATGATTATCAAACTAATGCTTTAAGTGTTTATGCTGATGTGAATTTAATCTTTACATTCATTTTTTTTTCCATTTTAAAGAGATTTCTAAAAATTATCAGTCAGCCAAAGGTGTTCCTTGAATACACCCTGTATACAGAGATCTACAACCATTATGAGGGGGTGGTATTTTTTAAATGACTGTCATAACTTCTGCATATAAAACAATGACAGTATGAACAAATGTCATAAATATGAATAATTATTGGTATTATTACCAATTATTATTATTATTGGTACACAGAACTCTACATGGAGCAAACAGACTTCCAGTTTCCTTTAACATTGATTCCTGTTCATTCCCTTCCTCTCCTCCTCGACTTATGAATATCTTTCATCATCTAGCTAAATTCTTAATTCCATGTCAGTGATCCATCTATCATCATACTCTTAATGATGTCTCTAGTCCCATGATCCTTTTATTTTTATGAAGCCTTATTTTCCTACCCCTTTCTTTTCAAGCAGTTACTTCAGATAATAGCCACTTTTCTTAAGGTTCTTCACTAATGACAATTTTAAAAGAACTATACCCAACTACCTAGTGGATAATCATTAATTAAATACATGATTTTATCATAGTTTATAACACAGGCTAACTCCTAGGATTTAAATTATATTAAAATAAAATATGATTTCTTCCTTTATAGAAATTTCATGCTCGATGATATCAGAACAAAACTTATCACAAACAGAACTTAACTTATTAGTCTATTGTGATTAACTTATTAGTATATTGTGAGAAGACAAGCTAATGATTCACTAAACTCGTTTTCGTCTTTGCCTTGCAAAATAACACATCTGCATTTCTCAGCTCCTTTGTTTTTACATATGATCCCTGCAGTTGGGAAGTCACATCACTGAGTTCTGGCCAAAGGAGTGTGAGTGGAAGTAACAGGTGTCACATTTAGCATAGTCCATTGTCACCTCTCATTTGCCATTCCACTGGAAACCATTAAACCTATGAAATGATAGAGCCTTGTAAGGAGGATAACCAACGATCCTGAATCATTGCACAGAAAAGAACAACCTGCTGACCGGAAACATCCCCTTGCTCTTTATGTGAGTGGAAAATATACTTCTACTGATCTAAGAGATTACAGAGTTGTGTGTGTTTTACTGCTCTGATAATTTAAGTAATAAAGATAGGTGAGAAAGAGCTATAAAAATAACTCCTAAAATATATGACATTGGCTTTGCAATAGATGATGGCAAAGAAACATATTGGAGGCTGGAGGTGGAAAACTATTATATGCAGTGGTACAATATTTATTAAAACTGTTACCTGAAATGACATAGAGGACAATACACAGAGTTTATAGCTCCAAGAGTTGTAGTTGGTATGATAATACACATTGACTTTTCCTTTCACTTTAAGTCATATTTTACATATTTCCATGTGAACAGAGCAGAACTGGACAATTTTCAAACAGAAAAAAATGGAATAGAGAGAATTAATAAATTATAGGATATAAGCAGTTGGAATAAGAAAAGACTATATATCACATGGTAACTTAGGATTTTAAGCTGGAGGCAATGACTGCATTGGACTTGGGTTGACACCATTGATACAAGAGTATGTTTTTCGTGTATGAGAAGAGGAGTGAAATCAGTACTTGGTGGCCAAAAAAATAATAACAATAATGTTTCCTAGGACATGGGGGAGGCATAAGATGGAAGAGATTTGAAATATCAATCACTGCTTGGAAGGTAGAAACACTCATTTTGAAATTAAATGATGATAATCTTTCATTACTATTTTAAAATTTGTTACAACAACAACGAACATTAACTAACACATTTATCCCTCCCTCCCACACTATTGCCCTAACCTCCCCAAGTATGTGTGTATTTATTTGTATGTGTTTATATCTATCTTCCATCTATCTTTGTATTTAGCTGCCTGATTAACTGTACCTACCAAGATGTATATTAAAACCTGCATTTCCCATACAATAAGTCTTAATCAGATTCTGTAACTCTTTATTCACTTTTTATTAAGGACAGGAACCCCATTCTCTATTTTTATTTGGTTGGTTATTAAGACTAAATCATATTGAAAACCACTCACCACTCCCACTATCTCAAGCTAGCAAGGTAGTTTTGAATGAATTGAATTAGTGGGAGTAGGATTAAGTACCTGTTCCCACACACACTTTCCTCGCTTCTGTTTCCTAACACTCGATAGTGAGAAAGAAGTAGAGAGGAGGCAGATAGTCTTCATCACTAACTGGCCACAATGAGGTTGCTGTATTTCTTTGACTCATCAAACTCTACTGCCTCACCTCATTGTCTATGGACTCAATACTGAAAAGCTGTCCAGTAGCTGAAGATGTTTTCAAGAAAAACCTTCTGAGGCACTGATGCTTCTTTATGAATTGGCCTCATCCTTATGCTTATTTGCAACCAGCACCAATATTCTGCATTCTTTTTTTTTATTAACATCTTTATTGGAGTATGACTGCTTTACAATGGTGTGTTAGTTTCTGCTTTATAACAAAGTGACTCAGTTATACATATACATATATCCCCATATCTTCTCTCTCTTGCATCTCCCTCCCACCCTCCCTATCCCACCCCATGTGCATTCTTCTTTGTCTTATGCTGCACAAGGTCCTAGTAAGATTATAAAAATATGAAGAATTTATAATAATAGAAGTATTAGTCAGCAGGTAACCTGTATTGAGAACTTGCTAAGTTCTAAGAACTGTCCTAAGTTTTTAACATTGAAATAATATTCCTTCATTACACCATTCCTATGAAATGATTACTATTTTCACCATTTTACAGATAAGAAAACCAAAGACTGAAAGTGTTCTCGTAAAACTGACCAAGGAAAATAAAGAAACTTCTTTAAGAACACAGTGTCAGAAATAAAATAGAAGACACCATCTAAGATGCTTCAGATGTTAAAAAGAAAGTAATGGGGTATTATTTTTAAATTATTTATACCAATAATTTATAAACTTTAAATGAAATGGACAAATTCCATTTATGAAATCCAACATAAATAGTAGCATTCAATTTGTAGAGTGCTACTAAAGCAGTTTAATCTTTAATTAAAGACATTCCATGAAGAAAAATCCAAGCCAAAATGTCTTTGTTGATGAATTTAACCAAACACCCAAAGGAAAAATGTTGAATATTATGTTAAAACTTCCAGAGGCGGAAAAAAAAAAGAGTAGTTACACTGCACCTCATTTGGGGAGACTACCATAATCTTTTCTGGGGGAAAATCTAACAATAACAACAAAAATTTGACCGTCAATATCATTAAGAAAAATAAATGCAAAATTCCTTTTAATATTAGTAAATCAAATCCAGAATTATGTAAAAATAATAAAATAAGGCACTGTTGATTTAGGAGGATCATTAATAAAATAGAATATAGACATGCAAATAAGATTTAAAAAGCCAAAATATAATGTGTGAGTTTTTGGTTTAAAATCTTAACACCAAAACAATTTTCACATTAACAAAATAAAGGAGATATATAATATGATCAATATCCTAATGATTATATGATTATGTTCAATAAACTTTTTTTTTTTTTTTTTGCGGTACACGGGCCTCTCACCATTGTGGCCTCTCCCGTTGCGGAGCACAGGCTCCAGATGCGCAGGCCCAGCAGCCATGGCTCACGGGCCCAGCCGCCCCACGGCATGTGGGATCCTCCCAGACCGGGGCATGAACCCGTGTCTCCTGCATCGGCAGGTGGACTCTCAACCACTGCGCCACCAGGGAAGCCCCAATAAACATTTTTAATGAAAGAATTTTTAAGACTGAATAAATGAACAAAAAGTTGATAGTCTAATGTCTTATTTTGTTTGTGCTGCTGTAACAAAATATCATAGACTAGGTAGCTTATAAACAACAGATATCTAGTTTTCATAGTTCTGTAAGCCAGAAGTCCAAGATCAAGGCACCAGTGGATTCACGATGTGATGAGGGCCCATTTTCTGGTTCATAGACTGCTATCTTCTCATTGTCTCCTTACATGGCAGTAGGAGCGAGGGAGAACTTCCCTATTCCTCTCATAATAACACTAATGCCATCATGAGGTCTTCACTTTCATAACCTACTTAACTCCCAAATGCCCCATCTCCAAATAGCATCACATTGGGTATTACTTTTCAACATATGGATTTTGGGGGAGTGCAAACACTTAGACCTTAGCAATTGGTAATCAGGAAAGAAACTAGACTAAACTGAAAAGTCTCAGGTTTACAAATACATTCAAAGCAATGCTAAAATTCATGATGCTTTTGATCATAAAGGTAGCATTACAGTTTTAGGAATCTTTCCACTTGCAATAACCCAAGGGTTTTCCGTGCATTTTGCCCTGCATTTTCAGTGACAAATGCAGGATTTAATGATTATGAAACAATAGAATTTACTTTTATCTTCTCTACCATATGTCCTGGCAGGCATAGTACATGCAAATAGGATTCAACATCCTCATCCAGTGTTTTACTTGGCAAATATAGCTTTACTGCTTACTAAACTTGCTTTATGCTGATTGTAGAGTAAGAGCAAACACATTAGATTGCCCTGCCCTAAGAAATGAAAATGACAGATGAAAAGATTTAAATATGAACTATAGTACCAAGAAAGGCGAACAAAATGCTTGCAAGAGGTGCCTAAGTAATGGCACCTATCATCTAGAGCTAAGCAAAAGGGCCTTTGTTCATTCTAGAAAATGGAGTTAGTAAGAGGAGTTCAATTAAATGCTGCTTCTCAGAAATAGGGGTCAATAATTGCAGTCTCCAAAGGCTAGTTTTCTAGCCTGCCATGACACTGGGGTTTTCTGGAAGTCTTAGGCAAGGGGATTTTCCTTATTTTGAATTGTATGACTTTCTTTTTATCATATTGTACATATTTCTAAAATCTTTCTTACATAAAATTCTATTTTTAAAGGGCAAATAGCAATATTCAGGAAGATTGTTTATTTGAAGAAGACATTGTTGGGAATTTTCAAAAGATAAAATCTCTGTGTCTGTAAATGCTCATGCTTTGAAAGCATGTGACATTTACACCACAATAAAATGTAAATTAGTTTGTTTTGCCCTTGGAGATTTGGGGATATGGTGTGGATTAGAGGAGGATAAAAGAAAATATTAGCCAATTTGGCACCAGGATAAAAATAGGAACCAGATTTAAGTTCTGGTACTGGCTTGCTATTAACTAGTTTATTATCCTTAACTAGTCCTTTATCTATTATGAACAACTAATTAATAGATTCAGTTCATTTATGCAGTCAATGAAAATGTATGTGACCCTGTTAGTCAAATCATGTCACTCCTACTCAAATCCCTCTAAGGGTTTCGCATCACTTCTAGAGTAAAAGCCAAAGTTTTGAAAACAACGAGGACATCTCCTACTGCTCTCCTCTTGCTAATGCTGCCCCAGCCTCAGTGGTCTCACTGATAATCCTAGGTTACACTCAGTTCACATCCACAGCCAAGGCCATTAATTGCACATACTTGCTGTAGTCCCTGTGTCTGGAGTTCTCTACCCCTCCTCACACAAAGTGTTTTCTTAGCTTGTTCACACCCCTCTTTCAGGTCTTTACTCAAACATCACTTTCTCAAGGAGGCCTTTACTTATAACCCTACTTTTAATGGCACCCCTCCCCTAACACTCCTTATGCTCATTCCTGCTATGTTTTTCTATTTAGTATTTCTCATTTTTTAATATATCATTTATTTATTTATCTTATCTATTGACTGATTGACTGTTTTCTTTCCCACCCCCTCACAACCAGAAATTAAGGTCCATGATGCTAGACTATTTTTTGCTGTCTTATTGACCATTGTATCCTCAAAACATAGGATAGTTCCTGGCACAGAGTGGACATTCACTAAATACTTGTCGAACAAATGAAAGTAATGAGTACTACCTACAACATGTTAGGTCTTATTAAACTTACTGAGCATCAGCAAATCATCTTTAGAATGATGATTTTTTTTCTAATAATAAAATAACATGATGAGAAAGGATGACCCAATATAGCCCCTTGAGGAGATAATAGAGTAAAATGCTCAATGGAGATGCTTGGAGGAAATCTAGTTTCATATTTTGTATAAATAAATTAAACTGAACCTAAAATTATATATAGTTTTTCTAGAACTTATGGTCTCTGAAAATAAATACATATCAGCAGATTCATGTTACCTCAACCTCTTCAGCTGGCATTCATGTGTTTCTAGATTCCAGGATAGGGAGAGAATTTTTATGTTGTAGAGGTAAAAGAGAATAATAGGTGTTATGTAAGCCTGCTGACTAAACTGCCCTCTCTTTACCTTATACTGATAAGGAAGGTTGAGACACACTTGGAGTAAGAGCTAAAATATTGGCTGTTCAAGACAGAGAAAAAATAATAAACAAACAAATGATGAATAAACATGGTAATTACAGATTTACATGTTCTATGAAGCAGATACAGCCAGGGTAATTGCAGAGTAAATGAGAGGATATTTTAGGTATTCATTAAGGTCCCTTTTAGCTAAAGTCTCATCCTCTCCACATGGAAAAGAAAAGAGGTCCATTTGACTTTAACACGAGATGAAGGAGAAGAGTGACAAGAGACAAGTCAGGTTAGCAAATCAGAATTTATTGCCACTCATAGCTTTATTATAAGTCATTGTAAAGTTTCATGCAGCAGAATGTTTTCTTCAATTTTATCGGAATCACTTGGGCTTCTGAGAATACACTTGAAGATAGGTCAATACAGAAATACCACTTGGAGCCTATTAGGGTAGTCTGAGTCAGAACCAACAGAGACTTGGATCAGGATGCTAGGAGGGAAGGTGGAAAGGAATGGTTAGATTATTGACATATTTTGAAGAAAAAGCCCAACAGAACTTAGTTATAAATTGGATATTCAAGGTGAAAGTAAAAGGAGGCATGAAGGATGACTAAAGTATTTGGCCCGAACAACTAGAAGTTAAGTAATTATTAACTAAGATAAAGAAGATGGAGTAGGAGAGGTTTCTGAACAGAAGATCAGGAACTCAGTTTTGGACACATGAAGTTTAAAATGATGATAAGATATCCAAGTGGATAGACTGATTAAGAAGATACAACAGTCTGGAGTTTACAAGAAAGGTTAGGTAGTAGAAACTATATAGATATTCTTGATTACTTGAGACTGGATAATATACCATCAGAGTGGTGACAAATGGAAAAATACACCCTTAACACCAAGAATAATATAAACCCATATAGCACATGTTTTCAGTAGTCTCTCTGTGTGTGCACACACCTATGTTCAGATTCCTAATTGTCAGAAGATGCAGTTTGGGACATTCGAAATATTGTAGAGGACAAAGTCATAGATCCAATTCTAGCTGCATATACTGCTAGTTGTGTGGCTTAGGAAGAGTTAACTAAACTCTGAGTGTCAGGTTTTTTTTGACAATAATAGGTCAATGATAATATCTTCCGTCCATTTTGCTTGTGAAGAACACATATGTGCGAGGTTGCACAGCTTGGAGCAAAGTAAAATACAGATCTAGATAGAAAATACCAATTTAATGGAGGTCCTAGATTTTGCAGGTGGGAGTTGGATTGGTTGAGGGGGACAAGTCTCTGTCTCACAGAGGTTGCCAGAAGTTAAAATGTTTTACATAATTTTTACAATATTACTTAAAAGATTAAAATGTTATTTGTAAATAAATACTATCTTTCTGAAAAGCTATTTCCCACTATGTATTGGGAGGCTTAAAAATGCATAGATTTAACCTAGGAAGTGGACTATATCATAAGAAAATAAAAAGATAAGTTTAAGGTTTTACAGTTGAAAACAACTCAAATGTCCAATAGTAAAAAAAAAAAAAACTGTACTAAATGATGATGATTTACCCATAGAGTACACTAGTATGAAGCCATTAATATATTAAAAAAATATTTAGTGAAGTAGGAAAAGCTGGTATAAGGGGCAGGACAGGAATAAAGGTGCAGATGTAGAGAATGGACTTGAGGATATGGGGAGGGGAAGGGTAAGCTGGGATGAAGTGAGAGAGTGCCATGGACATATATACAACACCAAATGTAAAATAGATAACTACTGGGAAGGAACCACATAGCACAGGGAGATCAGCTTGGTGTTTTGTGACCACCTAGAAGGGTGGGATAGGGAAGGTGGGAGGGAGACATGAGGGAGGGGATATGGGGATATATGTATACGTATAGCTGATTCCCTTTGTTGTACAGCAGAAACTAACACAACATTGTAAAGCAATTATACTCCAATAAAGATGTTAAAAAATGTATGACAAATTATTATTTTTTATTATTTGTTTCATATTAATTGTTTAAATTATAAGGAAAAAAAACTAGAGGCAACCAACCATGTGTTGATTACAATGTGTATTTCAGGAATCACATTTGGAATAATTTGCTTTACCTTTCTAAGGTTTCTAAATTCTTTGCAATAGGTGTTATTTTTTCTCATAAGAAACAAGTAGTTTATAGAAAAAATATATTCTTGGGCCTTTTAATATTTAGCTGTTCATACAACCAAGATGTCACTTCAGTCTCATGTGCTTTTATTGCCTCGAACTTACTTTACACTGAGGAAAAGCAATCTCTTTATTGATGAACTAAACCATTAATTGAATAAGAGAGTTTCTTCTTTGCAATGTTCTGAAAAAATGCTATAAAAATAATAATGAGACACTAACTTCCATAAAATATTTGTTTATCTGAACTCATTTAAATTTAGTGTTTTTCCTTGAAAAGCTTTATGAATAATTAAGCCCAGTCTAACTTGCTTAGAAAGCTCTGGTTTAAGCTAGCACCATTAAAATTAAACCACTCTCACAAAAGACCCATTAACATCATTTAAATTTGGTAAGGAAGGGACCCTAGACTATGCAGAAGTCAAAAGACCTGACCACTAGTATAATGATCTGACATGATGAGCGTTGTAAGAGTGCTGATATAAGGAAAAGCCTGTGTGCTCATTAGACATTTTAAAAGAAACTACCTTTAAGAAGTATATTGCAGGCAGGAATGTACAGTGGAGAAAGGACAGTCTCTTCAATAAGTGGTGCTGGGAAGACTGGACAGGGACATGTAAAAGTATGAGATTAGATCATTCCCTAAAACCATACACAAAAATAAGCTCAAGATGGATTAAAGACCTAAATGTAAGGCCAGACACTATCAAACTCTTAGAGGAAAACATAGGCAGAACACTCTATGACATAAATCACAGCAAGATCCTTTTGGGGCTTCCCTGGTGGCGCAGTGGTTGAGAGTCCGCCTGCCGATGCAGGGGACACGGGTTCGTGCCCCTATCCCGGAAGATCCCACATGCCGCGCAGCGGCTGGGCCCGCGAGCCATGGCCGCAGAGCCTGTGTGTCCGGAGCCTGTGCTCCGCAACGGGAGAGGCCACAGCAGTGAGAGGCCCGCGTACAGCAAAAAAAAAATAAAAAAAAAAAAATAAAAATAAAGTTTATAAAAAAAAAAAAAAAGATCCTTTTGGACCCACTTCCTAGAGAAATGGAAATAAAGACAAAAATAAACACATGGGACCTAATGAAACTTAAAAGCTTTTGCACAGCAAAGGAAACCATAAACAAGACCAAAAGACAACCCTCAGAATGGGAGAAAATATTTGCAAATGAAGCAACTGACAAAGGATTAATCTCCAAAATTTATAAGCAGCTCATGCAGCTCAATAACAAAAAAAACAAACAACCCAATCCAAAAATGGGCAGAAGACCTAAATAGACATTTCTCCACAGAAGATATACAGACTACCAACAAACACATGAAAGGATGCTCAACATTTTTACTCATTAGAGAAATGCAAATCAAAACTACAATGAGATATCATCTCACACCAGTCAGAATGGCCATCATCAAAAAATCTAGAAACAATAAATGCTGGAGAGGGTGTGGAAAAAAGGGAACACTCTTGCACTGCTGGTGGGAATGTGAATTGGTACAGCCACTATGGAGAACGGTATGGAGGTTCCTTAAAAAACTACAAATAGAGCTACAATATGACCCAGCAATCCCACTACTGGGCATATACCCTGAGAAAACCATAATTCAAAAAGAGTCATGTACCAAAATGTTCATAGCAGCCCTATTTACAATAGCCCAGAGACGGAAATAACCTAAGTGTCCATCATCGGATGAATGGATAAAGAAGATGTGGCACATATATACAATGGAATATTACTCAGCCATAAAAAGAAATGAAATTGAGCTATTTGTAATGAGGTGGATGGACCTAGAGTCTGTCATACAGAGTGAAGTAAGTCAGAAAGAGAAAGACAAATACTGTATGCTGACACATATATATGGAATTTAAGAAAAAAAATGTCATGAAAAACCTAGGGGTAAGACAGGAATAAAGACACAGACCTACTAGAGAATGGACTTGAGGATATGGGGAGGGGGAAGGGTAAGCTGTGACAAAGTGAAAGAATGGCATGGACATATATACACTACCAAACATAAGGTAGGTAGCTAGTGGGAAGCAGCTGCATAGCACAGGGAGATCAGCTCGGTGCTTTGTGACCACCTGGAAGGGTGGGATAGGGAGGGTGGGAGGGAGATGCAAAAGGGAGGGGATATGGGAACATATGTATATGTATAACTGATTAAATTTGTTATAAAGCAAAAAAAAATAAAAAATAAAGAAAAATTAAAAAAAAATCTTTGGGATTAGATGGAATACATTTATAATACTATTATGAGTGCAGATCAAGGGTATATTAAAAAATAAGAGATTATAATGAAAAAAAAGTATATTGCAGAGTTTCAGGGTATCTTGATTACTGTTTTATTTTTGTATTTTTTTTATCTTTAGTAATTTACAGATAAGAATGTAATAATTTAATCATTTACTAATAGGAGAAATGGATTTCTAATTGCATTTCTGTTTTTATTAGCTGAGTTTTTGAACAATATTTGTTCTCCTAGTTTCAGAGTCCTCATTCATTCAATGGATAAATAATAGTCCCTAGCTCTATTTCATGCATTTTTAATGTGCATGAAATGTGCTAATTCTTGTATAGTTCTTAGCATTGTACCTAGAATAAAGTGATTTTTTATTATTGTTAGTATTATCATTATTATTATTTTCTGTAGTTTTCCTGTATTGGTAAATCAAATAAATGTATTACCTGAGACTCCTGAAAATACACCAGGAATCAATAGTGTGGTAGTTTTCAGGCTTAGAGAAACCAAAGAGACCAATGGTTTTCTCCTCTTTAAAAAAGGCAACTTTAATGTTGAAATATATGTCAAATATTTATCCATACCTAAAATTTCAATTAAGACTAACTGAAGTAATACAGGCATAAGATCTTTCTAAATTATAAAGCTCTGTGTAAATATGAGAGATGATTACTAATGTTACCAGGCTATTGTATAAGCATTGCAATTAGTATCCAAGTTAGCAATCATTCTCTGCAACATAATAAAGGGCATTAAGTGTTAGTTTCTTCCCCCCAAAGCATATATTTTATTTCCTAGGCATAATTTACAAACCTGCAAAAGCAACTTGAATTTGTATTATCAATCATTTTAAGAGAAAGATCCATTTTGAGAGTCCTTTTTTAATATAGTAATCTCATAATGTATTGCTGACTTAAAATGGTATATCATCTAATTATGAGTTAATATTTTATTAAATTTTGTAATATTATAATATTATTAAATTTTGTATTGCTTACAACTTCTTTTTTTTTCTAGATATACCTTTTCATGAGCAAACATCTGCACATAGTTAGAAATCAGCTTTAACTTAGAATTCATGGTGGTGGAATATATTGGATGAAAAAATATGAGGGTCTACTTGCCAACTCAAAGCAATATGAACTTTGGTGTAGTGAATATAAATTAACTCTCCAGGGAAGGTTTTCTGAGAGTAGTGCTTATATGACTCATGCTATCTCTTGATCCATGAAATGCATTGCACACCATCAATTTGTTACTTGAATTGTCCTAAGGGGAGAAGCTTGTTGTTCACTCGCTGAAGTAAATTTAAGGGAATGCTAAATCATTTTATTGGCTGCATTATCAATATTTCATTATTTATGCAAATAAGAACACAGTTTTATAACATTTTATAATAAATACTTAACATTTATACAGTCCATTTTATTAAAGCTCTTAGAAAAACTAAAGAGAGCCTATATCTCTGTCATATTTTGCCCTTATAATTGTGATGGGTAACTGAGATTTAAGAATCTTTGTAACTGGGGCTGGTCAGACCTTGCAGGAGAAGCAAATCTATTTTAGCCTACTCTGCCTTCTTCTACAATATCATGAGTTGTTCATGATTCTGGTCTTTCAGGCTAAGGCTAATAAAAATACAAAATGACCAAAGAATTATACTCGACAGTTTACAAAGTACTTTCACATTTATTTGGAGTAGGCTGTGATTTTTCCGCCTGGCCTTCATAATGAATTGACTTTGAATGCAAGTTGCCAGGGCAGGGAGCAAACAGTTTACCCAATTTTCCTCAGACTATGTTGAAAGTTACTTTGGAAAAATGAACTGAGTATATAAAACATTTTGAATCACCCAAACCTCAGAATCTATTCATCAAAAACTCTAGCAGGCTATCAGAGGGAAAAACTGAACATGATTATTTTTAGTAATTTGAATTTTGATTTTGTCATATTTATAGCTGAACTCTTTAAAAAATTTCCAAAAACATCAACAAAACTTTTACCAGCTTGAATTCTTAGGAAACGGTGGTATGTGCCTTACTCCTTGAGATTACTGGGAAGACTAAGGAAATGACATCATGTATGAAATAATCCAGGTATCTGGATCAGGTTTCCCTTAGAACTCTGTTCATATTGCTATTATTGCCCTCCTACAATTTTATTGCAAGTGCAAATTTAGCTTCTGTCTTCCTCTACAGATTATGAGCTATTTAGCTATATGAGCAGTATATCATTCTTTGTGTTCCTAGTACAACAGCATTTTAATGATTCAGTTGCTCATTTTCTCCTTCATTCAACAAATACTTGAACATCTTCTGTATGTATGAGAGAGTGAATCCCATAGTGTTAGCATTACCTAAATTTGGATTCAAATCCTAGCTCTATAAAGTAGTAATTTTGTGACCTCTGGAATATGACATTATCTACTTAAACCTTAGTTTAGAGCATATAAAACAAATCACATTGTTGTGACAATTAAATAGTAGCAAAACTCAACAATTGCAAGCTAATTATAGCTAAAATTATGGGTTAAATCGTGTTGGTTAGTTTGTAGCAATAAAAATCAAATGCGAACTAAAATTAGTAAATTGAGGTAATGGATCTATGAGTCAGCATTAGTCAAATTATGCTGCAGTAACAAGCAGTACTAGAATCTCATAGGATTATAACCATAAAAGTTTAATTAACTTATATGTCACTGTGGGAAAGCTGTGGTCTTGCTCCACATACTTATCCTAATGAAGTAGACCTTATCTGAAACATTGCCAGCTACATTGCATAAGGGAAAAAGCAGGGATAAAAATCAACAGTAATACTTAAATCTGGTATTTGTTACTTTCATTCATATTTCATTTGCCAAAACAATTTAAAATCAGTCTGATTTCAATAAGGCACTGACATGGGAAAAACATAATACAATCTATTATAAGAGGTAAGCAATACATGGAAAAAGACAATCACATTCTAGGGAGTCATAGTACTTAACTCAGCACCTATGTGAGGTAGTAGTTATATTAAGTTCCTGAGACCAAAGTTTATGTGGGGGATGGAGAGAGTATCTGGAAATGAAATGATAGCTTGGGCCCTCCAGATGATAGGAATATTTGATTGGATGATACTAATTTACTGTAGGAACAATCACCAATGGAAGCTGTCCAAGCTGCCTAATCTTGACTATTTACTGAATAACTGAAATTCAGCAGAGGCATACAGGAGACTTCAGATTTTGGAAAATCACATCCTGGTTTTAGTTTCACACACAATGGTGATTCTGGAACTTGTCTATATTACCAAATCCCTATTCTATACCTCTGCACAGATAATATAGGCTCAAAATATTTTCAAATTTCATCTTTTGTTACCTCTTCTTCTTCTATCAGTGAATCTCTAAATATTTTTTTCCAGTAGTTGATCTTACAGCCCCAATTTCTTCATCTCATCAGGAAGAGACATTCTCTGTGGCACAGGAACGTAAAGATATCTTAGGGGTAGGCCTTCAGACTCATACCAAAATCAAGTGCTAGAATCTGTCTGACCCTACAAGATGGCTTGAAATCCAATGTCATAGAGTTGAAAATTTATTGAATTAAAAACTTTTGAGCAAGGGAACAGCTCAAAGCAGACATTTAGGAAGCTAGAACTAGCAATGATGTCTTAAAAGTAATGAAGTAGCAGTCTGGAGGTAGTGATCTGAATATCGCATACCTACCAGAGTTTAGAGACCCTTTCTTTCACTTAGTTGTGGCAACTAAAATTATGATAAAAAATTCTCAACTGTATCTGCCCAGACCAACTTCTGTCCAGATCGATAGCTACCTGCGATTTGTTTTGTTTAATCATCATGAGATTAATAGAGGGCTGGAGACTTTAGAATGAGGTCAGGGTCATATTATTATACTATAATACCTAGTGTTATTTGCAAATGATATTACTATCATATAAATATATTTCAAATATATAAACTATAACTGTATCTTAAAAAATTAACAAATCATTCATTAGTCAGGAGAATTTTAAGAAAAAGTTATATAACTCAATAAAAGATATGTAATAGGTAATGAACAATATTAAACCACATGCTATAAAAGATTTTAGTAGTATTTATGTTTTAAAACATAATTCATGAGTTTTATTTCACATAACCTTAAAAATGAGAAGGCATTTTATAAAGACAATTATACAATTAGTGGCATTATACATAAAAAGTCAGAAAATGGTGGCATTATACATAAAAAGTCAGAAAATAAAGCTTTTAATTATCAGAAATTTCAGATTTATGGAATCTTTCTCATTCAAATCAAAAGATTTACCTTAATTTTCCATTCTCCTCATAGAACCATTCCATAGATAAAAACAAATCAGGTGCTTTTAGGAAATAACTCTGCCTCACATTTGGAACACAAAAATAAGACAATTATTTTCACTTTTTATAAAATACTAAAGGAAGAATAATTATTTCCATTGCTAGAAATGTCAGCAATGAAACGAAACGTGTAACAGTATAAATTTAGAAAAAAGTTCAATGACATAAATTTGTTACCCAGCCAAAAATTATACACAATTGTAGTCAAACATACTTATTTTGAAAGGAGTTCCGGAATGATGAATCTTAATAATATCAATCAGCATGCATTTTCAAAATACAAATCCAACTGCAAGTAAAAATCATAACTTTTTTTAAAGACTGGAACTATTTCAATAGATACAAATTTGTTCATGAAAATTTAAACAGGATATTGTTTCAATGAAAAACGGATTTCCTTAGAAGCAGTAATAAGTATTCTCATAAAATTATAAACAGCTTACATCATTCCTGGTATAATTTCCCAGAATATGAATATGTTGATTAATTTCATGAGAAGCCGAATTTGATTTAGTCTTCTAAACATCAAGAGCTATACTTAAAGGCCAATCTAGTAGTATAATTCAGCAAATCAAGCTTTGAATTTCAGATTTTTTTTTGTGGACATTTCTCTTTCACTCCTGTGAATACTTTACTGCCTACTTTGTTATGTTAGATATTAGAAAATATTTTATAATTTTGATTGGCTTGATATATTAATATTTATAATTTGATATAATGGTAAAAATAGATGTCCCTTAAAAATATTTTCCAAATATTCTCTTATACTTTAATAATACGTGTCTTTATTTATATTATCAATAAATTGGGAGAATTGTGCTGAAATAAACTGCTATTGTCTTGAAGGTCATAACATAATAAGGTTGTTTCAATGTAGATAGTGCTTTATCACAGGCTTAGCTACCTGTTCTAAATTATCCTAAGGAAAAGAAATATTTAAAAAATGTAAATCCCTGTTTATTTATCTATCTATCTGGCTGTCATTCATGCAGTCATATCAAGCCAATTTCTATTTCTTCTTCTGTTAAAGAAACCAGTGAAGTTGTATATGTGCTAATGTTACTTCTATTAAAGAGGAAAGTAGGGTCGGTGTGTCAGAATTTAAATCCCTCCTTAGCTTTTTGACAGCTGTGGGTTTTTGCACAATCATTTCAACTACTCTCAGTTTTTTTTTTTTTGGTTTTTTAATCTGTAAAGTGGGAGAGATACTAAAGCCTTTATTACATTATGGATGTATGACAAATGAGATAATGCATGTGAAACTTTTATCCAATACATGCCATATGCCTACTATTCAGTAAATTGCAATTATTGTAAATTAGCATGGTGGCTACCCTGAGAATATAAGTAGGCCAATCAGGATTCACAACCTGCCTGATTCTAAATCCCATTATCCCTACTCTAAATAATACTGCCTCTTGATCACAAATATCTCATCAATGAAAGAGCCCTCTAAAAGAGGTTTGCTAAAAGTGGTAATATTAAATTTGCAAATATAATTAACTAGACCACAAAATTGAACAGTTATCTTGCTAGTAATGGAATTTGTTACCAAAGGCACATTTAGTCTGTTTCCTTTGCAGCCAAGCCAGGTGGGTTTGCTGGAGAACAGAAGTGCTGATGAGACAATGTACTGACCCACTTTGTCTCCCCACAGACGATCCCAGCTGGCGTAGTGTGCACTCATTATTCAAGTAAGACAGTATTTTTTGACTTTTTATTATATCTCTCTAAGGAAATAAAAATATAAATGTTGTTGTTGTGTCATCTGTAGAGGAAAAAAACAAACAAACTTGGATCTGATATTTGAAAGAGCTGAATCCCATGTGAAATTATCCTCACATTAAAATAGAAGCAGTGGTTTATAATTGCAAATATAAACCAGGTGTCTGTCATCACTTTTTATTCTAATCTCATCACAGACACGTGAAACCTTGAAGTATATTTTAAATATATAAAAGAAGAAAAACTATCTTAAAACTATTTTTATATTACACAGTTCCAGTATATGTCTTTCAAAGAGAAAGAGTGACAGAATTGAAGAGCAGAGACATAGAGAAATAAGTTATTTTGTTGATATTGGTAATATGCTATAAATACCTGGATTTCAGATACTGAAGAATATGTTGGCTTAAAAAAAGAAATGAGACTAGTACATACCCACAGGGCTGTTCTGAAGGAAACACTGGTGAGAACAAGTACTATTTCAATACATGTACTTGAGGACTTGACCAAAAACTGAGTAGAAGTTAATAGGGTTTTACAACTAAACAAAATAATGTTTTCTCATCAGTGATGAGAACCATTACAGTCAATTTTCGTAAGCTTTCAACATACTATGATGTAAAGAAAAGAATATGGCCTTGAAGGTCTTTGAAAAGAGGGTCTGAATCTTAGTAACCCGTCTCTGAGTTTCTTGAGGTAAGGTATTTTAACTCTTTCGTTTGTCCAGACATTGAGAGGAAGTAAATGAGAAAGACAAAGATATGTAATTGCAAAGATTTATAATTTCAGCAGAAATTTGACTCTGAAATGGAGAGAAAAAGACAAGGAAGAAGAAAGGAATGTCATACAATATTCTTGGATCCAAGAAAAGCTGCTCTATTTTCATGGCTTGCACTCTAAGCGTGCATATTTACTCCAACTGGCATATTTAAGGAAGTGCAAGTTAACTCTAGTAGTTTGAAAGTATTAAATCAACAAATTTATTGATTCTACATTTGTTCAAGTAATTTATATTTAGACAGTATAAAAAGAGAGATCATATTACCAACATCAATACATTTAGAGAGGCAATACACAGAAATGAAGTACACAGATCCAAATATGAGATAATAAAATTAACAAAAATTTTGGAGAAAAATCACAAAGAAGGACATAGTGGTTAATATCATTGAGTGAGGATCTCATTGGATGAAGCACACAATTGAAACAATATTCATTTTTTAAAGTTGTTAAGTCACTCATTGATTTTCATTTGAATCTTTGAATTTATTTTATTTATTTTTTATACAGCAAGTCCTTATTAGTCATCAATTTTATACACATCAGTGTATACATATCAATCCCAATCATCCAATTCATCACACCACGATTCCCACCCCCCCGCTGCTTTCCCCTCTTGGTGTCCATATGCTTTTTCTCTCATCTGTCTCAATTTCTGCCCTTCAAACTGGTTCATCTGTACCATTTTTCAAGATTCCACATATATGCGTTAATATACGAAATTTGTTTTTCTCTTTCTGACTTACTTCACTCTGTATGACAGTCTCTACATCCATCCATGTCTCAACAAATGACCTAATTTCATTTCTTTTTATGGCTGAGTAATATTCCATTGTATATATGTACCACATCTTCTTTATCCATTCATCTGTTGATGGGTGTTTAGGTTGTTTCCATGTCCTGGGTATTGTAAATAGTGCTGCCATGAACATTGTGGTACATGACTCTTTTTGAATTATGGTTTTCTCAGGGTATATGCCCAGTAGTGGGATTGCTGGACCATATGGTAGTTCTGTTTTAGGTTTTTAAGGAACCTCCATACTGTTCTCCATAGTGGCTGTATCAATTTACATTCTCACTAACAGTGCAAGAGGGTTCCCTTTTCTCCACACCCTCTCCAGCATTTGTTGTTTGTAGATTTTCTGATGATGCCCATTCTAACAGGTGTGAGAGGATAGCTCATTGTATTTTTGATTTGCATTTCTCTAATAATTAGTGATGTTGAGCAGCTTTTCATGTGCTTCTGGGCCATCTGTATGTCTTCTTTGGAGAAATGTCTATTTAGGTCCTCTGCCCATTTTTGGATTGGTTCCTTTGTTTTTTTAATATTAAACTGCATGAGCTGTTTATATATTTTGTATATTAATCCTTTGTCCATTGATTTGTTTGCAAGGATTTTCTCCCATTCTGAGGGTTGTCTTTTCATCTTGTTTATGGTTTCCTTTGCTGTGCAAAAGCTTTGAAGTTTCATTAGGTCCCATTTATTTATTTTTGTTTTTATTTCCATTACTCTAGGGGGTAGAGCAAAAAACATCTTGCTGTGATTTATGTGAAAGAGTGTTCTTCCTATGTTTTCCTCTAAGAGTTTTATACTGTCTGGTCTTACATTTAGGTCTCTAATCCATTTTGAGTTCATTTTTGAGTATGGTGCTAGGGAGTGTTCTAACTTCATTCTTTTACATGTAGCTGTCCAGTTTACCTAGCACCACTTATTGAAGAGACTGTCTTTTCTCCATTGTATATCATTCCCTCCTTTGTCATAGATAAGTTGACCATAGGTGTATGGGTTTATCTCTGGGCTTTCTGTCTTGTTTCAATGGTCTATGCTTCTGTTTTCATGCCAGAACCATATTTTCTTTTTTTTTTTTCCTTTTTTTAAATTTTTTTATTAGTTTCTGCTTTATAACAAAGTGAATCAGTCATACATATACATCTGTTTCCACATCCCTTCCCTCATCTCCCTCCCTCCCACCCTCCTCATCCCACCCCTCCAGGCGGTCACAAAGCACCGAGCTGACCTCCCTGTGCTCTGTGGCTGCTTCCCACTATCTATCTACCTTACATTTGGTAGTGTATATATGTCCATGCTGCTCTTTCGCTTTGTCACAGCTTACCCTTCCCCCTCCCCATATCCTCAAGTCCATTTTCTAGTAGGTCTGTGTCTTTATTCCCGTTTTACCCCTAGGTTCTTCATGACATTTTAAAAAAAAATTCCGTATATATGTGTTAGCATACGGTATTTGTCTTTCTCTTTCTGACTTACTTCACTCTGTATGACAGACTCTAGGTCTATCCACCTCATTACAAATAGCTCAGTTTCGTCTCTTTTTATGGCTGAGTAATATTCCATTGTATATATGTGCCACATCTTCTTTATCCATTCATCCGATGATGGACACTTAGGTTGTTTCCAGCTCCGGGCTATTGTGAATAGAGCTGCAATGAAAATTTTGGTACATGACTATTTTTGAATTATAGTTTTCTCAGGGTATATGCCTAGTAGTGGGATTGCTGGGTCATATGGTAGTTCTATTTTTAGTTTTTTAAGGAACCTCCATACTGTTCTGCATAGTGGCTGTACCAATTCACATTCCCACCAGAAGTGCAAGAGTGTTCCCTTTCCTCCACACCCTCTCCAGCATTTATTGTTTCTAGATTTCTTGATGATGGCCATTCTGACTGGTGTGAGATGATATCTCATTGTAGTTTTGACTTGCATTTCTCTAATGATTAATGATGTTGAGCATTCTTTCATGTGTTTGTTGGCAGTCTGTATATCTTCTTTGGAGAAATGCCTATTTAAGTCTTCTGCCCATTTTTGGATTGGGTTGTTTGTTTATTTGCTATTCAGCTGCATGAGCTGTTTATGAATTTTGGAGATTAATCCTTTGTCAGTTGCTTCATTTGCAAATATTTTCTCCCATTCTGAGGGTTGTCTTTTGGTCTTCTTTATGGTTTCCTTTGCTGTGCAAAAGCTTTGAAGTTTCATTAGGTCCCATTTGTTTATCTTTGTTTTTATTTCCATTTCTCTAGGAGGTGGGTCCAAAAGGATCTTGCTGTGATTTATGTCATAGAGTGTTCTACCTATGTTTTCCTCTAAGAGTTTGATAGTTTCTGGCCTTACATTTAGGTCTTTAATCCATTTTGAGCTTATTTTTGTGTATGGTGTTAGGGAATGATCTAATCTCAAATTTTACATGTCCCTGTCCAGTCTTCCCAGCACCACTTATTGAAGAGGCTGTCCTTTCTCCACTGTACATTCCTGGCTCCTTTATCAAAGATAAGTTGGCCATATGTGCGTGAGTTTATCTCTGGGCTTTCTATCCTGATCCACTGATCTATCTTTCTGTTTTTATGCCAGTACCACACTGTCTTAATCACTGTAGCTTTGTAGTATAGTCTGAAGTCAGGGAGCCTGATTCCTCCAGCTCCGTTTTTCGTTCTCAAGATTGCTTTGGCTATTCGGGGTCTTTTGTTTTTCCAAACAAATTTTGAAATTTTTTGTTCTAGTTCTGTGAAAAATGCCAGTGGTAGTTTGATAGGGATTGCATTGAATCTGTAGATTGCTTTGGGTAGTAGAGTCATTTTCACAATATTGATTCTTCCAATCCAGGAGCATGGTATATCTCTCCATCTATTTGTATCATCTTTAATTTCTTACATCAGTGTCTAATAATTTTCTGCATACAGGTCTTTTGTCTCCTTAGGTAGGTTTATTCCTAGATGTTTTATTGTTTTTGTTGCAATGGTAAATGGGAGTGTTTTCTTGATTTCATTTTCAGCTTTTTCATCATTAGTGTACAGGAATGCCAAAGATTTCTGTGCACTAATTTTGTATCCTGCTACTTTACCAAATTCATTGATTAGCTCTAGTAGTTTGCTGGTAGCATCTTTAGGATTCTCTATGTATAGTATCATGTCATCTGCAAACAGTGACAGCTTTACTTCTTCTTTTCCAATTTGGATTCCTTTTATTTCCTTTTCTTCTCTGATTGCTGTGGCTAAAACTTCCAAAACTAGGTTGAATAAGAGTGGTGAGAGTGGGCAGCCTTGTCTTGTTCCTGATCTTAGTGGAAATGGTTTCAGTTTTTCAACATTGAGGACAATGTTGGCTGTGGGTTTGTCATATATGGCCTTTATTATGTTGAGGAAAGTTCCCTCTATGCCTACATTCTGCAGGGTTTTTATCATAAATGGGTGTTGAATTTTGTCGAAAGCTTTCTCTGCATCTATTGAGATGATCATATGGTTTTTCTCCTTCAACTTGTTAATATGGTGTATCACACTGATTGATTTCCGTATATTGAAGAATCCTTGCATTCCTGGAATAAACCCCACTTGATCATGGTGTATGATCCTTTTAATGTGCTGTTGGATTCTGTTTGCTAGTATTTCGTTGAGGATTTTTGCATCTATGTTCATCAGTGATATTGACCTGAAGTTTTCTTTCTTTGTGACATCCTTGCCTGGTTTTGGTATCAAGGTGATGGTGGCCTCATAGAATGAGTTTGGGAGTGTTCCTTCCTCTGATATTGTTTGGAAGAGTTTGAGAAGGATGGGTGTTAGCTCTTCTCTAAATGTTTGATAGAATTCGCCTGTGAAGCCATCTGGTCCTGGGCTTTTGTTTGATGGAAGATTTTTAATCACAGTTTCAATTTCAGTGCTTGTGATTGGTCTATTCATATTTTCTCTTTCTTCCTGAGTCAGTCTTGGCAGGTTGTGCATTTCTAAGAATTTATCCATTTCTTCCAGGTTGTCCATTTTATTGGCATAGAGTTGCTTATAGTAATCTCTCATGATCTTTTGTATTTCTGCAGTGTCAGTTGTTACTTCTCCTTTTTCATTTCTAATTCTATTGATTTGAGTCTTCTCCCTTGTTTTCTTGATGAGTCTGGCTAATGGTTTGTCAATTTTGTTTATCTTCTCAAAGAACCAGCTTTTAGTTTGGTTGATCTTTGCTATCAATTCCTTCATTTCTTTTTCATTTATTTCTGATCTGATCTTTATGATTTCTTTCCTTCTGCTAACTTTGGGGGTTTTTTGTTCTTCTTTCTCTAATTGCTTTAGGTGCAGGGTCAGGTTGTTTACTCAAAATGTTTCCTGTTTCTTAAGGTGGGATTGTATTGCTATAAATTTCCCCCTTAGAACTGCTTTTGCTGCGTCCCATAGGTTTTGGGTCGTCGTGTCTCCATTGTCATTTGTTTCTAGGTATTTTTTAATTTCCTCTTTGATTTCTTCAGTGATCACTTCGTTATTGAGTAGTGTATTGTTTAGCCTCCATGTGTTTGTATTTTTTACAGATCTTTTCCTGTAATTGATGTCTAGTCTCATAGCATTGTGGTCGGAAAAGATACTTGATACAATTTCAATTTTCTTAAATTTACCAAGGCTTGATTTGTGACCCAAGATATGATCTATCCTGGAGAATGTTCCATGAGCACTTGAGAAAAATGTGTATTCTGTTGTTTTTGGATGGAATGTCCTATAAATATCAACTAAGTCCATCTTGTTTAATGTATCATTTAAAGCTTGTGTTTCCTTATTTATTTTCATTTTGGATGATCTGTCCATTGGTGAAAGTGGGGTGTTAAAGTCCCCTACTATGAGTGTGTTACTGTCGATTTCCCCTTTTATGGCTGTTAGTATTTGCCTTATGTATTGAGGTGCTCCTATGTTGGGTGCATAAACATTTACAATTGTTATATCTTCTTCTTGGATCGATCCCTTTATTGTTATGTAGTGTCCTTCTTTGTCTCTTCTAATAGTCTTTATTTTAAAGTCTATTTTGTCTGATATGAGAATTGCTACTCCAGCTTTCTTTTGATTTCCATTTGCATGGAATATCTTTTTCCATCCCCTGACTTTCAATCTGTATGTGTCTCTAGGTCTGAAGTGGGTCTCTTGTAGACAGCATATATATGGGTCTTGTTTTAGTATCCATTCAGCCACTCTGTGTCTTTTGGTGGGAGCATTTAGTCCATTTACATTTAAGGTAATTATTGATATGTATGTTCCTATTCCCATTTCCTTAATTGCTTTGGGTTCGTTATTGTAGGTATATTCCTTCTGTTGTGTTTCTTGCCTAGAGAAATTCCTTTAGCATTTGTTGTAAAGCTGGTTTGGTGGTGCTGAACTCTCTCAGCTTTTGCTTGTCTGTAAACGTTTTAATTTCTCCATCAAATCTGAATGAGATCATTGCTGGGTAGAGTAATCTTGGTTGCAGGTTTCTCTCCTTCATCACTTTAATTATGTCCTGCCACTCCCTTCTGGCTTGTAGACTTTCTGCTGAGAGATCAGCTGTTATCCTGATGGGGATTCCCTTGTGTGTTATTTGTTGTTTTTCCCTTGCTGCTTTTAATATGATTTCTTTGTGTTTAATTTTTGGCAGCTTGATTAATATGTGTCTTGGCGTATTTCTCCTTGGATTTATTCTGTATGGGACTCTCTGTGCCTCCTGGACTTGATTAACTATTTCCTTTCCCATATTGGGGAAGTTTTCAACTTTAATGTCTTCAAATATTTTCTCAGTCCCTTTCTTTTTCTCTTCTTCTTCTGGAACCCCTATAATTCGAATGTTGGTGTGTTTAATGTTGTCCCAGAGGTCTCTGAGACTGTCCTCTGTTCTTTTCATTCTTTTTTCTTTATTTTGCTCTGCATCAGTTATTTCCACTAATTTATCTTCCACCTCACTTATCCGTTCTTCTGCCTCAGTTATTCTGCTATTGATCCTATCTAGAGTATTTTTCATTTCATTTACTGTGTTTTGAATCGGTGCTTGATTCATCTTTAGTTCTTCTAGGTCCTTGTTAACTGTTTCTTGTATTTTGTCTATTCTATTTCCAAGATTATGGATCTTGGAAATAGAATCTTGGATCAGCTTTACTATCATTATTCTGAATTTTTTTTCAGCTAGACTGCCCATTACCTCTTCATTTGTTAGGTCTGGTATGTTTTTATCTTGCTCCTTCACCTGCTGTGTGTTTTTCTGTCTTCTCAATTTGCTTATGTTACTGTGTTTGGTGTCTCCTTTTTGCAGGCTGCAGGTTCGTAGTTCCCGTTGTTTTTGGTGTCTGTCCCCAGTGGCTAAGGTTGTTTCAGTAGGTTGTGTAGGCTTCCTGGTGGGGGGGGGACTAATGCCTGTGTTCTGGTGGTTGAGGCTCGATCTTGTCTTTCTGGTGGACAGGTCCACGTCTGGTGGTGTGTTTTGGGGTGCCTATGGCCTTATTATGTTTTTAGGTAGCCTCTCTGCTAATGGGTGGGTTTGTGTTCCTGCCTTGCTAGTTGCTTGGCATAGGGTGACCAGCACTGTAGCTTGCTGGTCGTTGACTGAAGCTTGGTGCTGGTGTTGAGATGGAGATATCTGGGAGATTTTCGCTGCTTGATATTATGTGGAGCTGGGAGGTCTCTTGTGGACCCATGTCCTGAAGTTGGCTTCCCACTTCAGAGGCACAGCACTTACTCCTGTCTGCAGCACCAAGAGCCTTTCATCCAGCCAACTGATTGGAAACCTTCTTGTCCTCAGTTCATTGGCTATACTGGATTATTTTTCTTGGGTCAGACCTTCAGACTTCTACCAGAAATCGTTCCTTTGGGGAAACAAGGCCTTCCCAGAAACTCAGGAATCTGCTCAAGACATACTCTCTTCCCCACTCTAGATGGGAAGAAACTATAAGCAGAAGCAATCTTAGTAACCAAGGGCCATCCACCCTTAGCTAGGCACCGTCGCCCTCAGTTTCCCTCTAGCCGAAGACCCAGAACCATATTTTCTTGATTACTGTAGCTTTATAGTATAGTCTGAAGTCAGGGAGTCTGATTCTTCCAGCTCCGTTTTTTTCCTTCAAGACTGCTTTGGTTATTCAGGGTCTTTTGTGTCTCCCTACAAATTTTAAGATTTTTTGTCCTACTTCTGTAACAAATGCCTTTGGTCATTTGATAAAGACTGCATTGAATCTGTAGATTGCTTTGTGTAGTATAGTCATTTTGACAATATTGATTCTTCCAATCCAAGATGATGGTATATCTCTCCATCTGTTGGTATCAGCTTTAATTTCTTTCATCAGTGTCTTTTAGTTTTCTTCATACAGGTCATTTGTCTCCCTAGGTAAGTTTATTCCTATGTATTTTATTATTTTTGTTGCAGTGGTAAATGGGAGTGTTTCCTTAATTTCTCTTTCAGATTTTTCATCATTAGTGTATAGGAATGCAAGAGATTTCTGTGCATTAATTTTGTATCCTGCAACTTTATCAAATTTATTCATTAGCTCTAGTAGTTTTCTGGTGGCATCTTTAGGATTCTCTATGTATAGTATCATGTCATCTGCAAACAGTGACAGTTTTACTTCTTCTTTTCCAATTTATATTCCTTTTATTTCTTTTTCTTCTCTAATTGTCATGGCTAGGACTTCCAAATCTATGTTGAATAATAGTGGTGAGAGTGGACATCCTTGTCTTGTTCCTGATCTAGAGGAAATGCTTTCAGTTTTTCACCATTGAGAATGATGTTTGTTGTGGGTTTGTCATATATGGCCTTTATTATATTCAGGTAGGTTCCCTCTATGCCCACTTTCTGGAGAGTTTTTATCATAAATGGGTGTTGAATTTTGTCAAAAGCTTTTTCTGCCTCTATTGAGATGACCATATGGTTTTTATTCTTCAATTTGTTAATATGGTGTATCACATTGATTGATTTGCATATTTTGAAGAATCCTTGCATCCCTGGGATAAATCCCACTTGATCATGTTGTATGATCCTTTTAATGTGTTGTTGGATTCTTCTTGCTAGTATTTTGTTGAGGGTTTTTGCATGTATATTCATCAGTGATATTGACCTGTACTTTTCTTTTTTTGTAGTATGTTTGTCTGGTTTTGGTATCAGGGTGATGGTGGCCTCATAGAATGAGTTTGGGAGTGTTCCTTCCTCTGCAATTTATTGGAAGAGTGTGAGAAGGATGGGTGTTAGCTCTTCTCTAAATGTTTGATAGAATTCACCTGTGAAGCCATCTGGTCCCAGACTTTTGTTTGTTGGAAGATTTTTAATCACACTTTCATTTTATTACTTGCGATTGGTCTGTTCTTATTTCTCTTTCTTCCAGGTTCAGTTTTGGAAGGTTATACCTTTCTAATAATTTGTACATTTCTTTCAGCTTGTCCATTTTATTGGCATAGAATTGCTTGTTGTAGTCTCTTCAGATGTTTTGTATTTCTGTGGTATCTCTTGTAACTTCTTTTTCATTTCTAAATTTATTGATTTGAGTCCTCTCCTTCTTTTTCTGGATGGGTGTGGCTAATGGTTTATCAATTTTGTTTATCTTCTCAAAAAACGAGCTTTTAGTTTTATTGAACTTTGCTATTGTTTTCTTGGTTTCTATTTCATTTATTTCTTCTCTGATCTTTATGATTTCTTTCCTTCTGCTAACTTTGGGTTTTGTTTGTTATTTTTTTTTTTTACATCTTTATTGGAGTATAATTGCTTAACAATGGTGTGTTAGTTTCTGCTTTATAACAAAATGAATCAGCTATACATATGTTCCCATATCCCCTCCCTTTTGCATCTCCCTCCCACCCTCCCTATCCCACCCTTCCAGGTGGTCACAAAGCACCGAGCTGATCTCCCTGTGCTATGCGGCTGCTTCTCACTAGCTGCCTACGTTACATTTGGTAGTGTATATATGTCCATGCCTCTCTTTCACTTTGTCACAGCTTACCATTCCCCCTCCCCATATCCTCAAGTCCATCCTCTAGTAAGTCTGTGTCCTTATTCCTGTCTTACCCCTAGGTTCTTCATGACATTTTTTTTCTTCTTAAATTCCATATATATGTGTTAGCATATGGTATTTGTCTTTCTCTTTCTGACTTACTTCACTCTGTATGACAGACTCTATGTCTATCCACCTCATTACAAATAGCTCAATTTCATTTCTTTTTATGGCTGAGTAATATTCCATTGTATATATGGGCCACATCTTCTTTATCCATTCATCCAATGATGGACACCTAGGCTGTTTCCATCTCTGGGCTATTGTAAATAGGGCTGCTATGAACATTTTGGTACATGACTCTTTTTGAGTTATGGTTTTCTCAGGGTATATGCCCAGTAGTGGGATTGCTGGGTCATATGGTAGTTCTATTTGAAGTTTTTTAAGGAACCTCCATACTGTTCTCCATAGTGGCTTTACCAATTCTCATTCCCACCAGCAGTGCAAGAGTGTTTGTTCTTCTTTCTCTAGCTCCTTTAGGTGTAAGGTCAGATTGTTTATTTGAGATTTTTCTTGTTTCTTGAGGTAGGCTTGTATAGGCTTGTATAGGTTCTTCCCTCTTAGAACTGCTTTTGCTGCATCCCATAGGTTTTCGATCATCATTTTTCCTTATCATTTTTCTCTAGGTATTTTTTGATTTCCTCTTTGATTTCTTTAGTGATCTCTTGGTTATTTAGTAACGTATTGTTTAGCCTCCATGTGTTTGTATATTTTATATTTATATTTTTTCCCTGTAATTGATTTCGAATCTCATAATGTTGTGGTCAGGGAAGATGCTTCGTATGATTTCCATTTTCTTAAGTTTACTGAAGCTTGATTTGTGAGTCAAGATGTGATCTATCCTGAAGAATGTTCCATGCTCACTTGAGAAGAATGTGTAATCTGCTGTTTTTGGATGTAATGTCCTATAGATCTCAATTAAATCTATATCTTCTTCTTGGATTGATCCCCTGATCATTATTTAGTGTCCTTACTTGTCTCTTGTAACATTCTTTATTTTAAAGTCTATTTTATCTGATGTGAGTATTTCTACTCCAGCTTTCTTTTGATTTCCATTGGCATGGAATATCTTTTTCCATCCCCTCACTTTCAGTGTGAATGCGTCCCTAGGTCTGCAGTGGGTCTCTTGTAGACAGAATATATATGGGTCTTGTTTTTGTATCCATTCAACTAGGCTCTGTCTTTTGGTTGGAGAATTTAATCCATTCACGTTTAAGATAATTATCAATATGTATGTTCCTATCACCATTTTCTTAATTGTTTTGGGTTTGTTTTTGTAGGTCCTTTTTTCTCTTGTGTTTCCCACTTAGAGAAGTTCCTTTAGCATTTGTTGTAGAGCTGGTTTGGTGGTGCTGAATACTCTTAGCTTTTACTTGTCTATAAAGCTTTTGATTTCTCCATTGAATCTGAATGAGATCCTTGCTGAGCAGAGTAATCTTGGTTGTAGGTCCTTCCCTTTCATCACTTTAAGTATATCATGCCACTGTCTTCTGGCTTGTAGAGTGTCTGCTGAGAAATGAGCTGTTAACCTCATTGGAGTTCATTGTATATTATTTGTCATTTTTCCCTTGCTGTTTTTAATAATTTTTCTTTGTCTTTAATTTTTTCCAGTTTTATTACTATGTGTCTCAGCGTGCTTCTCCTTTGGTTGATCCTGTATGGGACTCTCTGCACTTCCTGGACTTGGGTGGCTATTTCCTTTCCCATGTTAGGGAAGTTTTCAACTATAATCTCTTCAAATATTTTCTTGGGTCCTTTCTCTCTCTCTTCTCCTTCTGGGACCCCTATAATGCCAATGTTGTTGTGTTTAATGTTGTCCCAGAGGTCTCTTAAGCTGTCTTCATTTCTTTTCATTCTTTTTTCTTTATTCTGTTCCACAGCAGCGAATTCCACCATTCTGTCTTCCAGGTCACTTATCCATTCTTCTGCCTCAGTTATTCTGCTATTGATTCCTCCTAGTGTAGTTTTTATTTCAGTTATTATATTGTTCATCTCTGTTTGGTTGTTCTTTAATTCTTCTAGGTCTTTGTTAAACATTTCTTGCACGTTCACGATCTTTGTCTCCATTCTTTTTCTGAAGTCCTGAATCATCTTCACTATCATTATTCTGAATTCTTTTTCTGGAAGATTGACTATCTCCACTTCATTTAGTTGTTTTTCTGGGTTTTTATCTTGTTCCTTCATCTGGTACATACCCCTCTGCCTTTTCATCTTGTCTATCTTTCTGTAAATGTGGTTTTTGTTCCACAGGCTGCAGGATTGTAGTTCTTCTTGTTTCTGCTGTCTGCCCTCTCCACTCATTGATTTTTAATAAAATACCTTTACTGAAAATTATATATACAGCTTTGTAGACCAGATTTGCATTGGAAAACTTACCATGTGCTTTGTTACTACCCTATATTCATACCTGTGGTTATGTGTCTTTCGGGAGCTTGCATAAGTACACCAATGCTCAATTTCTTTATTGAAAAAATAGGCAAAATGGTATTTCTTTGCAGGATTGTATAAGCATTAGAGGTACCCATGTAAAGGTCTAGCATCAGTAAACATCATACAAAGAATGTGTTATTAGTGTTTGTTATGATGATGATGATGTTGATGGTTATTATAATTATGGCATGGAGGAGGATACTATAACAATCTCTAGCACTGAGTCATTTCTATGTGTGTGTATGCAAGATGAGATTCCCAACCTCAAGGTCATAATTCATAATTCAATGAGTTGCACACACACACACAAACACAGTAAGTACAAAATCCAATACCATAGTTTTATGTGCAAATTACTAGAGGCAAATAGAAAATGAGGTACCTAACTCTCTGAAACTGAAGTTTGACAATTTGCTTCACAGATGTAGTTATATAGGAACCATGCAGACAAATCAGAACGATAAATACACTTTTATATATTGGGTACATATTTTATGAGTCCTCAGAAGTACCCTTTTATTCAGTTTAGTATCCTACTCCTTCAGTTATTTCCCACCTGGGAAAATGTTAAGTTCTCAAACAAATCTTATCAGTTCCCTCTGAATATGTTAATTTGCTTATATCACTTTCAAATTATAGTCCTTATAATGGAATGAAATATTTGTCATTCTAGAAAACAGAAGAAATAACCATAAGCCATTTTCTTCTATGTACCACTCTTCAATTATTGCACCCAAAGAAAGTAACACATGTTAAATCTGATAGATAATTAAACCACATCAAAAATTAGGATATTTTGGGCCTAATTTACATGATGTGAAAATGAATAAAACAGAAATGTATGTGGGATCTGGATCCTTCTCATGCAAATGAACTGAAGTGAGAAAACCTCAAACTCGAAATTAAGATAAAACTAACACAGTGCTTTAAAAGAACAATCTATAAATTCTACAAGTAGACTTTGAAGAAATTAAGGTTTGCACTGTGTACAAACAGGAAAAACTTCAAACTTGACATGACAGTTTTGTAGACTACCAAGATCCTGTGACTACAGTGTAGACTTCAAGTAGAGATCACATTTCTATTTATATGTAATACAACCAATAGAATGTAATCAATCTGTACACAACAAAGGTTTTTACCTTAACACAAATAAAAACTCCCTTTCAAATATCCCAGTTCACTACTCAGGGTCTTTTCTAAGGTTTAGAAATAGGTTTTCTGTGTCTTCACCTGCAGATGCCTCCTCCTACAGATGCCTCCTCAAGCCATCAGGGCAATTTTCTGTTCCTAATATCTTCATGAGGACATTACTCCACTGTACACAGTCATCTCCACATCTCCTCTGATGCTGTTACTTCTCTTCTAAACTCAAGAAAGGAATCCTGGGTCTCCCCTACTACCACTCCTATAAAATCTTGTGACGTGTTTGTGCCTCAATTCCCCTTAGTATGACTTTAAAAAAAGGTTTGGAATGAAATAAACAGAAAAAAGTTTGACCTGGCTCTATGTTCAGAGATAACGGCAGGAAATAATGACACAAAAATAGTTTACAAGTACTAAATGTCTTTGCACAAGTCCAAACATATCCTCACTGTAACTCTGGAAGCCTCCAGGCTTAGCCATCCATGTTGCAGGGACTAGAACTGTCTATAATACTCCCCCACTGGCAGTGTGCTCTGAGCTGGTCAACCTTTACATTCTCCAAGAAACCTCTGCATATATTGTTCCTTCCCTCTACTTTGATGATTGATTCCTTTGGTTCCTTTCCTTTTTCCGTACTGTTTTCCAGGATAATTGGCAGTGATGATGTCCACTGCCATCATGAAAACCCTACCCTTGGTAGTTTATACTATGAATTTGCTTGTCTTTTCAATTCAATTCACATACTAAATGAGTTGTTAACATTTTTTAAAAGATAAGTAAAATATGTCATACTTTTAGTAATTTAGAGTGTAAACACTGGGAGATAGTTTTAGCTTTTAGAACTATCTGGAATATTATATCTTAAAACTTCTGAAGAACTTGCTTTGAGATTAGATTATTGTCCACACATCTTTTATCAGGTGTAGAAGACTAGAATATATAGTATTTTAAGAACTTAACCCTATACACCATAAGAAATATAATAATTTTAAGATAATAAATCTGTCTTAAATAACATCTTACATAAGCCTGTGGGTGGGCTAATGTTTTAATACTCTCACTGATATGTTCAATTTTTAACCCTGCAGTTTGAAGATTTTCTAAAACTTTGAATTATGCAATGCATATTAACATTGCTTTGACAATATCTTTATGGAAAAGATCTGTGCTGAAGCAATTTATAGCATGTATACAGAATGGTGGTATTATAAAATGCATATATCTTGATAAATTCTATTTTTGAAAGTTAAAATATCAGCAAAAAATACTTTTTGTACAAAATAATTTTATCACATATTCCAATGATTGTATCTAATTAGGGTGACAATTTTTAAAATTTTAATAATTAAGGGCTACCTTCAGTCATACATTTTCAAGCTTAAGGCTATGCTTGAGTATGCAAGATAGCATTCAGAGATCTTGTTAGTGCCACCTGCATTTCATTGGTCACTTTCTTATCATGTAAGTAAATTTTAATCTTGTTGACACAGAATGTGTAAACACAGGTTTTTCAGACAATAAGATTTGCCACATTTATGACAGAGTTCTTCAAATTATTTTTCAAATTATTTTTAAGTCACATATATGTGTGTGTGTACATATATATATAATTAGAAAATAAAATGCTAGGATATTATGTAACAAATTCAAATCATTGTATTGGAATGGGAATATGGGTACAGTAGTTATTCAGTTAACTAGATTCTCCAAGCTAATATCAGGGAATATGAGCTTCATTTTCATAAATTCCATTTTGCATTTAGGTCAGCAGAAATGAAATGAATTTGTTCTTGTACCCACATATTTAAATGAAGAAAATTATTTTGTAGGAAATAATGTATGACTGATGACAATGCATTACTGTTCCAACCTTGATGGCTGTCAGATAGGTTCTAGTAGGGCAGGACATGGGGGAAATTAATAATTATGATTTTGAGTGTGTACTATAAACTTAGCAATTCTCAATTGAGTAGGGTTCTTACAAAAATCACACCAGCCTTTAGATATCTGTGCAATAAAAATCTTATTTAATACCATTTTTACCTCATTGGATGCTCCAGGTCATGGTTGTTTTTGTGTTCTTGTGACATATCCTCTTCCAGTAATGTCAGAATGCTTGTTTTTAATTTGAAACAAGGAAGAAAGTTTCTGCCCACTTACTGTTGCAAAATTAAATACAAGTTAAAGAATGATTAAGTTAACAAAGGTACTTTTAATAAAAATATTAGCTATGAAAACCACAAAGCAAGAATAAAACATGAAATTTAAAAATTTAATTATAATGCGGTATGTGCAAAAGCTATTTTAAATATTGACTGATTCAAATTGAACTGACTGTTATGCTTTTTCTCGTCACAAGAGTTTGATTACTAAAAACAACGTTGCTTACTGTAAAGGTAAGAAAATGATATCTCTCAGGTACATAGCATATGCTGAGAACTCCATTATGTGTTTTGCATATAAATAATTAATGCATAAATAATTATTAGATATTTAGTTTAGAGGTGAGAATACAAAAACTCCAAGTGTAATGAAACTAGTAACTCGAGGAGCTGATATTCAAGTCTAGAGCCGTCTGGCTCACAATTTTGTGCTCTTTGTGATGTTTCATAATGTTTATTAAAAATAAAAAAAATAAGGTTATTTAGCAAAGTCAGTGTGACTGGTATCTTTCATATTTTATCGCTAGTCCTCAAAAAGACCATGGAAGGCAAAATATCTGAGCTCTCTTTGACTAACTTAATTCACTATAAAATTTCCAATAATTATGGAGAGAGACAGATTTAGGAGGTTCTATAATTTCCAGAAAGAAAAAAAAAACAACTGTACATTCATTCTTGGCAAATGCCAATAGAAAATATAGATTTTTCAGAATAACTAGGCAGAGACAATACATGGCTATGTAAAAGAGTGTCTGTCTACTTAAAGAATACAGAAAAATGTCAGCTCAGCCAGAATGTATAATAGTTATCAACAACATTCTCCAACATCAAGGCACAAGCTAGCTGCCAGTAGGCAATGTCAGAGTGAGAAAGAATTTAAAAATCACATACAAACTTCTAGAATTATAACTCTTCTTCCTACTGTCCCACTTATATCATGTAAGTTATTTTAGGTATATAGTAGTGGCTACCTCATCTTTGCTAGAAATAGCTCCTAGATCTATGAATTAAAACAAAAGAGAGTAAGATTGAGAGAGAGGAGAGGAAAGGAGGTGGGGGAAGAGTATGATTTCTGGGATAAGATTTGGGATAAATGTAGTTAGGAAGGACACTACTCTCCATCAATCAATCATTCTCAGACACTACGGGCTACAACAGGCTGATTCTGTTACCTACTGATCCCGAGAAAGAGAACAAGAGACAAACATCCCCAGTACCTCTGGGAGGCAGGCTAACGAGAAATAAGGCTTTAGAAAGATAGTAGGCATCATCCAGCAAAAGAAAAATGGAAAAGATAGGGATAAAACTATGGGAAAAAATATTTAGTGTGGCCATATTCACTTGAGGTATGACCCCTAAACCATGGTGCCATCACTCCTTTTTTGATAGATTTTCTTCAGATTGACGTTTAGTGTCTTATTGATCCTCCACTCCTTACAACCCCTGTTACCTCTTTATTTCTACCCATACTATAGCTCACTACCTTGTTCCTTGCAATTACACCTGTAAATAAAAGGAATTTGACAAATATTTACTTTTGTAATTGAAATTACCCATATTTCTTATGATCATTTAGTAAATCACCTAGCAGGCCAAATGTTTCTTACATTTTTTAGTCAGGCTTAGTGACATAATTTATATACAAGTGAAATTCAACATTTTTAGGGTATAATTATGAATTTGGAGAAATGAACACAATCATATAACCACCATCACAATTAAGGTTTAGAATAGATTCATCACCTGCAAGATACTCCCTCTTGTTCCTTTTTATCAAGGCTCTTCAATTGTTATCAGTACCTGGCAACCTCTGATCTGTTTTCTCTCTTTATAATTTTGCATTTTCCGGAATGTTATATGAGTATCATATAGTATGTATTCTTTTGAATCTGGCTTCTTTCACTCAATTCAATGTATTTGACATGCATACATGCTGTTGTGTGTATCAGTACTTTCCTTTCATGGTTGAGAAGTATTGCATTTTATAAATTTATCAGAGTTAGTTTAATTACTCAATGAATGAATGGCATTTGGATTGTTCCCTGATACTAGTTATCATATATCATGTGGCAGTAAACATTTGTGTAGAGGTTTGGTGTGAACATAATTTTTCATTTATCTTGGCTAAATGCCTGAATGCCCGGGACTAGGTTAGATTGGCTCTATGGAAGGTGTATGCATAACTTCATAAAAAACTGCTCAACTATTTTTCAGAGTGATTCACTGTTTTGCATTCCCTCCAACAATGTGTGAAAGTTTCAGCTGATTAGCTTTCTTGTCAGCTTTTTATTAAATTTTTTTTTTCTGACCAGCTAATAGGTGGGCATCTAATTTTGGTTTGAATATTCATTTCTCTAATGACTAAACATTTAGTTTAGAGAAGAGTATGTTTTCAAGTTCTTACTTGTCATTGGACGTATTTTTTTGTGAAGGCACCTGTTTAAAACTTTTGTGCATTTTTATTTAGCTTTGCTTATTATTGAGTATATATATATATATATATATATATATATATATATATATAATCTATACATGTCCTTTATTAGATTTTTGTGTGTAATCTTTTTTTTTCAGTCTGTATCTTCTATTTTCATCATTTTAACAGTATCATTTCAAGAGCAGAAGTTTTAAACCATGATGAAGTCCAGTTTGTCAACTTTTTTCTTTAATGTCTCAAGTTTATGGCGTCAGACTATAGAAATATTTGAATAATCCAAGGTTGAAAAGATATTTTCATATGTTTCCCTCAAGAAGTTACATAGTTTTAGAATTTTACTTGAACCAATAATTCATTTGAATTAATGTGAGGTATGAGTTGTTTCTAATTCTGCATATGGCTATCCAAATTTTTCAGCACCATATGTTGAAAGGCTCTTCTTCCTCCTCCAACATTGTTGATATTCAATTAACCATATATGTTTATGGGACTACTTTTGGCTTTCTTTCCTGTCTCATTGATCTATGTATCTATCTTTTTCCCAGTACCCCAATGTCTTATTTACTGTAACCTTAAAGTAAGTCTTGAAATCAGGTAGTGTGCATTCTGAAATTTTACTCTACACATTTCAAGCCAAAGAATCATAAAAAAAAATCCAGGTACATTATAACCTTATTGCTAGTAAACCAGTAAAAGGGAGATAATCCAAAATACAGCCAAAAAAGACTCGCTATGTATGTATGAATGACAGGACACTTCTCATCAGAAACTATTCAGTCTGGAAGCCTATGGGACAATGTCTTTTACGTGCTGGAAGAGACTTTTTGTTTTTCAGATAAACATGAGTTAAGAGAATTTATTGTCAGCAGACATACTACAGAAAATTATAAAATATTTCTTCAGGAAGATGGAAAGTGATATGAAATAGAAATCTGGATCTACATAAGAGTAGGCTGACCTCTGGAAATCAAATATTTGGGTGAATAGAAAATACATCTAATCATTTATTTAAGCCTTTTATAAAATGTAATTGTTTAACTATATATATGTATACACACACATATACACATGTTAAAGGCAAAATAACTTCAATATTTTAGATAATAAAAAACTTGGGGAGATATGATAATATATTTTTACTGCAGCATTTTGGTACAATAAAACCATATTTTACACCTTTGAACAGTAACCTCTGCTTTTATCACAATGTGATAAAATGTCTTACAATTATCTATAATCATTTTAATGAATTTTAACTAAATTCAATGTGCATGTCATTACCTTTTAAAAAATCTGCAATTTTTCTAGGCAGTTAATAAGCAAATGTCATTAAATCATTAGGGGTTTGTGCATATTGAACCTAATAGAGCATCAATTTAACCTAATAAACTACTTTGAAAACCAACACAATGTGTCTGAAAATACATAAAAAATTATTCAAGACATATTTTCTAAGTATAGGTGTACTAAGAAGTTGAATAATCAGAAAAGCATTTTAAGTATTTTAAATCATGTGGTTGCATATGAATATCCATTCAGGGTTAACAAAGACTTGAGAATAGAAAAAGTCTAAAGAATATCAAATATATGAAAGCTTACATGAATATGAAAATGTGATTCTCAGGTGTAATGTTTTTAGCATTTGAGTTCTGTATTTAATCTAGATGAGTCTTACTTAGAATCAGAATCAGCTTTTCAGAATACTAAATATCAATTCCCCATGTCTCAAGTATGTCAGAAAATTGCTTAGACAATACATCTAATTGAATTTCATTTGATTACTAAGTCAACTTTAAATAAGTCTAAAAAAATAGAAAAGAAGAAAGATGAAAAAAGACAGAAATATACATAAAGTTGAAGGAAATAGTTTCCTCACTCTCCATTCCACACACACTACCTCTGTATCACTGCACATTTGCAGCAGAGTTGGTTCCTAGGCTTTATACACTCCTACTTCCCTTTCAAAGACATGGAATCATTAGAAGTCTGATTGGTAAGATAAGGATGGAAAGAACATTCAGATTAGAGAGAAAGGCATGAGTGAACTGTCAGAAATGAGACAGCCTAGGGTTTTAAGAGGTCATGGACTTAACATGAACATAATGTGCAAGAAAGGGAATCCAAATCCCTTCTATTCTCATCATCTCTTACAAATAGGACCTTCATATCAACCCCAGAGTTTAACTACCTTCTATTACTAGCCTTCTTTGGGGCAGAAATTATCCCTAATTCCCATACCTCACTATCCAATAAACATTACCATGGAGATTTAATGTAAGCAGTTATTACATACATCCAGGACTCAGATATAAAAACTTGGGTTGCAAAAGTATAAATGTTATTTAAATTCAAAGGATTTAATAAGATGTCTTGGGTTACTAAAGATAGAGAAGAATTTACAACTAAGCCCGGTGCTTTGCAACACAGTCAAGTGAGAGGACAAGTCTGCAAATGGTACTTGGAAGGAGATGCAATGGCATAGAAGAGTATGTAATCTCAAAGGACCAGTTATGAAATGAATCGAGAAGGAATCTAATGTGTTAACTGCTGATAGTTTAAGTAAGATTAAAAGTAAGAACAAGGCATTGGGTTTGAAAAGAGGAGATCTTACTAGAACTGTGTTCAGTGGAACAATAGGCATGAAGATATGTCTCCAGACTGTTAAATAAAATAATTGGAAATGAAGACATGGAGAAAGTGAGTTTAGAGAATTGTCTCAAGACGTGTTTTTATGAGGGGGGAAGCAGAGATTTTGGAATAAAGTTGTGGTCTGGACATTTGGCACAGTTTCACACTGCTTAGCATCAAAAGATAAGGATGCTTATTATGTGTATTTACAACAGTTGACAAAATTTAGTAAATAGTAAATTACAGATTTCAAAACACTGCTTTATTTAGTTGATAGTCTGTGATGGTTTCTTCAGAACTGATATATACTATTATGTAAATACCTAATCACTGCTACTCTATCCTACGTAAAGATTACAGTGGAGTCATCATGGATTATTGTGTAAATGCATAACTGCAAGCAATTTAAGAAGGTATTATTTACTTGATAGTTTGTAATGGATTTTCAAACTAGGTACATAGCAAAACTATTCACATCTTTTAGTGTTCAACACCTAACTTGGAAAAGAATATATGATTCTCTTTACATATGTATGTATAATATACATACCCCAAAGTAACATTATCATAAAAATATTTAGAGTTTAATGATGCTATATGTCATCAATTGTAACTAGATGCCTTTTTGAAGTCACACAAATACGGAAATAATTGATTTTCCTACCTACTAGCTAGTTTTAGCTTTTTAACCTCACTCTACATTGCTTACTTAAATGGACAATTTCCACAATGGAAATGTTCCTATTTCTTTGCTCCTTCTTGAACATGCATCTTATTGCCTTCTGAGAAGAGAAGATTATGAATGGGTTAACTTACTCTTATGAATCTACTTAAGTTGTTATGAAGAGCTTTCCAGATTAGGTCCCTCTGTACCATTCCACCATTACCACACTTGGTATATGTTTCAACTGATTAAACTATAATTTTCTCTAAGGTAACAACTTCCATAGTAAGATTTGTTTCTGTATATTTGCACTATTTAATACAAAAAATATTTTAATAAAGACTGCCTGTGTGGAAACTGAGGCAACAGATAGCAGTATAAAATACCATGGCCAGGATAAAAATTATTGACAAGATAAGATCTGACAAAAGGCTTGAAAGAGGTAAGAAATATAACAATGTAGGTATTGTCAGGGTATTATACCAGGAAGAAAAACTGGCAGTCAGTGCAACATCCGTAAGACAGAAGCATGCTGTGTGCTCAACAAAGGCCAGGGAGACCAGGGGGGCTTAATTAGAATAAGTAAGTAGAGGCATAGTAGGAGATAAGCTCAGAGAAGTAAGGATGTAGGAACCAAAGCACACTTTTGGCAGTTTTTCAACTATTCTTTCTTTTGCTCTGACAGTTGAGGGAAGTCTTACAGGGCTAAAACCAAGGTATTGCAGGATTGGTTCTTTCTGAAGTCTCTAAGGGAGAATCCATTTGCTCATCTTCTCCAGCTTTTAGAGCTGTATCCCTTACATTCCTTGGCCCCTGGACTTTTCTTCCATCTTCAAAACCAGTAACATAGCATCTTCAAATGGTCTTCTGTTTTCATCATCACATCTCCTTTTCTCCTTCTGATCTCTTGCCTCCCTCTTATAAGGACCCCTATGATTACATTGGCCCATGTTAATAATCCAGGATATTTCCCCTTCTCAATATCCTTAACTTAATTACATCTACAAAGTCTCTTTTTCCATCTAAGGTAATATATTCACAGTTTCCGGGGATTAAGACTTAGACATCTTGTCATGGCCATTACTCAGCTATCCCATCCACTGATAGAGGTGATTCAGTAGGGAGGACAATTTTTGGTAAAGGAAGAAGAGAAGAGAATTTTGGGGACATATCTGGAGTTGGCTAGAGATTATGGCATGTAATACCCTTGTGAAATGTTTGGCATTAAATATAAATTGAAATAGTTCATCTATAATAACACATAGCTTTTATAAATAAGGTAGCTGATATGAGTATTGGTAGTGGTAGACAAATTGATGTAGCAGAAATAAGTATATCTTCTTAGATTAGTAAGGTCCTATTGACTATATCTGACTGTAACCTAGGTTGATGTGAACTGAACAAATTATATGCTTTCTAATCAACACTTTTCAAATAAATAGGTCCATTGACTCTGATTGAGTATTATGTAATAATTCCTTTAGGTAATATAATAAAACACCAAGAAGTGTTGCTTGGTACCCCTGCCTATTTTAAGACCTCTCTTCCGGGTTCCCTTAGCATACCACTGTCTGTGCACATAATATTAAACAGTGGATTCATCAATAATAGTGCAGAGAAGTCATCTCATTCAGACTGTAGCACAGATGAAATACTCTATACGTGAAACAGAAAGAACCTGCCTCTTACATTTAGTAGGTGTTTTGTTTTAAGTAGTTAGCATGGGTTTCCTTTCCCTAACAGCACATGGATTTTTTGGGGGTAATTTTCTCCCCGATATTGTATGCAGTCTTGGTGAAACAGTAAACAAAGTGGCTCTACCCTACCATTTCAGAAGTCTAAAAAGGCCTGGAGGCTACATTGGTCAGCAATGTCTTCTCACTATCCTGCTTCAGGATGCAATAGAGAAATAGAATGTAATCCAAGCTCAGCTAAATGGACTAGGTCCACACTCCCTCCCTCTGTCCTGTCCCCAGAACACTGACTTTTTTAGCTTAGAGATTGAAGGGCAGGTAAAAAAATAAATAAAATAAAATCAGGCAGTAATGCTGCATTGAAGGGAGTCAGGCAGTGCATGTTCTGTTTTCTAACCTGTTTCCAAGTTAGAAACCTACCCAATAAATCCTATATGCTTCCTAATATATTTCCAAAAAAATTATTTTTACTAAAAATTAAATCGAGTTTAATTTTTGTTACTTGAGACCAAAGGACCCTAACTCATAGACTTATTTCAAGGGACTTATATACTTCAGTCTTAGAGAAGTAGGGCATATGATTGGAATATGTCTAAGTGAACATCTCTATCAGTAAGTACTAGCAATCCTTCAAAATAGAATTTGAGCTGGACCCTGAGGCAATGTAGAATTGAATTCCTTTGAGTAGAGGTGGGTGAATATTACCGGTGTAGAAAACAAGGGATGCACAGAGGGAATTAAGAATTGCAGGTTTGAGGACTAAAGAGAAAAGCCTGGATAAAGCAGAGGGTTCCCTTTGAGAAGTTGCCAAGCTAATAGGATAAAAACTCTTCTGGAGTTTCAAAGATGACACTTGAATGCCAAGAAAGACTATAGCCAAAAACATGTCTACATTTAAATCATTGGCTCATTAAAAATACAGGCAGCAGTGCAGGTCTTTAATCTTGTAATAAAAAATAAAATTAGGTATGAAATATATCCAAATATGTCTAAATATATTGTCTGTGATGGGGTTGTAGGGGTTTGTGTAGGGGGTGTTGTGATCAGAGGAAAAAAGAAAGAGACAGAGAGAGAGAGAGAGATTCTAGTTCAAATCTCTTTCTTTTCACAAAAGAGAACGATCTCAAAGAGAAAGAAGAGTAGTGGAGAGGATATTGATCAACTAGAGAAACACATGAGATATTTTAATTATTTCTCTTATTTTATATTTTCATTAATCCTATAATGTAAATACATTTAGTTTGTATTGATGAGGAAAACAAAACAGAAAGATTAACTAACGCTGAATTTCATGTAGCTGGCAAGTAGAATAGCTATTTTTTTCTAAGGTCAAACATTGATTAAGCTGCTTAATTAGATTCTATTGTTGGAAACTGTAAAGGGCATTCACATTTAGTCACATAACCTTGTGCCAGACCAAGACTCAGAAATAAGATTGTAATATGACTTTGTGTATTGTCTAATCCCTTTTGTTTCAAGTATTCCTCAGTGTAACATATGGAGCTAATTAAGGCTAATGCTGGAATATAAAATTTCTAGATCCATTAGTAAAATAATTAGGCATGAATTTAAAAGAAACAATTGTGTATGTTTCAATAAAAATATTCCCACAATATATACCAAATATCAAATGTCTCTTTTATCCATAAGTATGCAAAATCCTTGATTTCTTCTTGTTTAACTTAACCTGCAGCTTATTTTACTATAGGCATATGTGAGTTATTATTCACTGTGATGATTAATTAATTCTAAACTCTTCTCTACTGATATTTCTTTATGTGTCACTTGAAGGACACCATTAGATTTTTATTTTAATTAAGTCATGATTCTGCTGCAGTATTAACGTTGGATATTCCCATTCAATTAATCTTGATCCTGTTCCCTAGATGAACTAAGTATGTTATTTTTTAAAAGTTGCAAGTCTTACAGGATTTCCTGTGGTAATACTTTACATAGAAATCATGTTTATGATTAATTTCTCCTGCACTACATAGAATATTTGTTCTTTCACTGAAATGCCCATAATATACTTCCATTCAGTGAAATAAATGAACAGTATGCCTGGCTTATGAAATGAAACTTTCATTCCTGAGCAAAGGCTATAGATTTAATTAAGTAAATACAACATTTTGAGAAGGTTGTGTACATGATTATAAGTATTGATGTTGATTATTTACGGTGGAATAGATGATAGCTTGAAAAATGAATTTTTGTTATTAATGTGTGTGTTATCCATTTGTGGATATAGTACTAAGAACCATTTAGAAAAATAGCATATATAGCATATATATATATATATTTTCTAATTAGGCAATTCATATATATATATATATATATATATATATATATATATATATGAATTGCCTAATTACAAAATAACACTTCTTTCTGGAATTATTTATTTTAAGTGCTTTTGTTAGGTGGGGAATCTGACAGGTAAATATTTGGCATCAATCATTCTCTTCAAGAATTGAAAGATAATCATATGAACCACTGACACTGTTCATCAGTGAATAATAAAATAATTCATTGAGACTAAATTTATATGAATATATTTTTATAATTATGTTGAATTTACTAGTTGGCAAATTATATTAGGACAGGAAGCATGTCTGTGCTGTTTACCATTATATCTCCACATGCTTAATACTCAGCCTCATACACAGTAGATATAAATAAATATTTGTCTACAGCCTATAGAAAATATTTTCAGAAATTAATAAATTGGCTTCTAGAAAATTCTGGCAGGGACTTAGCCTCACTGCCATAAACAACTATAATATTTGAAGAAATATATAAAGCAACTGTTTTTAGTCATTGGACAAAGGCAGGGTAGGACTATGATCCCTGAAAGAAAGACACCTCATGAAATAAAACCTACATTTGCTTGCCTCTCTAGCTAGGAATATTTCCCAAATTCTGTGCAGTGAGCTGGAGTCCAACAGGAAAAATGGGCCCACTGAGCAAAGGAGGCAGAGATCAGCATTCATGGCTGATCTGAGAAGTATGACACTGGAGATAAGGGTGGTAGTAGAAAGAATTCTGTGGGAGTTGAGGGTTGTTTTCTGCCATTTCTTGCCTAAAGGCTGGGTTTAGTGTTTTCAGGTCTTAGCAAAGAGTGGCTAGTATGAGACTGAGAGTTATAGAGCATTTCTAGAGGTTTTTGGAATTCCAGCTGAGCCAGAGAATAGAGATCTTGTTAACACCCTTAAAATTCAGCTGTGACACAAAATCGATGTCCTAGGACAAAAACCACACCCTATAGAAGGACTACTTTTAGACTTTTTGGATTTTAGCATGTTCCATTTGCCTGCTATGGTGAGAACACTTCGTAGTGGATACTGGTGGAAGCAGTAACATGATTTAGGTTTTATTTCTAAAATTGAGACAGAAGATAATAGATGCATAGAATGGATTGTAGTAGTGATGGTGATAAGAAGTCATAAGATTCAAGACATAATTTATAGTCATTTTTGTATTGTCCATTATCTTATGTTTTTGAGAACTGCAGTGCAAATTTTCCTAGTCATTGCCCTTACTGATTCTGGTTCATGTTGGTTCGTAAGTTTTTAATGTGAACTCATTTTTAAGAGATATTTCTTTTCCACAGGGGAACAAAATGTGGCTCAGTTTGTGGATACATCCTTTCACAGATTTTGTTGTTGTTTTGCTTTGTTTCATTTATTCAGCCAGATGTCACTGTTAGGTTGAATTTTATGTTAATTTTCACTGGTATTTTCCTACATCAAGATGGTTTGTAACTTAGACTTAAACCCCATACTTAGCAAAAAAAAGTTTTTGTTTCTTTGTTTCTCACAACAGATTTTTATTCATATATCCAGATTTTGAGCAGAGACAAATGTTGCCTTTGCCAATTCTCCTTTTCTTAAAGGTGCAATATTTCAAAAGTCCCACTGCCATGTCAAGGTCTTGATTTTCATTATACATCACAGTCACAAAGTCTGATTTGTTTCCTTAGAGATTAAATTTAAACCCTCTCCCACTCTCTTCTACCTGCTCTCCCAAACTGACCAGTGGCCCTGCATTGTCAGCCCATAAGCTCACTGATCTGTTCCTGTCATGTTGACTCTTCTTTTGTGACACCTACATATTTCTTTTACTTTTTCTATGTTTATTTTTTTCGGTAGGATCACTTAAACAGTTTTGATATGCTATATTTTTTACTAGATTTTTCCAACATTCCTATTTAAAATGTGCTCAGATCAGAGTGTCATCAGAGAGCAGTTTAATTTTGCATACTTCTACCCTTTGAATTCAGTATAACTACAGTAAAATTAATTTTGTTCCTGTTTTTATGCCTTGATCATTAAACACACTCACACACACTTATGCACACAAATTACCCCAGAAATATAGAATACCCACATGAAAATTTCTGCACGATAGCCAATAATATCCCTGACCTCAAAAAAGGATTCAAAGCCCAGTGGCACCAACCAATGATCCTTGCAAAACAATAAGATAGAGAGGAAACTGCTAGTACTTATACCTCACATATATTCTTGTCTTTTTTGATAAAAACAAAAATGAATAAATGCATATGTGTGTACATATTACCTAGTACATTTATTTTTTTTTAAAGTTTAGGCAGAAGCAAGTTGCATGGCAGAAAGTTTTGGGGAGAGATACTCCTTCATATTTTTAAGATGATTCAGCTGATGCTTTCTTTATTGCCTTTGCCTAAAGCAAGGTAGGATGTAAACAATGAAAAATATTGTCAATAACAAAATGCTATCAGCAGAATCAAGTTTTGGAGAAAGGTAGATAAAAAGTGAAGTAAAGTTATTTGCACAAAATGAAACAAGTTAAGTAATGATCTAAACTGAAAACTCCTGAACAGAAATGATAACCCTATGAAGGCCAGAATGTTTGTTGTACCCCACCCTATCACTAAGATGAATGTCTGGATAATATTAGACATTCAATCAATATATGATAATGAATGGTTTCTCGTATTATTTAGAAAGCATAGGATTGTTAATCGTGTCTTAAAAGTTAAAAATAAATAAACTTTAAGTTGTCTGCAATACTCAGAAACATAACTATTAAAAAGTACAAGGCAGAGAATAAATAACAATGTACTGTTCACAATTACCGGCTTCTTTGTGCTTACAAATGGATACTTAATTTACATAGCAACACTTTTACATTTAAATTTTGACAAAGGACAATTATAACAAATCGTTTAATATTGAGAAATAAATTATAGGAAAAATGCATTAAAATATTTGCTTTTTATTGAAATTTTCAGGTAAAAATGACACTAGGCTAGAAATTCCAGAAAATAAATTCTTTAAATCCACTCCCACTCTCTACCGTCTCAGCTTTTTCTTGAAAGTCTATATGATTATAATAGCACATAAACTAAAATTCACAGTCAAACTATTGAATTGATTTGGGAAGTTTTAGTTCTATCATTTATACGGAGAATAAATGAGAACTATGCCTTGCGTATTTCAGAAGATAAACTCTCTTATACATAGTTGTTCATTTGTCTTATTAGGAGGTAAGATAAGGCATTGACCCAGTAGTGTCTGGGTGAATGTTTAACTGTCTTTCCAGAAATACAAGCCCTCTGGTATGGTGTTTGCTTATTTCCATATTGTAAATTCCCACAATGTTCCCTTTCAAGTGAGTGTCATCCATGAACACGGAGTTAGGAAGAATTGCACTCAATGGGCTCTTGAAAGCTTGCGTGAGCTATCACCATCTCACTGACGTTGCCTCCAGGCAAGTAGTCAGGAGCAGAGGCAAGAAGAATGCAAAAAGCAGTGCATGAAGAAAAAAAAATGTGACTTTTCACTTACTACATCTTAGCTAAATGTCATCTCCAGGCAACAGAAGTAGATGAAGTTTCTTTCTCTACTATCAAAATAGCAGATCTTCATGAGAAGAATGTCTGCCAGTCACTGAAAATTGGTATATAAGTTCTACAAATTGCTTTACTCACTAGCCGGGTATGTGAAAGGGAAAATGTTAGAATTCCCAGATGCATCATGAACAGACATAAGTAATCTTCAACGTCTCTTAAAAAAGCATCACATTTAGGGCTTCCCTGGTGGCGCAGTGGTTGAGAGTCCACCTGCCGATGCAGGGAACACGGGTTGGTGCCCCGGTCTGGGAAGATCCCACATGCTGCGGAGTGACTGGGCCAGTGAGCCATGGCCGCAGAGCCTGCGCGTCCAGAGCCTGTGCTCCGCAACGGGAGAGGCCACAGCAGTGAAAGGCCCGTGTACCGCAAAAAAAAAAAAAAAAAAAAAAAGCATCACATTTAGAGAAAACTCTTCAATAAAACAAACAAATAAATAGAACAAGGGATATATAAAGTTCATTTTTTATTTTTTAATAAATTTGTTTATTTATTTATTTCTGGCTGCATTGGGTCTTCATTGCTGCTCACGGCTTTTTCTAGTTGTGGTGAGCAGGGGCTACTGTTTGTTGGGGTGCGCGGGCTTCTCATTGTGATGGCTTCTCTTGTTGCAGAGCACAGGCTCTAGGCATGAGGGCTTCAGTGGTTGTGACACCCGGGCTCAATAGTTGTGGTGCACGGGCTTAGTTGCTCTGCAGCATGTGGGATCTTCCTGGACCAGGGCTCGAACCCATGTCCCCTGCATTGACAGACAGATTCTTAACCACTGTGCCACCAGGGATGCCCTATAAAGTTTATTAAACACAAGAAAAAGAAAGGATATCAAAAAAAGAGTATGCTTCTGATTATGATTGGAAATAAAAAAGGAAAAAATATATATATACCTGGACCTCTTAATAGTCATAAGGGCCCATGACTTCAACTGAAATTTATTTGAAGGAAATATTCCTGAAATTAAAAAGATGTACAATTAAAAGAGATTTTAATTGAAAATATGGTCTGCTTCCCATTTGTTTTAAAACTCAAAATAGTCATAATTGTTTTAACATATTAAATGCTTATTATGTAGAGTTTTTAATCACACAAGTAAAGAAAGATCATTTTTTTTTTTTAATTAACTACCCAGAGAAAACTAGTATTGACATTTTGCCTCTGTACTTTTTGTTGTTTTCCAGTGCTTTATATTAGGGAATTAAAAGAAAGGCTTTGTGATCATATAGAATTCAACTAGAAGCCAAGTTCTACCATTCATTACCTGTATAAACTCATCTAGTTACTTAAACTCTCTCTGTTTTCTATTTTGTTTTCTACACAAAATAGAAATAATAATACCAGCCTCATGGAGTTATAGGAAGAATAAAATACATGATAAAACATGCTCCAATATCCCTCTTATAATCCTTTTGAACTATGTTCCTCATCACAGTGCATACATAGTAATCTGGTCAATGATTAAAATTTTGGATTTTTAGTGAACTCACTCTTTCAGCAGGCTAAATGTTTTACTTTTAGAAAATCATAACTGTTAAAACCATCTTCCTTATTCTGAACCAGATTAATCTTTTATATAACTTTCAACCATTGTTCTTAGTATGTTACTTAGAAGTAAGAGAATGGGTTCCCTTTTATGAGATAACCATTCAAATATTTGAATACTTCTATTAATGCCACTTAAGTGTGGCCTTTTTCAAGGTTAATATAAAATATCAGTCATTTCTTTTATGTCCTGTCTTCCAGGCACTTCAACATCTTTTCATTTTTTTCCTCCAGACACATTCTAATTTGTCAATGTGTCTCTTAAAATTTGTATCCGAAGTGTCAAATATAATATATCACACACTGTCTAACCATCAGAAAGTTTGTCAAATTTGTTACTTTCCTTGATAAGATTACTAAAATTCTCTTAATTGAACTTTAGAAAATGTCCAGACACTTTACCATTTCTTTGCTACTGAATTATAAATAATATTAGATGAGGAAATTTACAAATGGCTGTATGCAGCAGAGCAAGTTATTAACTGCTTATGCAGAAGAGAAGTATGGGACTTTGAATGATAACACGGCTGGGCAGGTGAGTGAGGGTTGTGGAATTGTCAGGAAAATGATCACAAGATGATAATAAGTGCTTACCAGCCTCCTAGACCTTATGAATCTTAATAGGAAGTTTTAAAGACTGTTGGGGGTGACTGTACTTTGTCAGAACAATCAAAGCAATATTCCAGTTTTGAAAGTGCAGAGGAAAGGTGCATCTCATATGTACAGCCTCATTCACCTTGGTTTTGGGGGTCATCTTTGTAATCAACTCCTCTGGACTTCAAATATCTTTCTCTGCTCTGCAAACATCACTTTCCTGCTTGTCAAACTCAATTGGAACTGTGCAAATACATCCATCTCCATTCAATTCAGGAATTTTGTATGCCTCTCTTCAAATACGGTGCCTAGAATTGAACAAAGACCCTGGATAATCTTATTAGGAAAGGGTAGAGTGAAGTGGAACTATTACTTCTCATATTTAGGAAAATCTACTTCTCTTAATTTAGTCTTAGATTTTGTTCTGTTTTTGTACTGTGTGATTCCACCGAAATGCTCCATGTATTTTTTTAGCAAGGTCCCATTTATTGCTACCCCTCAGCTGGGCACTAATTACCTTTTTTTTTTTTTTTTTTTTTTTTGCGTTACGTGGGCCTCTCACTGCTGTGGCCTCTCCCATTGTGGAGCACAGGCTCCAGACGCTCAGGCTCAGTGGCCATGGCTCACGGGCCTAGCTGCTCCGTGGGATCTTCCCGGGACCGGGACACGAACCTGTGTCCCCTGCATCGGCAGGCGGACTCCCAACCACTGCGACACCAGGGAAGCCCTAATTACCTTTCTGTATTATGTTTTGTCCCAACCCTCCCCAACTTTTTTCTTTTCTTTCACAAAAACTCAATTTGAAAGGAAGAAGGAAGATATTTTGATGTGAGAGAACAATAAAACCAGGACAAGTAAGTAGGCCCATAGACTGATGTGGTAGTTCATTTGTTAAAACATATATTCATTAAGCAACTATTATGTGATTGTGGTTGTGTTAGGCACTGCAGATACAATGATAAACTAACCATTTGTGATTTCAGTCATTTTAGGTTTTATAAACTGGTGATTCTCAGTAGTGAGTGGTTCAATAAGATAACATCAGTGGTTTCATGGTGATCTATAATTTAAATGAGATTAGAAAAGAAATATAGAATAAAACAAATATTTTGAAAATAGAATTGATAAGACTCAGTAACAGGATGAATTAACACTAAAGGAATATAGCAAGAGAGAAAAAGTCCAAACTCTATTTTTCTTTGGGGAGTGCTTAGATTTCAAGGCAGTTTTATTTTGTTTGGTATATTCTTTGACTCCATGATATATCAATCATGTTTTAGTTTTAATAATAGTAATAACATTAAATTTGAAGCCCACTTCAACTTTGAAAGAATAAGGAGGAAAACTAATGTCAAAGAAAAATCATCCCATGATTGTTTGTACTGTTACCTTCTTTTCTGCTAAAATATACATTACATAAAATTTATCATTTTAATCAATTTTAGGTGTACTGTTCAGTAAAATTAATTACATTCACATTGTTTTGCAACTATCACCATCATCTAATCCCAAAACTTTTCATTTTCCCAAACTGAAACTCTGTACTTATTAAACAATAATTCTCCATTCCTCCCTTCTCCTAGAAACTGGTAATCACTATTCTACTTTCTGTCTCTGAATTTGACTCATCTAGGGACCTCGTTTAAGTGGAATCATACAATATTTGTCCTCAGTTCTGGCTTATTTCACTTAGGACAAAATTTCAAGTTTCATCCATTTGGTAGCATGTATTAGAATTTCACTCACTTTTAATTTCACTCACTTTTAAGGTTGAATAATAACCCACTGTAGGTATACACCACGCATTTTGTTTATCTCTTTATCCATTCATGTACACTTGAGTTATTTTCATTTTTTGACTATTGTGAATAATGCTGCTATGGATATTGGTATACAAATATCTGTTCAAGGCCCTTCTTTCAATTCTTTTGGATATATAAGTAGTATGGAATTGGAATTTCCAGTCCTAAATCCTCAGCATGTATAAATGTATGTATCTAATTGCTTTCCGACCATCTTTACCTGAATGTCTAATAGATATTTTAAATTTAACATATTCAAAACACTCCTTCCCTCTTCCAAATCTTGTCCCAGTATAGTCTACTTCAGGAAATGGCCAGGCCATGAACTCCAGTGATGAAAACATTGGAATCAATCTGAAGTGCTCGGTTTCCTTCAGAGAAGGTGATTTTTAGCAAATAGCCCCATAAAATTCATAAGGAATCCATCCACTTCTGCTCAATTCATCCTGAATCCATACACTTTCTCTATTTATGCTTCTAATATTCTAGCCCAAGTCACACTAATCTACTCTTTCACTTGAATTTAGGAAAATATTTTCCTAATTGATTTCTTTATTTCCACTCTCCTATACTTATTCACTTAAGATCCATTCTCCACTCACCATAAATGCTGCTATAACTTTCCTTTACACTTAAAAAATACAAAATATTTACCATGACCTCTTACATAAATGGACCCTGCCCTCTTCCCCAATCTTATCTTAAACCACTTTCCCTTTATTCACTATGCTTTTTCAGACATGCTGCCTACAAGGTAATTACTAGAAACTTTTTCTAAAGTGTTACTTTTTTTAATATTCCACATATAAGTGATATCATATGATATTTGTCTTTCTGACTTCACTTAGTATGATAATCTCTAGGTCCATCCATATTGCTGCAAATGGCATTATTTCATTCTTTTTATGGCTGAGTAATATTCTGCTTTATATATGTACCACATCTTCTTTATCCATTCTTCTGTTGATGGACATTTATGTTGCTTCCATACCCTGTGTATTGTAAATAGTGCTGCAATGAACATTGGTACAAACGAACTTATCTACAAAACAGAAATAAAGTTACAGATGTAGAAAACAAAGGTATGGTTACCAGGGGGTAAGGTGGGGGGGAATAAATTGGAAGATTGGGATTGACACATACACACTACTATATATAAAACAGATAACTAATAAGGACCTACTGTATAACACAGGGAACTCAATACTCTCTAATGGTGTATATGGGAAAAGAATCTACAAAAAAGTGGATATATGTATATTCATAACTGATTCATTTTGCTGTACATCTGAAGCTAACAAAACATTGTAAATCAACTCTCCTCCAATAAAATTTCTTAAAATATTTTTTTAAAGTTTTGATTTTTTGTATTCTTATTTTGTTTAGCTATCTGCTTTCTTAACCTTCTTTAACTTTTAGATGTTCACTTTTGTTTGGGTGGCAACATGTTCATGGAATAAATCATAATAAAGCAAGTCTATTAATTTCCTTTCAATTTCTTTTATATGTAATGCAGTCAGGGTGGGTAACCCAATTTTGGCCAAAAAGGTATAAGAAGTATACTGAGGGGCTTTGGGGTGGGAATTTTTCCCCCTCAGTAAAATATGAATAAGAAAAAAAATTTTTCTTCCTGTCTTATATATCATTATATAAAGAAATAATGTTTTGAAATGTATCAGTTATAAGAGTACCAGCCTAAGGACAAAAAAATAAACAATAGCAAAAACCAATATGCTGAAACTGACAGAAAACATCTGTGCCCTTAATGCCCTTAATGACAATGGTAAACATCTAAACAAACCTGAAATTTCTTGTAATGGGGCATTATATATATTTTATTACTTAAGCTATTATATGAAATATATATTGCTTAATAATAAATTGCCATAAAATTTAGTGGCTTAAACAACAGTTTATTGTTGTGCAAATTCTACAAGTTGGCTCTGTGGTTCTGTTGATCTGGACCAAGCTTGGTTGATCTTGGCTGGACTCTGTCAAGCATTCATGGTCATTTAAGAGATCAACTGCAGTTCAGCTTGGTTGACCTTGGCACTTAGCTGTGACAAATGACACGTAGCTGTGTCAATTAAGTTCCACAAAATTTTTTTATCTTCCAGCAGGCTAGCTCAGGCTTGTTCTTATGGTGGTAGGATTCTCAAGAACATGAGTTGGAATGTCAAGGCATGGACTCAGAACTGGCACAAAGTCATTTCTACCATATTCTTCTGTACAATGAAAATCACAGAGTCAATCCAGAGTCATCTCCTTTGGAGGAGAAACAGACTCCACAACTTGATGGAAAGAGTTGGAATATCGTATCACAACAGACAGAGACAGAGAGAGCGGGGTATTGTGACTAGTGAGGTATTGTGACCACTTCTGTGATCAATTTACCACGGTTATTGTTGCCTGTGACTTACCACAGACTATTTTCTCACACTAGCACCATTGCATTTCTTCCTTATTTCTGACTTGTTCTTTCCTTGGCTCTTGCCATAATTGATTCACCACATTTTTATAGATTGCCACTTAATTGTTATTTCCTCAGAAAAACTTTCTCTGTATTTCTCAAGTAGCCCTGTTCCCCCATCACCAGTTGTTCTACTTCTCTCATTAGAATATAAGCTCAGTGAACCTGAGGACTTAATTTTGTTCATGCCAACACTTTATATATTTCCAATAATATAGCAAGTACTCAATGTCTTTTGGTTAGTTGAATAAATAAAAGAATAAATGCACAGTCATTGTAATGAGTAGAGTGAATTTTTACTGATCCAACTTGTTTTATATGTTCAGGAGGGTAGAGTTTAGTCTAATGTCTCTGTATCTCTGTTGCGGCACTTGGCTTACCTTGTTTACAATTGGTCACCCAAACCTGTCCCAGAAGTCAGGATGCAGGTTCCTGAAACTCAGAGTCTGTCTTACTTATTCTTTCATTTACTATAATTTCCAACATGTATACAATAATTTATCAATAAATATTTAACTTGAATTAAAGTATGTGGTTATTCTGATTTGTAGGATAGGTGTCTGATTCAATCTTGAAACTAATTGTAGGAAAAAATGTAGTGTTTATTTTTGCCTTATCAAGTTTGTTTCTGCTACTTATCACTTAAAGTCCCTGTGTGATCTATAAACAAGCTGCTTTTGTAATTTTGCAGCACATTGCTTAGGTACATCTGTACAAAGCCTAGTTTGGTTTTTCCTAGCAATTGTTCAAAGCTTATTCCATGTTCCTACTTCTGTTGGCTTTGTCTCCTTCACTTTAACTTATTTCCCATTATGCTACCTTCCAATCACTGAATTCCTTCCCCACTGGCTCAGCACTGGGAATTTTTCTTTCCCAAATTCCCAGAACCTTCCAAGATAAACACCTTCAATTACAATCACTCCTCACCTCTTCAACAGAGGCCCCTAACAATAAACAACTTACTCAATAAATAGTTGAAGAATAATTCTCAGATGCACTTATTGTAGCAGAGAATTGGGATGTAATATGTTTTTGTTCTTTGAACTCCCATTAATCTCCTCACTATAGAGGACTAGACTGCTTAATACTTCCCCATAAGCATAATTTCAGCAGTGTGATATCTAGAAAAACAATGTTCTGCAATATTAAATATATGCCATCATATACTAAGAAACTATTCCAGTAGCAGAATAAAATAAACACCACTATGATGTTGATATAAGTTAACAAACAAACAATAAATACTTAGAATATGAGAAACACCAGAAAATTTTAGATTTTGATTTCAGTATCTATATCATGTATTTAGAAAAATGTAATCTTAAGTTATAAGTGGTTTTAGAGGATGAGAAACTGAAAAGTAGGCTCCAAATATGCACAATTCCAAAAACAAGGGAATTTAGTAATGTACGTGTGTAAACATACTCCAGGAAAAAAGATGAGAGTGAAAATGTACATAGACTTCTTTATTGTCTCATGCCTTCCTTCTTTTTTTTTTTTTTGCATCCTGTGCCCTACACCCCACACACTCTTTCCTCTTGTTCTTGAAGAGTCTTACACTTCATTAAATCTAACGAAGATTTAAAGTTATGATAAAAATCTTATTTTCCAAGGCCATCCAAATATTAGTTTGCTACAACTGAAAATCAAACAGGTATTAAACAGTCTTAATGCAAAAACAAAACAACAACAACAAAAGTGACATTCCATGGAAGGATTAACAAGAGTTTCACTGTATATGGACAGAGATCTCTACCAGGGCTCTCCTTTAGATTTCTCCACAGAGGTCATTGTCTATTCACCCATTTATAAACTAAGCTGGTTACTTGCACTGTACAAGCCATTGGAAACACTTAGTCATGTTTCCTTCTGTATTACTAAAAGTCACCTATATGAGAGAGAAGAGGTGGGAGATAGGGAGAGAGAGAGGGAGAAGTTTGGAGAGGTTAAGAGAAGAGGAAGAGAACATGGAAAACAACAATTTTAACAAAATCTACAGTGACAGTAAAATCGAAATAATTCAGAAAATTAGTACATACAATAAACTATACAGTAAAATTGTGAAAGAATAAAAAAAGTCTACTTTAAAATAATTATTCTCTCTTCCTCTCTCTCTCTCTCTGTCACACACACACACACACACACACACACACACACACACTCCATTACACTCACAAACTTCCATTCACAGAATAGTAGACTAGAATGCCCAGAGTATATCTGATCATTCTGACACCTTTTTGGGCATGTTAATGTTTCTTCAAAAATCCCCAACAGTATATCCCCTCTCCATTATTTTCCACAGCTCTTGATTACAACCTCTGGGAAAGTATTCCTTTCCCCTTATCTTTCTCAAAGAAATCTGAAGAGGGCCAAAAGTCATTTTGAGTCCCAAATTATTCTGATCTCTTTTAATTCAGGATGGTGTCTCTATTGGCAGTATAATTTTCTAAAACAGTAATGAACTTTTAAAAATTAATTTTATTATAGTCAACTTACTGTACCTGCAGTTGCATCCATGATCCTTTTCTATATGCAAGTCTATCACTAAATTAAATTATAGTTTCATTACATTATCAAGCTTTCAAGTAAGTGTACATCCTTAGTCTCTTCTCTCTGAGCCCTTTTGTCCAACAGAAAGGAATTACTAGGTGTTGCTTATTTAATTTATTGGTTTCAACAAAGATATGAAAGTTACACTCGTAATTTTTCACTAAAGGCTGAGTCCTAATTGGCCTTTGCCAAAAGAGGTACTTTTTAATTTGTCTCTTAGAATTTGGATATAAGAAAGACATATCGTTTTAATCCTGCAAGTTCAGAATTTCTGGATTTTTTCTTCTTTTTAATTCTGCTTGTTAACTGCCTAATTCTTTTCTACCTCATCTTTTTTTTGTAGTACCTTTTCAAATGCAGGTAATGATAATTGAAGAGGTGAGTGGTATGCTAGTATCATGTCCATGTGCTTAATCAATTGCCTTTTAAATAATTTTACCAAACCGTTTGTCTCTGCATTTCATTCAGCCTCTAATAATAAAATCCTTGCTGCCTGGAGCTTGACCCCAAAACAAAAGCGTCATTATTAAATAAAAGTTTTCTATTTCTGGGTACTAATTTCTTCATTAGTTTTTGCCAGGCTAAGCTGTGATGTCAAAGAAACTGAAATGGTTGTGGGGGGAGAGTTTTACTTTTTTATTTTTTATTTTTTTGTTACATGTTAGTTACAAATAGCCTACTGCTCTGTTCCATGTTCTCTTTAATCCAGAGCCCAGGGTGAAGAGGCAATAATATACCTTATACTTCTGAGTACACGCTGACCTCATGGTAGAGAGGAGAGAGCTATAGGAGAACCAAGAAATGGCTCTTCAATCTTTTACTCGGAATTTGCGTATGTTACTTTCACTCATTTTCCATTAACCCAAGTTTTATGGACTGAATTATGCCCCCCGCCAAATATTGAATCCCTAACTCCCAGTGTGATTGTATTTGGAGATAGTGTCTTGAAGGATGTAATTAAGGTTAGTGAGGTAATAAATGTGGGACTCTAACCACTATGACCAGTGTCTTTGTAAGGACAGAGCAACACCAAGGATGCACACACATAGAAGATAGATCTTATGAAGACACAGCAAGAAGTCGGCTCTTTTTGCAAGGCAGGAAGAGAAGAAGCCTCACTAGAAACCAAACAAAGAGGCCCACACCTTGATCTTGGACTTCTAGCCTCCAGAACCATGAGAAAATAAATTTTCATTGTTTTAGCTTCCCAGTCTGCAGTATTTTGTTACAGCAGCTTGAGCACATTAATGCACCAACTTTGTAATATGCTCAGGACTGACAACAGTGGGATGGGGAAGTATATTCTTTCCCCACAGAGCCAGTGAACGTTACATGGTATTAGGCAGAAATATATGAACCACTTTAGTGGAGAGCAGTAGTCATTTTGAACAATGATGCTGTCTACCACAGTGTTTTTTGTTTGTTTTTGCTGGTTAATAGTGAACAGACATTAAAACAATTTTAAACTTGGTTCTAGTTTTCATCTGATCTAGTATTTTATTTTGACTGGCCTTTTTATCTCAACTAGTTTAACAAAGTTCTAAACTCCTAGTATTAGTGAGATTTTTGATGGAGTAAAGATGATTAAAATCAAACAAAATAGACTTTAGAAAATGAAAACTGAAAAATGATACTTTTAATGATTCAAAAGCAAAATGATTAAAAATCCATTCAATTCTGTATTTATTGATAAGGGACATTAGCTGTGAAAATGTAAGTTCTGTGTGCATCTTTGTTTGGACTGATGTGTGTGGTTTCTCCACTATTAAAGAGTTTTCCATGCTATGTTCATACTTAATATCTGTTGTTACCTGTTAATTAACATAGGTATAAATATCATTCAGTTATGATCCTTGTACTTCAAGGAAGGTTTAACCAGGAAGGAGAGAGAAAGGTGGAAAAAATAAAATACGAAGAATGAATAATAAAAACAGAAACTTAAGGGATAGGTAAGATAATAGTAAGATAGTAGAGATGATAGAGATAGGTATTTTGAGAAGAAAACGATAATGAAAGCTAAAATAAATCTTGACTTATTTTTCATTGATTTAATAGATATAACAGGGTGTTATGAATTAATCCTCCACCTTACAAAATCTTATACTGGTTTAATCCAGCCCTGCAGATACTTGGAGTGGGAGTGGTACTTTCTTCTCTCTCTCCTCCCTACCTTTAATTAGAGAATCAGAGTACCACCTGCTTTCTTTTTTCTTGGAGTTACTGGCATCCTGTGGTATTGTGATGGGAGCTGGTTTAAGGCAGAGAGCATAATGAGGGCACTGATGGTCTATATTTATATGGTCTGAGCAACCATATGTTGTCATATGTAAAGGTGAGGATGTAAATCTGATTGTGCTCTTTTGCTACTTCAAAACCTGCTTCTAGCATTGAGGGCTAGGGTTTTAAAACTGGTTATGTGAATCGAAATGGCTTCATGAAACAGTTTTAGCATCCACTGAGATTGGATGCTAAAGCTGTTTATTAAAATCTCCAGATTCCCTACTGCTTCTTCAACTGGAATTCCATTTCTTTGTTTATCTGATTTCCATTTAAACTTCCTCAAAAGCTTTATTTTGAAAAAATATATATATATCCATAGCTAAAATTAGAGAACTTTCCATGAAACATTTTAGCTTATCATACAGGGTTTTTGTGGTCTCTTTTCCTCTTTTTTTTCTCCTTATAACCTTCTAAAAGTCTTGAAACATTTTTTTGATTTTATTCAAAATGTTTCCTTTGCCTAGATGCTCTTTTTCACCCACCACCTCTACACTTTCACATCACTTGTCACGCTGTCCTACATTCATCTCTTAGTATGGAGAACAAAAAGTCACAAATGACCATGCAGCAAAGACACAGGAATAAACTTGATAGTTGGGAGTTTAACTCAATGATATCAAAAAGGTTTTTAGTGTCTAGATAATAAGTAAAAAGTAAATGTTTCTTAAAAGCACTTAAAACTGGATTGAATTGTGATATGTAAGTGACAGTTCTAAAACTTCAGGAACTCAGCTTTCTTAGCTGTTGCTTATCCTCTGTAGGACCTTGGCCCAAATAGCTAGAAGTTTAAGCCTTGATCTGTGTGGTATTTTATAATTTCAAAGCAGAGGGGCTCAAGAATAGAAAACTGAGGCTCAAAGTAGTCAGGAAAATGTGGTATTAGAAAAAGAGGAACCTTAAAATATCAATTGATCTTTCCTCCTACCTCTAAATTGAATAGTCCTTAAATTATCTCATATTCTCTGCATCTAACAAGAAATAAAATTCTATAGACTGCATGGTTCTCTGACTAGAAATCTCGTTAGAAATCTGCAGACAGAAATTTCTTCTTCATGTCTCTCATTTTAAGCCTAAGTTATTTCTCGCTTCAGTGAAGATAGCAAACAGCTGTTTATCTTCCTTAAGCTCTCTATACATTTCACAACTCTATTAAACCGTCCTTTCTGCCTCTACCTGGAGCTAATATCCAATTATATTTTATTATTTTAGGATTAACATTTTTCTTAGACAATTAACCTCTTTCTCATATTAATGCTGTAGGTCTCTCTACAAGGAGTTTTGTAGGTCATAATGTAAGTCAGTCCAACATGAAGATGAATTGCTAGGAGTACGGAGAAAATAGCAAAAAGTGGGATTGACGAATTGGGAAAGAAAATGGTTAGGTCAGGTGAGCTAATGAGCCAAGAAAGTGAGAAAATATATTTACGGGCTTTTTCTTTTCCTTATGCATCTATAAAGTATTTCCATTAGGGCTTCGCTGGTGGCACAGTGGTTGAGAGTCCGCCTGCCGATGCGGGGGACACGGGTTTGTGGCCCGGTCCGGGAGGATCCCACATGCTGCAGAGCGGCTGGGGCCGTGAGCCATGGCTGCTGAGCCTGCATGTCTGGAGCCTGTACCCTGAAACGGGAGAGGCCACAACAGTGAGAGACCCATGTACCGCAAAAAAAAAAAAAAAAAGTATTTCCATTAAAAAACCTGGGCTTGCTAATGTTTAACAACAACAACAACAAAAATTCTAAGGAATAATTTACTCTCCCTAATTACCAATTTTACCCTGACAACCGTCTACCAAAACTAATAATAAAAAAGAGCATGTTTTGTTTCTTCTACAGTTGGCTGAATTTAGTTAAATTAAAAATAAAGTGTTATTGACATTAACTTCAGAAGATAAAGATCCAAAGCAGTGATTTAATCAGAAAGTGATTAAACTCTGTGAGTATATATGATGAGTCCTGTGTCTGAAAGATTTTTATATTGACTCTTCTTATGGACCTTGTTCTAAAAGCTCCCTAAATAAATTGCTAACAATAATCTAAGGCAATAGCTAGTGTAGATGCTACTTTTACAGCTCAAGGATAAAATATTTGTTTACAAAATAGGTGTGCTAGACTTCTCTGTGACTTTTTCTATAATTAATGAGTAGATTAATTATATGTGTACTATGAACGATGGTGTCTTGATAATGATTACTGATCCATATGCAGTTCCCAAACCACAGCAAACTTCAAAAATTCAATTACAAGGTCTAGATGCTGTATATTGCATATGTAAACTGCTTCAGGTAGAAAGACTGCATATTAATAACATCTCTATGTGAGTTAGCTCTGCAGCCTAGTCAATATCTTGCAAAAATAATTCTTGACACAAGCAAAATGTATACAGAAACTGAACTCGTTCAAGTTTATTTCAACCTTCAAGTACATTACACCTTTACTCATAGTATCAGTATTTTTATTTTACTTATCAAAATCTCATAGATATTTTTGTTGGAGATTTTTGATATGATTAATAGCTTTCAAAGATAAAACAGTTTCTAACAATGTATTCTTGATATCTTAGAAAGAGTATTTTTTAGAAATAGTCATTTTTATATGCCCAAACTGACTTCCTTCTGATTCTATAAAGTCCAGCAGAGCAACTGATATTTTTAGAAAAATGCAAAAGCCAACCCTTTGTTAAAATAAGGAACAAGAACATGAATATTCATGTCCAGTAGTTGACATGTGTAAATTAATTTTTAAACACTGAAATTTAATTCAGTTTAATGTTCATTCAATTTAATCATTTACCCATCACATATTTACTGAGTACCTCCTAAGATGTACTAAGCACTAAGCATTTCATATACAAAGTAAAGCAGCATGTCCTCCCTGCACTCAAGGAGACAGTTACACAAGTGACATAGTGAAGAATCACAGTGGAATTTGTTTAAAATGCAGAATTCAGGGCCTTAGCCAAAAAGATTTTAATTAAGTCATACTGAGACAATCCTAGGAATGGGTATGATCACCTGTCTGGTGATTTTGATATGACAGTCTATTAAAGATATTTTGAGGTAGACTTGCCCAAAGAATAGAGAAATACCTGAACTTTAATGGAGACACAGCCATCCTTCCTCATGTGGTTGCTGAGAGAGAAAGACACGCATTAAGGGAAAATTATCCAAAACAAATTCTCGTCTCCATTTTTGTTCTTTCTTCTTCTATCACTTCAGTGAATATGTCATCTTCTTCCATTTTATGGTTTCCTGTTGTTAACCAAGAACATAAGGTGTTTAGCGTCTCCTCCCAGACCAACTTAATCAGAGCCTCCAGGTGAATCAAAGACTAAGGTCTGCATTTCATTCTTTTGCTTTTTATTTCTTCCTTTTATTAATCTCTAGTTGGAGAAGCACTGGTCTTAGAAATGAGCCTGGCTCTGAATTTCCATAGTGATGTAACCTTAGGCAAATCAATTAAGCTTTTTGAGCTTTGATTTGTTTTTCATCTATATAATGGGATTTTTATTAAATGTTCCCTAAGGTCTTTCTAGCTCTAATATTTTATTATTGATTTTTACTTCATTTCAGCTTTATTCATTTCCATTCTGATACAAAGTCCTTTTATGGGAATCCCTTTAAACAAAAAGCCTGAGGTATTTTTGTTGTTTTGTTTTGATCTTTGATAACATCTTTTCTACATTTATTGTCCTTTTCCTTAAAAAATTCTTTTCTGTACCTCCCCTTCTCCCTCAAGTCTTGAAATAATCTCAGACTGGAAAATATATTAAAGTCCATTTCTTTTCTCTTTCTTATTTGTGTTTGACTATATTTTTTTCTATAGAAGTGAAGAAAAATTGAAAGATCATAAAATGCTTTGTAATCATTATTTTACACTTTGTTTCTAGGGTTGTTATTATTTTTCATTTGTTGGAGATAATGCCCACCTTTGTAAATGAAGAGGATAGAATTTTAATGGGAAGAATGAGAAAATGAAAATGCTATACTCAGAGAAACCTGAGGATTATTCAACAGGTAAGCCAAGATTCCTTGAAAACTTGGGGATAGAGTCAGGGGAATTTCACAATCTCTTTTTAAACGTGGGGTGACAGGAGCTCTCAACTGGATAAATAAATATGGGTAATATATAAATACCTTATTTGAGGTAATATAGAACATCAATTTATATAGATTAATATAAGAATTAGGATAATGATAATTAACTTTGTATATTCCTAGGAACCTTTCAGATCTGAAAGAAATATAAGTGAATACCAATAGTAAGTCACATAGAAGAAATACACACAATTATCCCATTAGTTGAGACGATTGCCCTAAAAGCATTTGACTTCCAGAATGCCCTTGTCTCCAAGGATACTGGCCCCCAAATGTCCTAAAGTGATGTAATGTCCTTGAAGCAAATGGACTTTGCATAAATAGGATACATTTTACAATCCAAGCAGAATAAGATTCCTGAAAGCAATTTGATTAATCAATAACTAAATCTATTCAATAACTAAGAATTAGCACGATCTCAGCAGCAAGCTCTTTCCAGGAATAAATTGTTGTTCATCCATGGTGTGTAAATTACTCTTGCAAGACTATTTTAACAGACATCACCAATTCTATCTTATTTTTCCTCCTCCTCCATCTGCCACTGACTCAAACTCTCCTTACTCCATTCCTTGGGAACAGCTTTCATCTGCCCTTCCTTAAATATGTGGTAGTCTTTGTTCGTTGACTCAATTTTACTAAAATATGGTTGTTCTAATTGATTTTTCCTAAGTTGCCATCAAGAGCTCTGGGGAAATTAATAAGAATCTTACATACAGATCCTTCATAATATTATGAAGTGTAATAAGATTTACATAAATTTATAAATGCCTTTGGTCACTGTAAAACATTTGTGTAAGGTGCCTTTGTCATTCAAGGGGCTCACCCAAATAAAAACAAAACAAAACAAAACAAAAAAAGGAGGAAATTAGTTCTCAGATAGGATCCAAACACAATTAAGTATTTTAACTCATGCATATAACAATTGCTTTGTCTCAATCAACTGTTGATTTTCTGTGTTACACAATGAATTTCCCTCTTTTAATTATTCTCCAAGAAGCATTCTATTATGGGCATAAAATATTGATTTTCTTAAAGAAAAAATCATGAATGTACATCATAAACTTGCTTAGGACTGAAAATCTACCTATGATTTTTGAACAGGGGCCATTAATTTGAGAGAACATTGGAATTGTCAGTAACATGAATTTGTTTTTAAACAGGTAGAGACTAAGTTTTCATACAAATGTAGATACGTTTATGCATATGCATGTGTACATTTTTCTTTTCTTTTTATAATGAGAGCAGTGGGACTTTACAGCAGGTTAAACTCATATTGTAGAGAGTAAAGAAGATAAGTATATATAATATATGAATTGTAGTATAGGAATGTACAACATAATATAAATGTATAATTAAGTATGTTTAATGTGATGAGTAATTATTAATGTAATAAATATATCTTCCAAAATTCTTCATAGAAAGTTATTTTTTCCTAAGTATGCTGCCATAGTTAACCTGTATTTTTCCCATTGAAACACCATTTCTATTTGTTGCATTGCTTGTTTATTAAGTACGTTTTACCTGAATACACTGTGACAGCAGGAACCACATCTATCTTTCTCATTATTTTATCTCTGACACCTAGTTCAGTGAATTAACATAGTAGTGGATGAATAAATACATGTTGAAATGAAAGAGTGAGAGGCAGATCGTAAGCCATGGTAACCCTTTCTCACAGTCATGTTCAATCTCAACACCAGCTACCTGGCTCTTACTTGCTTTGCTTTTTCTTGCAGTGGAATAAGTATTACAGGAATTTCATATCATTAAAGGTCTCATTTATCTACCTGCCATCTCAGTTGTATACATGAACACCAAATTTGTATATGTCACTGCAGAGAAAGGTTGAGAAAAGGTTAATAAGTGCTCCCTTAGGAGGTCACTTGTGCGCTTGTTAGAGCAAATATGGATAGGGTGATAATCTCTGGGAAAATTCCATTTTCCCTTGTAAAGTAATTTTATCATATATGTCATGACTCTTTTGAGGGACCCACTGATCTCGAACTACTCACTAGCCCCTTTCTACTTTTGTAACCGCTAAGTCTTTTAAATTTGCCAGTACTTCAGAGCATTAGATCACTCCCTTGGACTGCATACTTGAGCTGTTTCAATTTATACTATTTGTTATAAACCCTTATGACTACCTAACTAGACCTATTTTATTAAATCCTCTACATTGGTATAATTTTGGCTATGACAGATTTTAACTTTAAACTGGCTACTAAGAATATTTCATAAACTTTTAAGACTTATCTGTAATGTTTATATGTACATCATTTTGATCTTATATACTGCAAAAAATACTTTTTACTTAATTGTTATGAGAGCCATTAATTATTTGTAACTAGTTGAATAAAAAAGGAAAACATTTTTATCTCAAAACTTGCTATTCTTTTCCAGGTAAATTAAGATAAAGCATTTTCTGTTGAAAATCAAAATTATAAAACTGCTATCCATAAGCTTAAATTGTATTTGTGGGCTATTTATGTTTTAAAATGCTTGAGATGTATTGGGAGACAAATACAAAACCTCATTTAAGAAACATTTTGCATCTAAAGTCATTCCCAATAGAAAAGTGAGGCAGTTAATGTGGTGAGCATTCCTAAAAAAATTATATTTTATGAGTAAAAGAAGACTTAGAAGGAATGTACTAGTGACCTGATTTCCATATTTACATCAATGGAAAGGATGTTACACTTATGAAACCATAACTGGCTTTTACTAAGAGTGGTATAGTATTTAGAACTGCTTTGTGTCTGTGGTGTCTATTCAGTTAGACTTGGGAATTTTAGAGGCAGTAGCTGTATCTGTATCTTTCATATCAGCAACATAGTCCACTAGCTGTTTGTTGAATGCTTATTGCTTGAAATGAGAAGCACTGGCCAAGAACATCGAGAAAATGGAAGGATTGTTAGTTTTAGAAATGGAAAAGTTAGAAGTTGAGGAATTATGGTTGGTGGGGGATATTACACAGTATCATTTGTAATATAAATTTATTATTTACCTAATTTTTAGTAGTAATGACATATTTTCTTAGAGTCATTTTGTAGATACAGCCTTTTCCATTTAATCAGCTTTTAGAACATTTCATATTTTACATGAAACAGTATATCTATAAATGTTCTTTATCATTTATCAGCTTTTATCTCTTATTTTTTACTTTATATTTTATGGAGCTTCTTGAATGAAGTGATCAGATTTTAGGCATTTTTATGACTAGTTCCTATCACTTCACCTCCCTAAGAAGTCCTTCCACATGCATTTCTTGAAATAAAGTAACTACATGTTACAAAGTTTAATTAGAATGAAAAAAAAAGATTCAGGTATAATCACTTTATTCTATCTCTTATTTGAGTCAGAACCAAAAGTAGAAGTTTTCTATTATTTTAATAGGAAAAACACTTGTCAACAATAGTCAGTAACTTGAATCTAACAGAAAATTCTCAAGGTAGAAGGTATCACATATTTATCTCAGAAAAATAGATATGGAACTGGTTGGGTTATTAAAATGCTTTAATCCTCCAGCCTATATTTTATTTTCTCTCTATTTTCTAATCTCAATACAGATGGTACACAGTGAATATCAACAAAGTTAAACTTTTTCTTAAACATTTATCATACTTAAATAATGGACACTAATCTATGTCTATGTTATTAAGATTTGGTTTGTTGCATTTCTAGAAAACTATCGCACTGTCAGTGTGCTCTAGGTGTGTTTGTTTACCTTGCCCATCATTTAGGTCAGGTGTCTTCTTCATTGCTTGCATTTGTCATTAAACTCTTGACAGTTATTATTCACATGGTGCCTGTACCTGATCATTGAACTCCTTGTCTTTGTGCCTCAATTTCCTCAAATTTAAGAAATTAAATAACAGATACCAAAATGCTTAGTCCTAGTACACATATTGTATGTATTCAATATTTTATAAATGCAGTATTACTTTGTATTTTCATTTTTTTTCACAGTAGTAAACCTGATCTCACTACATTTATATATAACACAAGAAACAGGATAAAAGCTTCAGGTAATCCCAGTTATCATAATTAGCAGAATTATCAAGGTATTATTTTCAGAGAGTTAAAAATATGACTCTCCCACAAACATACTGTAAGCACATCTAAAGATTGTATTCAACTCATTAATTTATGAAGGAACCAAAAATAAGGTAAAGCTGGTTCAAAAGATATTTTGTAGAACTGGATATTAAGATATTTTGGGGGAAAATGTTAAAATAAAATCACTAGGTAAAATATAAAACAGGTTAATATCCTACAGGGCAATAAACTAATCTTTGGAGTTTTCATTTCTACAGAGAGAAATCTACAGATGCACATGTAACTGCACATTGCAAAGCTTAGGAAGAAAATAACTCTTCTGTGGGTGTGTCTATAAGGCAGTGCCCCAGGACAGCACTGAAATTTCCTTCCATGATATCCAGGCATTTTTTAAAGGTTTTTAATGACTTTTTTTTAAACAGACTCAATAAACTCTCAAATTAGGCCTAATAAATACAAAGTCTGCTCTTTTCCCAGGGGTCTATATGGAATAGATCTTAACTACTCTGTCTAAAAGAAAATAACCATTATGTTTGTTTCAGAGGGCTGTGAGTGACAGACTCAAATCTCAGAATCAAATGGGCCAAACAGAAACTGCAATCAGAATGTAGGAACACATTATGAAGACATTTATTCAGGAATTTTACAGAAGCATCACTATGGGGGAGTGCCAGATAAGCAATTAATCACTACAGTATACAGACATTGGAAAATACACAGTAATAGATTGGATTTATGTAAGGAATTGAAGAACATTAACACATTTTTTTTTTTTAACCAGAGACTTGGGGGAGAGGAGATGTGCATATGAACACAATCTCATACTTGAATTGTGTTAATGTCATTATTCCACTAGGATCTAATGACTGGTTTCCCAGAGCATTGTTAATCAAGGTCAAAACTTAAGCTGCTACAAAGCAGCAGCTTTCCATATCTGGCAGATGCTTTGTAAATCGAGTCTTCCTAAGTGGTTGTATTAATATATATATTTAAATGAATCTGTACATTTAAGGATATATTGTTCTATTTGTTGACTTTTTTCAAGTCCTTAGACCTTACGCCATTAATTTTAAACCATGATATTTCTTATGTATCACTAAATCTAGAAAGAAAAGAAGATAAAAATTATGAAAAAGTGAAATAAAGTTATTTTATAATATAAAGTAAAAGGAGGTAGTATATCAAGTTTGATATATTGTGGGACTGGTATGTCATACCTAGTTTAGTTGGCTGTCCTGTTATGCCTACATGTTACCATAATTAGAGGTGACAGGTTGGAACAGTTTAAGTCTTAAAAAACTCAAAGTAAATTCTTTACAATATCAAGCAGGGAATTCTAAGTCAAGTGGTTTAGGTTATCAAATACAAGTCAAAAAATCCAAGTGTATAGGATTTTCCAAGTATATAGGAAAATGGAAAGCTCCATCTAAAGTTTGTGCTATTGGGGTAATTTAATTATGTCAACAAATTATAGGTGTAGGAGGACTGCTTATTTCAGTGCTAAGAATATATGAGCAAGTTCAAAGAATCATTTTAAACATAGCAGGTCCTGCTACATGATCTGACTTGGAAGTGGTAAACTGTAGATTTCATTGTGATATTGATATTCAGTTCTTTCACCCAAGACTTTCTTTGCAATTTTTCTTGCCTGAGAATTTTTACCATATATAGTTAAGTAAACATTGAAACGATTTTCACTTGGAGTAATTCATTCTTATAGTCCGTATGTGTGCAAGGATTGCCTATCTATTCTGACATTATCAGAAGTGAAGAAATGTTTTTATTAGCCAGGGCCAGGCTTCATAAACTTTGTTTCAAACACATTGTGAGTCACTATGCATTTCCTAACTACTTTCAGCTTAAACTATTGTACTGTTTGGTGACATGTTCACTGTAAACAAGTATCTTCTATCCTACAGATCCAAAAAAAGATTGCGATAAGTCAGAACAGAAAATTAATGGCTAGATCATCTGTTAGAATATCTGCAAATATCTATGTCTAGACTGACTTTACATGTTGTAAAATAAAGCTTTACGATCCTTTCCACTGAAGGCCAGTTTTAAAAATAAATTTACTATGTTTTTGCCATTAGTTGAAATACTGATTCTCAGGTATTAAAAATCAGATCTGGAAGAACTATAGAATGTTAGTACTAGATATTTTTTAAAATGTTGAGTCTGCTGTATCATTTTGTTTATTTATATTGGAGTGAATATGCACTTAAAGAGGCATAAGTAAAGAAAATTTCCTAAGCTAGAAATTGAAAAGATAGGTGTGTGCATCTCCATCAGGTAGATATAATCTGAGCAAACTCATAAGTCTGGTATCATAAAATTTAATATATTTAAAGTAATTATTAAAAAGAATATAGTATACCTTTGTTCCCCATAGACTCTTCTGTTGCCCTTTGATTTTTTTAACACTTTTAAATGCCTTTCATCTTCATCTGATTTTCTTCCCATTATAACTCATGCTTTGAAATATGTTGATAGCTATATTTCATCCATGGTAATACATAGCTAAAGACATCCAGTGACCTAAGATTATATAACTGTGATTGGTAAACTGGGACAATAATGTAAGCTTCCAAATTCCTAACTCACAAGCCCTTCCTTCAGACAATATTGAGCATTATATTAAGAATTTCTAGATAATACAATAAAGAAAAGACTTGGAATCACAGGCCAAGGGCTACATGTAACAGTGTCACAATTTGAGAATATCAGAAAGAAACTTTTGCACATAGAAGCTAATTGCCCCCATAACAGTGTATGGCCCTAATGTGTAACAGTAATTATCCTTATATAGCAGGATTCTGGGTGGTTATTTTGATTTGGGAATAACTTCATTCATTTGCTTATCTTTATTGAATTTTTTTTACTATTCTGAACTTGTATTACATATAAAATAATGGAAAATTTATTTTAAAAAACCAAAGAAGGCTGTAACAGATGACTATTACATATGTTCCATACTGGGATTCCATATGATATTTAAAATAGCCGGAAAGTTCCTAGTTAAAGAGGAATTCTAAAACATCAGGAGCAAATCTAATGAAATGTACTGTTTTCCTGGAGTATATGGACTTGGGAACAAAAGCTTAATCAAGGTAAATAGACCTAAAATGAAGAAACAGAAAGGTGGCTTTTTAAAAATTCTTCTTCCTTGAAGTTTTTTTTTGTTTGTTTTTTTTACCATTTTTGCATTTGTCCCTAACTTCAGCCCATTAATTGCAATGTGCCACTCTAATCATCTCCTTGTTCCAGAATCAAAACATAGTTACTAACATATTTATATTTATTTAACTTACTATTTATTGTTCAGGGTCATTACCTTCAAAAGAAGGCATCCTACGTTAGAAGCACTTTTACTACTTTTTATCCTAGATTGATAGTACCTCTACCTATTCTCACATTCAAGACAATCAGCAGTCTTGCCCTATAGTTAAAATATCTTATTGCATCATAAACAAAAGAGTCAGGTAAAAAAAACACATGAACTTTTACTATTGAGAATATGAGGTTCACTAAATGTCTTAGATTCTATACATAAAATGTAAGTTCTGTCATCAAGTCAAGATTGGAATCCAGATTCTAAAGCATACTTGCTACTTGATCTTAAATGTAAAGATATTCCTAGAGAGGTAAGGAGAAAAAGCAATATGAATGCCAAAGTATTGTTATTTTACCTGAAGAAATAATGCATAAAAAGTATTTAGCACAGTGTCTGAAATGTACTAAATTCTCAATAAATGTTATTCTCATCACTAACTAGTATTTTATTCTGAAATACACTATGTGTTTGATGCATGTAACAAATGTTCAGCATTTCTTTTCCCCAGTTTTCTTGTTGAGAATAACATATTTCTAAGTTTCAGCCAGTTAGGTTTGTGTGAACCTGATCAATCAACTGGATGTCTTAGATGAGAGAAATAAAGTGCTCTCTAAAAGTAACAATAAGCCTAGACTTTTTCATTATATGTTCTTGAGCTGTCTCATATTAGGTTATGAGAGCCAACTATTAAATTTTCAGGAATTTTGTGATGTGGTTGTTAAATATAGCAACTATTAACAGTAAAAGTATATTAATTTATAATGAAATAAATTATGTTTAAAAGGCAATAAAATCTCAAAACTAATGCTTCCTAATTATTAAGCTGCATTTTACTATTATCTATGCTATTGAAATTATTTATGCCTATTGTGTTTATATTGTGATAATACTATATAATGGTGAGAAAATGTGCATTTCTCTCCAATTTCATGTTTAGTGACCTGAGGTTGTAGCTTGTAATTCAGTCATGAAGTAGATAGACATTTACACCACTGAAATAGACAAACACTGCATAACACTGCTTGATTTATTGTTTTGTTGGTATTCTGGAATTAATACTTTAATGAAGAATATGTTACTATGCAGATTATACTCAAAATTGTTTTGTGTCTATAAACATTACATTGTGAGTAGCCCCAATGTATTATAGAAATATTATTCTAGTATTCAAAAATTATTATGAGATTAAGCACAGTGCTTATTCATGTCATTGGTGAACGATTAAAGCTCCTAAATAGTTCTTTTTAAATTTCTCATTCATCTTATGTATTATTATAAAGTGGTAACCAATATTCATGTTAGGACTACAGTTGTTTCTCAGTTGCAACCAGTTAGCTATGGATTTAAAGACTTGGCAAAAATCAGCAAAAATTCTCTCTGAAAATCAATTGGCTATAGGGAATTACAAAAAAAAAGGCACATATACTTTGTCAATATTTGTCAATTTTGTGTTATGCATCTTTGTATTAGTAAAACTTATAATAAATTGATGTAGTATATATTGGTACATTTTTGAGAGCTGGCTGATAAATATCTACTAGCACATACTGGTTATATGCTAGTTATTATGTTATTGGAGTAATATTTCTACTCTATGTTCTGAAAGATTCAGTTGTACCTGGTATTAGGGATTGCAAGTGATAAACCCTAGCATGTAGAGTTAGATTAATTCTAATTAATTAGATGTGGGATATGAGGCAGGAACTAATCTTCTATTTCCAACTAGGAAGTTGACAATACCTATTAAGTGGTATAAATCATTTATTAAAGAGTCACCTGCAAAACTTTAGATATCAGATCATGTTCCTACTTATAAAGATGTTCTAATGTGTCTTGTTATATCAGACTATTTGTAAAAAAGAAATGGAAAAAATATGCTTGCCAAGAGAGATGAAACCAAACCAAGACAAGTGAAAGTCTGATAGCCATGTACCTCACAAGGTTGCAAAAATTGAATTCTCTATTTTAAACTAAAGGTTGTATAAGGAAATTCAGGGAGAATACAGACACAGCCCAAAAGAAGATTGGGATTGGGGAAATATGGTAGTCAGGCTCCTTATCAACTCTTTCTGGTAACTTCACACCGGTGCCTCACAAAATGACAATTACCCAGACTTTAAAGAGCCAGCTTCTGGGAAGGAGTAGGGGGGCAAGGAGACAAATTAGTTGTACCTCTCCCTCTGGCCTAATGTTTCACATCAATGCAAGACAAAGAAAAATGAAGGTTATTTAAATGAATGATAGAGAGATGCACTGAGTACCTAGTCATTTTTTTAAGAGACAGAAACCACCAGGATGTGGTTTATAGTCAGAAACCATGACTCAATAAAACCTCTGGTATTAAATACTAGGGCAAACAGAAATCAAACAGTCAGAACTTCTACATTTTAAGGTGTTAAATTTTAAGAGAAACCACAAATCTGGTCAACAAAAGCCCATTGTTGCTCACTTCTAAGACAAATTCCAGGACTAGAATCAGAAACTTAAGGTTGTTGGTTATGTTGATGAAAGTTAATCAATTGATCTGAGAAAGAAATGGAAAATTTTATTCGAGCCAAATTGAAGATTATAACCCGAGAACAGCATCTCAGAAATCTCCAAGATCTGTTCCGCCCATTAGAAATCAAAGCACAGTTATATAAGTTTTTTGAGACAGAGTGTTGTATATTAAAGGATCTACTATTGAGAGTTTACACAATCCAGATTTGCAAGTACAAAGTGGTGGGTAATCTTGTTGTCTTGTTGATGCTGGGGGAATGTTGCTCTTCATGGTTGAGCAGGTATTTCTGCCAATGAGAGAGGTTTGCTTTATGCATAATGCACAGTGGGGGGAAAGAGGAGGCCAAAGGGCAGATAAGATTTTTATGTTTACATTTTTTGTCTTGCCATAAAATATGAATTTTATTTCACAGTTACTAAAGTATGACAAGAAAAGTCATAAAGGAAGAAAAGCCTTCCTTTTACCTTCTAAAATGTAATCAATAAAAACCAAAGGCAAGATGAATCTCCTCAGAGAGCAGACTCAGGTCCTATCATATTGGCTGATCAAGAAACAAAAAATGTAAGGAGTTATCAACCCATTCAAACAGGATATAGTCTATACTAGGAAAGGTTATCAGTCCATGTGTTTTCCCCTTCTTCTCTTTGCCAAATAGAAGACTTCACTTCAGATAGCTTATTTTGAAATCTGCTTTTGAATGTTGAATGCACTAGGATTAAATTTATCATCTAAGTTTAGGGTTTTGGTCATAAGTAGATGCATCTGGAAGACTAGATGAAACTGTGGATGTTCTGTTATGGAGATGAAGGTAGAATATGTTATAAAATGTATGTGAAATAATTGCGTTATATTAGACTAGAGGATTTTTGAGAGTATATTATTGGAGTCCCAATATCTATATTGATTCTGAGCAGTGATTGGGATGGATTTTAGTAGACATCTGCTGTTGTTGTCTGCCTAGCCTACTTTAATCCATCAATTTTATAAGAATATGGTGATTTTCCCTTTTAACTCTTTTCTCCTACTTTTCGTCTTTGATGTTTAATAGGAAAATATTCATTCCCTGATTACTGAGGTTAGCACATGATCAAGACCTTATCAATATTGTATTTCATCTTCCAACCATAGTAATTGGTTTAAAGATGAGCATTTAAACCAAAATAGGATAATTGAACTTATCATCAGGACTTGATTCAAAATGAACAGAAGACACCAATATCGTTAAAGCTGAGTGCCTGGAAGTCATATGTTATGGGACGAATTGTGTCCCACCAGAATTGATATGTTGTAGTCCTAATCCTGGTATCTCAGAATGTGGCTGTATTTGGAGAGAAGGGCTTTAATGGGATAATTAAGGTAAAATGAGATCACATGGATTGGCCCGAATTCAATATGAATAGTGTTCTTATAAGAGAAATAGACTAGTACATAGACTGAGAGATACCACGTAGAACACAGCAAGAAAATTAAGTTAAAATGAGGCTGTTTGGATGGTCCCTAATTCAGTCTGACTGGTGGTGTCCTTATAAGAAGAAGAGAGCATATGAAGACACAGTGAGAAAGAAGGTGGCCACCTGCAAGCCAAGGAGCGAAGCCTCAGAAGAAACCAAATCTGCTGGAACCTTGATCTTGGACTTCTAGCCTCCAAAACTGCGATAAAATAAATATCTGTCATTTAAGATACTCAGTGTCTCATTCACCTCATGTTGCTATGGCAGCTGAAGCAAATGAAGATACCAGTCTAGAGGAGCGGTGGGAGACTGAATGCTCAAGACTCAGTATTCTCTCCTTGTTCTCTGAGCATCCTATTGCCAGATACAGCCTCCTTTCTTTCTAAGAATTCAATTTATACTTCTTGCAAGGCTGTTTCGTGCTTCTCCTTCTTTCTCATGTGTTTTACTATCTTCTGTTGGAAGTTCAAATAGAATTCAAGTGAAGCAGAGTAAGACAGGCAGGCAAATTTTCAAAATTGATGATTTTACCTATTTTCTCAAAGTAAAACCCCTTACTTTATCATAGGAGTAAGTAACCAGTTGATAGATTATAACCAAACACATACACCTATTTATCATACATATGAATATCATATATGTGTCATAGGATATTACATACATATAATATACACAGAAGTCTTTTTCAGGAAAGTAGATTCTGTTGCATAGACAGTCTTTTCAATTTGCTGAAAAACTTGATAAATAGAGATATGCAAAATATCAACATTGAATTTCTCTTATCTATAAAAGAGACAAGATATTTTTGAAATTCTGGGAATAGAAACAGGAAGAGATCTGGGATAATATTAGATAAGAGCACAGAATATATGAAGGAAGAAGAAACAATGGCTGTAGATAGGTAGTATGAGTTTGGGATACTACAAGAGTAAACATTTTCAATAACAGAGTAGATAAAGGAGTTCACAAAAGGAATCTCTGTTATTCCAATTGTGGTTAGTTCTGTAAATATGACACCTTTCCTATGCATTCATCTCTCTGATCTTTAGTAAATTTTACAACCACAGAATCTTGTGTGTTCATGCATGTGTGTCTGTGCATGAGTGTGAATGAGTATATGTAAATCAAGTAAAAACTATATTCAGTCAACTTAGTGAGATAGAACACCTGGGATAAGTTGGTAGTAATATGATAAATAAATTAATTTAGCAATAGCAGAAATCCAGAGATAAGTTAAGAATTCAAGACCTTAACATTCATAGAAATTTGAGGACAAATTTTCTATTCCATAAGATGTGGAAATAATGTATGAGTCAAGCTTTACTGACTCATAATAGTTTACACATAGGTCAGGCCCTAACACACACTGACAGTACACTGAGAATAGGATAATTCAAGCAGGGTTTATTTGCAAATATGTAGGTATGCTAGAGGTGGGAGAGAGACCACAGACAATAATAAAATAACCTGTCACATTCTAGCAGCCACTTCCTAACCACCACTAAGTCTAAAATAGAGTAGAGGGAGCAGTACTCAAAATCAGAAATAAAACATCCTGTAGAGACTGCTTTTTTTGCATCAGTGGTTGAAGGATGCAGTTATTTTCAGAAAACAAAAACAAAAACAAAAACAAATAAGGGGAATAGTATCCTAACCTCTTGCTTCATCTTTCAGATCTCCTGCTGGAGCTCCCCATTGGCTGGAGACCAAGCAGAAGTCAAAGGACCCAAAGCTAAAAAATGTATAAAAGTCAGCTTTCTGGGTAAATAAGGCAGGGTGGAGAAATGTGGAACATGTATCTGAAGGGGCAAATGAAAGGTATCTTTCACAGCTTACAAACATTAGCTTCTATATGGGTTAGTTTTCCAAAAATATGGGCAAGATGGTCTCTCTGAAGTGCCTAGGACAATGTCCAGCTTGCAGTGGGTGCTCAAAAAATATTTCTTCCTTTCCTCTTCCTATATTTGAAAAGCTTTTTGCAATTAGAATGCATAATAGAAGCATCAAGGCCCCTTTCCAAGGAAGAAAGCTTTAATATATTAAAGGGACTCTGAAGTTGCAGGCTGCATAGAGATTATTTTGAGCTACAAACCCTGTTTGTTAACATTGTTTACTGAGGTGTTCATTCAACTATTTTGTTTTTGTACTTCAATTTTTGGTGTTCTTTTATGTACCTCTTGTGTGGATTTCAAATCACAGCCAAAAAAATAATAATAATGTTTTTTTCAATGATGAGAAACTTTGGCAAGGAAACAGCAGTGGTTGATTCCTCCAATGTCCTGTCATTGATTCCACCCTCTCAAAGGCAATAGTTGCTCCAGGATCTCTGCTAAACTCCTATGTAATAGTACACTGAAAATGAAAACAATCAACTTTATTTATGCCAAAGTCAAATAGAACCATCTAATAATTAAAGGGAGTAATGACTTTCACACAAATATTTCTTTTTTATTTCCTAAAAAAGTGTTGGAAATTGACTGAAAGTACAAACACATGGTTATAGATATCTAAGAAACCCCTGGTACTTTAAAGAAAAATATATGTTGCTTTTGTGTATATTTTCTCTAGAAATAAATGAAAAATGATTTTATAAGACTAATTTACCAGAAATGTTAACATCCAGCAACATAAAATTGTACGGGAGGGAAGGGATAGGGTATGTTGATTTTCCTATCCTCAATTTATCAGACAGGATTAAAATAATATGAACATAACATCTCAGCAAGACCCAGTGTCATTACAAACGTCTGGTTATCTCAAAGTAATATAGATATATTTTATTAAAAATAGTACATTTCAAAATGCATACCAATTATTTCATTAAAAACTCAAATATTTATGCAATGGTAAGCCATCAAAGTGCAACTTGCCTATACCAAATACTTCATCTTTTTAATTATTAACTATCATTATTTAGAATCTCATATTGTCCTAGCTGCCGTTTAAATTGCCTGGAAAGGTGTTAGGGATCACCAATATTTTTTCATGACTGATAATGAAGATGAGGGCATTATTAAGAAAAAAGGACAAGGAAATAGTGGTAATAATGTAAATGTATTTTTAAGAGTACAAACATAAAATATAAAGACATAAGTAGATTCATGCATTTGTTAGTAACAAAATGTAATGCTAAAACAAGAAGAAGTGTTTTTAATTTGTTTATTGGCCTGCAACTTCCTCTGCTTCCTGTAACATGCTGCTCTAAGGATTTGCATTTCCAGGAAAAGATGTTGTGTAGAGTTTAGATAGATATCTGTATGATTTCACATCTCATTTTAAAAGAGAGTTTACAAGTGATCAAAACAAGTATATGCCCAAGGTAATCTGATTGCATCAAATTGAACACCCCAGATTTCCAATGATTGTCACAATCAGCTACCTGTGTGTGTCTTGATTCTGGAACAGGCTGGTGAGGAATATGATCTGAAGGCAGAGTGGGCAATGAGTAATCACACCCCAATACATATTTGGTGGGTGTGATTCATAAAATATAACATTAATTTTTATCATGCATATATTTGTAAAAAATGTAACAGTTACATCTCAAAAATGTATAATGTATATATTTGCTTTTGATGTTTTTTGAAAGATCATAATTTTTTAAAATATCATAAACCAACAGCATGTTCACAACACTGTGAACCAGCACATGGTATGATGTCCTAGAGACCCTGGGTAGGTGATATGTTAGACTTCACATTAACACACAGCTCTGTGCAATTACAAACAAATGTGTGGGAATCAGAAGAGAGTGGTGAGGTGAATGTAGAGGTAAACTGGAGGTTCAGAAAACGCATCTCAGTAATTATTCTTGTAATTCTCTCTGTTTCCAATCATTTTAGCAAAGGTAGAATTAAGCACAGAAGAAATTGGTTATAAGGGAGAAGGGAGAGAAAAAACAGGATCTCCTTTCATTGTCTAGCATGAATTTCTGTGTGATCCATGAAATGAAAATAAGAAAACTTGCTTTCATGAGGAGGATACTTGGTGAAATATAAACCAGCTTGCATGTAAATATAAAAACCAAACATGATCATTAAAATTATGTTTAATCAAAGATGATTTCCATTTAGGGAATTTTTTAGATGCTTTGAGGTATCAAAATGTACCTATACATAATTATATCAAAAATTATATGAGTCACAGAGGTAAATTCTGCTTGAACAAACATAAGAAAGAGATTTGATGTTTTCTTTTCTTACTTTGCAGCCCAGTCTTTCTTTTTAGAATGGAATTCTCATCAATAAGAAAAGTATGTTTCAACAGATTTTTAATTAATTTATTTATTTTTAATTCATGAAAATATAAAGTTTATTATTAAAATAAGTTGAAAAAAGGATCTTCTAAATATGTAAAATAATCATAGGATGATACCATGACAAATATTGTGAAGGTAATTATTTAAAAAACTGAAGCATAAGTAAAGCTGCCTTAAATAAAGAAAATGAAAAAGTTAACCATCTTTATCAAAGGTATACCTTTTCCACACATCAGTGATTAAAGAGAATCAAATTTATATTTCAAGATCATTCTAGACGTACAGCGATGTTTATAAACTTGTTAGTCCTTTATTTATTTTTAAACTAGTGGAAATAACTCTTTATTATTTTTTTATTTTTATTTTATATTAGAGTATAGTTGACATACCAGATTTTATTCTATACATTTAGTCACTGATTTGAAAGATTACTTTTTGGGGAAAAATAAGTCTTATTTTTTACCCAACACGGAATTTCCTTATTTAAATTGTAGTTCCAATCTGGTGTCCTAATACAAACTTTTCGTTCAAATATCTTCTAGTTTCTCAGTACCAATCGTGAAATATCTATGAGGATTTTTAATTTTCTCACTTGTTTTTCTCATTTTCGTTTTTTCTCAATTGTTTACTGTTTAATGTCCCCCCCTTTTTTAACATCTTTATTGGAGTATAATTGCTTTACAATGGTATGTTAGTTTCTGCTTTATAACAAAGTGAATCAGCTATACATATATTCCCCATAGATCCTGCCTCTTGCATATCTCTCCCACCTTCCTTATCCCACACCTCTAGGTGTTCACAAAGCACTGAGGTAATCTCCCTGTGTTATGCGGCAGCTTCCCACTAGCTATCTATTTTATATTTGGTAGTATATATAAGTCCATGCCACTCTCTCACTTTCTCCCAGCTTACCCTTCCCCCTCCCTGTGTCCTCAAGTCCATTTTCTACTCCTGCGTCTTTATTCCTGTCCTTACCCTAGGTTCTTCAGAACCATTTTTTTTTCATTTAGATTCCATATATATGTGTTAGCATACAGTATTTGTTTTTCTCTTTCTGACTTACTTCACTCTGTATGACAGACTCTAGGTCCATCCACCTCACTACAAATAACACAATTTAGTTTCTTTTTATGGCTGAGTAATATTTCATTGTATACATGTGCCACATCTTCTTTATGTATTAATCTGTCAATGGACACTTAGGTTGCTTCCATGCCCAAGCTATTGTAAATAGTGCTGCAATGAACATTGTGATACATGACTCTTTTTGAATTATGGTTTTCTCAGGGTATATGCCCAGTAATGGGGTTGCTGGGTCGTATGGTAGTTCTTTTTTATTACATTTGTAAGGAACTTCCATACTGTTCTCCATACTGAATGTATCAATTTACATTCCCACCAACAGTGCAAGAGAATTACCTTTTCTCCACACCCTGTCCAGCATTTATTGTTTGTAGATTTCTTGATGATGGCCACTCTGACCAGTGTGAGGTGATACCACATTGTAGTTTTGATTTTCATTTCTCTAATGATTAGTGATGTTGAGCATCCTTTCATGTGTTTGTTGGCAATCTGTATATCTTCTTCGGAGAAATGTCTATTTACGTCTTATATCCATTTTTGTATTGGGTTGTTTGTACTTTTGATATTTAGCTGAATGAGCTGCTTGTAAATTTTGGAGGTTAATCCTTTGTCAGTTGCTTCACTTGCAAATATTTTCTCCCATTCTGAGGGCTGTCTTTTTGTCTTGTTTATGGTTTCCTTTGCTGTGCAAAAGCTTTTAAGTTTCATTAGGTCCCATTTGTTTATTTTTGTTCTTATTTCTATTTCTCTAGGAGGTGGGTCAAAAAGGATCTTGCTGTGATTTATGACATAGAGTGTTCTGCCTATGTTTACTTCTAAGAGTTTTATAGTGTCTGGTCTTACATTTAGGTCTTTAATCCATTTTGAGTTTATTTTTGAGTATGGTTTAGGTAGTGTTCTAATTTCATTCTTTTACATGTAGCTATCCAGTTTCATGGCACCACTTATTGAAGAGGCTGCCTTTTCTCCATTGTATATTCTTGCTTCCTTTATAAAAAATAAGGTAACCATATGTGCGTGGGTTTATCTCTGGGCTTTGTATCCTGTTCCATTGATCTATATTTCTGTTTTTGTGCCAGTACCATACTGCCTTGATTACTGTAGGTCTGTAGTATAGTTCTGAAGTCCAGGAGCCTGTTTCCTCCAGATCCATTTTTCTTTCTCAAGAATGTTTTGGCTATTCAAGGTCTTTTGTGTTTCCATACAAATTGTGAAATATTTTGTTCTAGTTCTGTGAAAAATGCCATTGGTAGTTTTATAGGGATTGTACTGAATCTGTAGATTGCTTTGGGTAGTATAGTCATTTTCACAATGTTGATTCTTCCAGTCCAAGAATATTGTATATCTCTCCATCTGTTTGTATTATGTATAATTTCTTTCATCAGTGTCTTATAGTTTTCTGCATGCAGGTTTTTTGTCTCCTTAGGTAAATTTAATCCTAGGTATTTTATTCTTTTTGTTGAAATGGTAAATGAGAGTGTTTCCTTAATTCCTCTTTCAGATTTTTCATCATTAGTGTATAGGAATGCAAGAGATTTCTGTGCATTAGTTTTGTATCCTCCAACTTTACTAAATTAATTCTGGTAGCATCTTTAGGATTCTTTATGTATAGTATCATGTCATCTTCAAACAGTGGGAGTTTTACTTCTTCTTTTTTGATATGGATTACTTTTTTTTTTATTTTTCTTCTCTGAGCGCTGTGGCTAAAACTTCCAAAACTATGTTGAATAATAGTGGTGAGAGTGGGCAACCTTGTCTTGTTCCTGATCTTAGTGGAAATGGTTTCAGTATTTCACCATTGAGAACGAATTTCACTGTGGGTTTGTCATATATGGCCTTTGTTAAATTGAGGTAAGTTCCTTCTGTTCCTACTTTCTGGAGGGTTTTCATCATAAATGGGTGTTGAATTTTGTAGAAAGCTTTTTCTGCATCTATTGAGATGATCATATGATTTTTATCTTTCAGTTTGTTAATATGGTGTATCACATTGACTGATTTGCATATATTGAAGAATCCTTGCATTCCTGGAATAAACCCCACTTGATCATGTTGTATGATCCTTTTAGCATGCTGTTGGATTCTGTTTACTAGTATTTTGTTGAGGAATTTTACATCTATGTTCATCAGTGATACTGGCTTGTAGTTTTCTTTCTTTGTGACATCTTTGTCTGGTTTTGGTATCAAGGTGATGGTGGCCTTGTAGAATGAGTTTGAGAGTGTTCCTCCCTCTGCTATATTTTGGAAGAGTTTGAGAAGCATAGGTGTTAGCTCTTCTCTAAATGTTTGATAGAATTCACCTGTGAAGCCATCTGGTCCTAGCTTTTGTTTGTTGGAAGATTTTTTATCACAGTATAAATTTCAGTGCTTGTGATTGGTCTGTTTATATTTTCGATTTCTTCCTGGTTTAGTCTTGGAAGGTTGTGCATTTCTAAGAATTTGTCCATTTCTTCCAGGTTGTCCATTTTATTGGCATAGAGTTGCTTGTAGTAATCTCTCATGATTTTTGTATTTCTGCAGTGTCATTTGTTACTTCTCCTTTTTCATTTCTAATTCTGTTGATTTGAGTCTTCTCCCTTTTTTCTTGATGAGTCTGCCTAATGGTTTATCAATTTTGTTTATCTTCTCAAAGAACCAGCTTTTAATTTTATTGATCTTTGCTACTGTTTCCTTCATTTCTTTTTCATTTATTTCTGATCTGATTTTTATGATTTTGTTCCTTTTGCTAACTGCAGTTTTTTGTTCTTCTCTCTCTACCTGCTTTAGGTGTAAAGTTAGGTTGTTATTTGAGATGTTTCTTGTTTCTTGAGGTAGGATTGTATTGCTATAAACTTCCCTCTTAGTACTGATTTTTCTGCATCCCATAGGTTTTTTGCTGTCATGTTTTCATTTTTATTTGTCTCTAAGCATTTTTTAATTTCCCCTTTGATTTCTTCAGTGATCTCTTGGTTATTAACTAGTGTATTGTTTCACCTCCATTTGTTTGTATTTTTTTACAGATTTCTTCCTGTAATTGATATCTAGTCTCAGAGCATTGTGGTCAGAAAAGATACTTGATACAATTTCAATTTTCTTAAATTTACCAAGGCTTGATTTGTGACCCAAGGTATGATCTATCCTGGAGAATGTTCCATGAGCACTTGAGAAGAAAGTGTATTCTGTTGTTTTAGGATGGAATGTCCTATAAATATCAATTAAGTCCATCTTGTTTAATGTATCATTTAAAGCTTGTGTTTCCTTTTTTATTTTCATTTTGGATGACCTGTCCATTGGTGAAAGTGGGGTGTGAAAATCCCCTACTATGACTGTGTTACTGTCAATTTCTCTTTTTATGGCTGCTAGCATTTGCCTTTTATATTGACATGTTCTTATATTGGGTACATAAATATTTATAATTGTTATATCTTCTTCTTGGATTGATCCCTTAATCATTATATAGGACAAATCATTAGAAGGACAAATCCTTCTTTGTCTCTTATAATAGTCTTTATTTTAAGATCTATTTTATCTGATATGAGAATTGCAACTCCAAATTTGTTTTGATTTCCATTTGCATGGAATATCTTTTTCCATCACCTCACTTTCATTCCATATGTGTCCCTTGGTCTGAAGTGGGTCTCTTGTCAACAGCATATATACGGGTCTTGCTTTTGTATCCATTCAGACAGCCTGTGTCTTTTGGCAGCAACACTTAATCCATTTACATTTAAGGTACTTATCAACATTTTTATTCCTATTACCATTTTCTTAATTGTTTTGGGTTTGTTATTATAGGTCGTTTCCTTCTCTGGTGTTTCCTGCCTAGAGAATTTCCTTAAGCATTTGTTGTAGAGCTGGTTTTGTGGTGCTGAATTCTCTAAGCTTTTGCTTGTCTGTAAGTTTTAAATTTCTCCTTCGAATCTGAATGAGATCCTTGCCAGGTAGAGTTATCTTGATTGTAGGTTTTTCCCTTTCATCATTTTAAATATGTCCTGTCACTCCTTTCTGGCTTGCAGAGTTTCTGCTGAAACATCAGCAGTTAACCTTATGGGTATTCCTTTGTATGTTATTTCTTGTTTTTCCCTTGCTGCTTTTAATATTTTTTCTTTGTAATTAATTTTTGAGAGTCTGATTAATATGTGTTTTGGCGTGTTTCTCCTTCAATTTATCCTGTATGGAACTCTCTGCACTTCCTGGACTTGATTGACTTTTTACTTTCCCATATTAGGGAAGTTTTCAACTATAATCTCTTCAAATATTTCTCAGTCCCTTTCTTTTTCTGTTCTTCTTCTGGGACTCCTACAATTCGAATGTTGGTGCATTTAATATTGTCTCAGATGTCTCTGAGACTGTTCTCAATTCTTTTCATTCTTTTTAATTTATTCTGCTCTGTGGTAGTTATTTCCACTATTTTATCTTCCAGGTCACTTAACTGTTCTTCTGCCTCAGTTTTTCTGCTATTGATTCCTTCTAGAGAATTTTTAATTTCATTTATTGTGTTGTCCATCATTGTTTGTTTGCTCTTTAGTTCTTCTAGGTCCTTGTTAAATGTTTCTTATATTTTCTCCATTCTATTTCCCAGATTTTGGATCATCTCTACTATCATTACTCTGAATTCTTTTTCAGGTAGACTGCCTATTTCCTCTTCATTTGTTTGGTCTGGTGGGTTTTTACCCTGCTCCTTCATCTGCTGTATGTTTCTCTGTCTTCTGATTTTGCTTAACTTATTGTGTTTGGGGTCTCCTTTTCACAGGTTGCAGGTTCATAGTTCCCATTGTTTGCCCCCAGTGGCTAAGTTTGGTTCAGTGGGTTTTGTAGGCTTCCTGGTGGAGGGGACTGGCTCCTGTGTTCTAGAGGATGAGGATGGATCTTGTCTTTCTGTTGGGCAGGACCATGTCTGGTGGTGTGTTTTGGGGTGTCTGTGACCTTATTATGATTTTAGGCGGCCTATCTGCTAATGGGTGGTGTTCTGTTCCTGTCTTGCTAGTTGTTTGGCATAGGGTGTCCAGCGCTGTAGCTTGCTGGTTGTTGAGTGGAGCTTGGCCATAGCATTGAGTTGGAGATCTCTGGGAGAGCTTTTGCCCTTTGATATTACATGGAGCTAGGAGGTCTTTGGTGGACAAATATCCTGAAATCGGCTCTCCCACCTCTGAGACACAGGCCTGATACCTGGCTAAAGCACCAAGACCCTGTCAGCCACGTGGCTCAGAAGAAAAGGGAGAAAAAACAAAGCAGGAAAGAAAGAAAAGAAAGTTATTAAAATAAAAAAAAATTATTAAAAATAAAAAAATAAAACGTTATAAAAAAAGGAAAAAGGAAAGAAGAGAGCAACCAAACCTAAAAACAAATCCACCAATGATAACAAGCACTAAAAACTATACTAAAAAAAGGAACAGACTGACAGAACCTCAGGACAAGTGGTAAAAGCAAAGCTATACAGACAAAACCACACAAAGAAATATACACATACATACTCACTAAAAGAGAAAAAGGAAGAAAAAATATATATCATTGCTCCCAAAGTCCACCGTCTCAATTTTTGGATGATTCATTGTCTATTCAGTTATTCCACAGATGCAGGGTACATCAAGTTGATTGTGGAGATTTAGTCTGCTGCTCCTGAGGCTACTGGTAGAGATTTCCCTTTCTCTTCTTTGTTCGCACAGCTCCTGGGGTTCAGCTTTGGATTTGGCCCTGCCTCTGCGTGTAGGTCGTGTGAGGGTGTCTGTTCTTCACTCAGACAGGACGTGGTTAAAGGAGCAGCTGCTTCGGGGGCTCTGGCTCACTCAGGCTGGGTGGAGGGAGGGGTACAGATGTGGGGTGAGCCTGCGGCGGCAGGGGCCAGCATGATGTTGCACCAGCCTGAGGAGTGCTGTTCTCCCGGGGAAGTTGTCCCTGGATTCCAGGACCCTGGCAGTGGCGGGCTGCACAGGCTCCCGGGAGGGGAGGTGTGCATAGTGACCTGTGCTTGCACACAGGCTTCTTGGCGCCTGTCTTTGGAGCTTGTTTAGGCAGTGCTCTGAATCCCATCTCCTCACGCACCCAGAAACAGTGGTCTCTTGCCTCTTAGGCAGGTCCAGACTTATTTCCTGGACTCCCTCCCAGCTAGCTGTGGCACACTAGCCCCCTTCAGGCTGTGTTCACGCAGTCAACCCCACTCTTCTCCCTGGGATCTGAACTCTGAGGTCTGAGGGCTGGAGCTCCCAGCCCCCACCCATCCCAGCGGGTGAGCAGACAAGCTTCTCGGGCTGGTGAGTGCTGGTCGGCACCAATCTTCTGTGTAGGAATCTCTCCACTTTGCCTTCCACACCCCTGTTGCTGTGCTCTTCTCCATGGCTCTGAAGCTTCCCCACCACCACCTCTGTCTCTGCCAGTGTAGGTGCTTCCTAGTGTGTGAAAACATTTCCTCCTTCACAACTCCCTCCCAGTGGTGCAGGTACCAACCTTATTCTTTTGTCTCTGTTTTTTTCTTTTGCCCTACCCAGGTATGTGGGGAGTTTCTTGCCTTTGGGGAAGTGTGAGGTCTTCTGCCAGTGTTCGTAAGAGTTGTTCCACATGTAGTTGTATTTCTGATGTATCTGTGGGGAGGAAGGTGATCTCCATGTCTTACTCTTCCACCATCTTGAAGGTCTCCTGATAGAATTTTATTTGCAAAGAATATTATGAAATGCCAGCTGGAAACTAAGAATTTCCCTCACATTAAGTGGCTTTCTGTAAAAAAAAATCTCTAACTAACGAGCTAACTATCTATCATCCGCAACTGTGTAATTCAGGCAGTACCAGTGCAGAGTCCCCTCATCCTACGTAAATAGTATGAGAGCACAGTGTAGTTCTAATGTCCTTTTTTAACATCTAAGGCTCATTGCTTAGTGAATTGTTTCATTTAGTCTCCAAATGCATAATTCACGGCTAAGCTTCTTTTACACAGGTAATATCTTCTTTTTGATTGATTAGGAGGAACGAATGCAAAGTATTAAGTAAAACGTTAATTGAAATATAAATATTTTAGATTATTAGATAACCATCATAAAGAAGTATTCATATATGAAACTGAAACAATTTTAGTGCAGATATTTTACAGATCATAGCATGTGTAATGTATTTTTGACTTTGTGAAGAATAAAAATATTATCTTCCCAGAAAATCAGAAGTCATTGAGAATTTCATATATTATGCTGCCTGAGAAGAGGTAAAATCAACAGACATTGTTAAACATTGGCAAAGACAGAAATATGAGCTTATGTTAATGCAAATTGGCCAGAGTTTGTTGATCTAGATGAACATGGGCAGATGGTTTTCAGTAAGCAGTATCATCAGTGGTTTCCTATTTAACAGAAATGAAGGACTTTATATTTATGATGGCATACAAGAAATCATGAGAATTAAGCTGTTCAGTTTTCTTCTATCACACTTTTCCATCAAGTAGAGGAACTACTAGTAGAATAACTATTGTGAACTTACATGACACATTGTATTGTGAAAGTTGTCCATTCTGACCATGTTTTATCTTTCCCACAATCATTGCACACTATAGTTTTTACGTTTACAGTGAAGTGTGGTTGAGCTTAGGTTTAAAAGTCTTAAGTCCTTATCCTTACTAGTAGATAGAAAAAGAGGAGGGAGCTGTATGATTTGAAGTTTTTGAGCATAAAATAGGGGAAACTAATATATGTGAGTGCCTTAGATAGAGTTCTCTGGGTGGTCATGAAATCAAGAACACCAACTCAGGGATAAGAAGTTCTGGGTGGTAACAGAGGTCAGTAAGACAGTCAGAACACATTTCCAAAGACCACAGAGGGGAATGAAATGTAAACAGCTGTAGTAGAAATCCAGGAGACATGACCTAAAAGAGAGAAGAGGGAGCCTCTAGTGAAACAGGAAGATATACACATGAGAATTCTGGAAAGTGATATTTTACCTTAAACTGACTCCTAAGTATTTTCTTGTGTGAAAACACCAGATATGGGCAGTGACAATTATAATATAAAAGACATGGAAAGTATACAATTAGCATTCTTCAGATTTTTTTTTTTTTTTTTGTGGTACACAGGCCTCTCACTGTTGTGGCCTTTCCCGTTGTGGAGCACAGACTCCGGATGCACAGGCTCAGCGGCCATGGCTCATGGGCCCAGCCACTCCATGGCATGTGGGATCTTCCTGGACCAGGGCACGAACCTGTGTCCCCTGCATCGGCAGGCAGACTCTCAACCACTGCACCACCAGGGAAGCCCTCTTCAGATAATTTTTTAAACCAATTCCAATTTAAGGTATAAGTATCCAGACTTTGACGAAGTCTGGAAGAGATAATTGCTATTCACAAAATTTCAGATAAACAATTATTCTAATGTGTACTTTCCAGTAACTAACTAGAAGTATCTTTTCTGCTGTTTAGTAAGGTCAGCTCCAAGGAAAGACCATATTGAATAACAGAAAAGAAAATTTACGTTTCAATTTTAAATATGTTTAATTACACTGGAATGCCCTCATACAGAAAAAAACATGCAAATCAAGCTCCTAGCTGTTGCTTAGACAATAACATAGTGCATGTAGGTGATACTCCTTTTCCTGAAGGGTAATCATAATAAAATCAACTGATCCTTAACCCAGTGAAATGTGAGTAAGATCATGAGGATGTGATTACATGTCTTTTGTAATAACTTTAATCAAGATGTAACTACACTGCTGAGTGTAACTAAAATTGCATTAAATTATAATTTACTTAAGGAGATTCAAGAGTCCTTAAATTTCCAAAATATAAATAAAATCTTAACTAAATACGGAAACTCTGATTTTCAACAGAAACTGTTTTACAGTGTATTAAAAGGATTAGAAATACTACAATTACCCAATTTAAGCATGCTCCAGTTAGATATTTTTCTGAAACCAAGAAAACAGTACTACATAACATCTCTGCATATAACATACTTATGAGATCAATCTAAATATGCCATATTTAAAATCACTTAAGTCTATATCTTGGTACCAAAGAACTAGTGAAATTAGAAATGTGAACTATGTCCTCCTTTTTCAAGTAATGAATCATCTATTTTTATAGTAATTTACTTTAAGTTTGCTCTACCATCCATTTCCCCAAATTCTTTTTCTTTTTCCATTTCCACTCTGAAATCCAAAGGAATTATATAGATCGCTACATATTCCATGAGATTAAAATTAAGGAGGAGATTTAATGGGTGATTGGTAGAAAATTATCCTTGTTCCTTTTACAAAATTAGAAGACTTAATATTTTAAACAGTTACTCCAAATCTTATTCATATTTGAATGTCTTATCTATACCTTGGACATAAAACTTACATTTTTTCTGATTTCTACAAACTAATTTTTTAGTTTCCTTTGTAACTATTTGTTGACAAAATTAAACGTTATATATTACAGGAAACTTGAGGAGGAGTAAACATAGTCATTACCTTATATCCTTTCTCAAAAAGATTATAATGACAAGGAAGCTGAGAAAAATACACATGTAATATTAACAAGCTGTGTTCAAATCCTGATTCTACTGCTAAAATAATTTTAATATCTCTTTACAAGGGAAAATACTTAATGGCAGTTTTAAAATAGAGCCACAAATACTTTGAAAATCTTCACATCAAAAAGTAAGTACCGTGTCTCTTCCCCTTGAAGTCAGACCAGCTTGTTATTGCTTCAGCCAATAGAGTATGGCCAAAGTAATTCTGTGCGAATTTTGAGGTTAGGTTATTAAAGTTCATATACCTACTTACTGGAACACTCACTCTTGGAGGCTTCAGTTGCCTTGTAGGAAGCCCAACTACCTTTATGCTTCCATACTCTGAGGAAACCCAAGCTACAAGGAGAGGCCATGTTCATACACTCTTGGACAACCATTTTGAGCCCAGCCTTTGAGTCATCTGAGCCCAGATACCAAATATGTAAGTGAAGAAGCTTCCAGATTATTTTGTTTCCCAACATTCAACTCACCCCTAGCCATCCAGGACTTTGCAGAGGCCCCAGATATTGCAGACCACAAAAATGTCACTGCCATATTGAAATCCCTGATCTGCAAAATTTGTAAGGCTAATAAAATGGGGATTTTTGTTTCATGTCACTAAGTGTGAACAGTTTATTATGCAGCAATAGATAGCAGAAATAATAGCAAATGAAAACGTTTTTTCCTCCATAATTTGGCAGACTTCTCATGAAGAGGAAAAAAGAGAAAATGTGGAATAATGTGTGGCATTATAAAAACCTGTGTGCCATTTAATAGCTTTGCTCTTTGATAATCAGGATGAAAATAATGGATACTATTCTCACATCATGGGCTTTATGGAAGATTAAATGAAACATAATTAAAGTATTTGACACAAGCATGCATTTAAAAAATGGTGAAGTCCTTCTTTTATTCCCCTTATTATTAAAAACACTGCTTTATTAAAGAAGCAGCATTATTGCCATGAGAGGAGGTCAAACTATATAAATTAGAAAGAAATAATGTCTGTTTATAGGAATCAAGAAAAATCTCATTGAGCAGGTGGTAGTTGTAATGCACTATATATACATAATAAAAGTTTCAACTCAGTTTAACAAATACATGGGTATATGATAGGAGGAATATATAGTTTGAAATACAACAGTGAATAAAAGAGCTGCTTTTCCAGGCCTCATGGAATTGAGAGTCTATCAGGTAAATGGGAACTTTTAGCATGTGAGTGTTAAAGAGAAGTCCACACTGCTATGGAAATATATAACAGTAAAATGTACCCTAGTCTGAGATCACAGAAGGCCCACTTAGAAAATTAATAATTAAGCTGATTTGAAAGATGAATAGATGATAGCTACTAAATATTGAAGGAATGTTCCAAGAAGGAAGAAACAACATGGTTAAAAACCCTGAGGAGAGAGAATACAGAATATCTTAAAGAAAATCAAGAGAGAACTAGTGTATCTGGGTCCTTTAGACTAATAAGGGCAAGTGACTGAATAGAGAGAGAGGGGTCATAAGATAAGGGGTGTTTAATGTAATTTTAAGGATTTGGGAATTTCTCTTAGGGACAATGGAAAATTATTGGAAAGGTGGTAAACAAGCAAGTGACTTTGGATTTTTGTTTTACAATATTAGCTAAAGGACTCAGGATCTGTATAACTCTCCAGAGTTGAAATCTTGGAGATTATCACACCTTTTTTTCTTTTGATGCTCATCATACTCCCCCATGTAAAATATTTGGGGATGTACTTTCTACAATTCTACAACAGACATAGGATATTTATTTCATGACTCATACTCTCCTGTCCCAATTAAGAATTTAACAACTTAAAAATTGTAAAACCGGGGGCCCGGAGGAAGATGGCGGAAGAGTAAGACGCGGAGATCACCTTCCTCCCCACAGATACATCAGAAATTCATCTACACGTGGAACAACTCCTACAGAACACCTACTGAACGCTGACAGAAGACCTCAGAGCCCCCAAAAGGCAAGAAACTCCCCACATACCTGGGTAGGGCAAAAGAAAAAAAGAATAAACAGAGACAATAGGAGAGGGACGGGACCTGCACCAGTGGGAGGGAGCCGTGAAGGAGGGAAGGTTTCCACACACTACAAGCGCCTTCGCGGGCGGAGACTGCAGGTGGCGGAGGGGGAAAGCTTCGGAGTAGCGGAGGAGAGCACAGCAACAGGGGTGCGGAGGGCAAAGCGGAGAGATTCTGGCACAGAGGACCGGTGCCCTCAGGCACACACCAGCCCGAGAGGCTTGTCTGCTCGGCCGCCAGGGCGGGCGGGGCTGGGAGCTGAGGCTCGGGTATCGGCTTTCAGTCGGAGCGCAGGGAGAGGACTGGGGCTGGCGGCAGGAAGAGAGCCTGAAGGGGTTAGTGCACCACGGCTAGCCTGGAGGGAGTCCGGGGAAAGGGTCTGGAGCTGCCGAAAAGGCAAGAGACTTTTTTCCCTTTTGTTTCCTGGTGCGCGAGGAGAGGGCATTAAGAGGGCTGCTTGCGGAAGCGCCGGAGACAGGCGCGAGCCGCGGGTAAGGCGCGGACCTCGGAGACGGGCGTGGGCCGCCGCCGCCGCCGCCGCCGCCGCCCGCAGCCGCCCGCCGCCACTGCCGCCGCCGCCGCCGTGGAGCCTGTGTGCGAGCACGGGTCACTGTCCGCCCCGCCTTCCGGGGGGCCTGTGCACCCCGCCACTGCCGGAGTCCGGAGACCCGGGGACGGCTTTCCCGGGAAAGCGCACGGAGCGCCACGGGCTGGTGCAACGTCACGCCGGCCTCTGTCGCCGCAGGCCCGCCCCACACTGCGCGCCCCTCCCTCCACTCTGCCGGAGTGAGCCAGAGCCCCCGAATCAGCGGCTCCTTTAAACCCATCCTGTCTGAGCGAAGAACGGACGCCCTCCGGCGACCTACGCGCAGAGGCGGGGCCAGGTCCAAGGCTGAGACCCGGGAGCTGTGAGAGCAGAGACAGGGAAATCTCTCTGTGCAGCCTCGGAGGCAGCGGATTAAAGCTCCACGGTCCATTTGATGTGCCCTGCGTCTGTGGAGTGCATGAATGGACAGCGAATCATCCCAAATTGAGGAAGTGGACTTTGAGGACAAGATTTAAGACTTTACCCCCTTTTCCTCTATTTACAACGAATTATTGCAAAATAAGGAGGTGGACTTAGAGAGCAAGATTTCAGACTTCTCGCCCTTTTCCTCTTTTTACAACGAATTATCCCAAATTGAGGAGGTGGACTTGGAGAGCAAGATTTTTGATTTTTCCCCCTGCTCTCTTTTTGTGAATGTGTATGTGTAATCTTCTGTGTAAGATTCTCTCTGTATAGCTTTGCTTCCACCATATGTCCCAGGGTTCTATCGGTCCGGTTTTTTTTTTTTTTTCAATAATTACTTTCTAATTTTAATAACGCTACTATATTTCATACATTATTCTATTTTACTTTACCTGCTCTTTCTTTTTTTCCTACCTTCCCTTCCTCCCTCCTTCCCTCCGCGCCTCCTTTACTTCTTTCTTTTTCTTTCTTTCCTCCCTCCCTCCCTCCTGTCTTTCTTTCTTTCTTTCCTTCCTCCCTCCCTCCCTCCCTTCTTCCACTCACTCTTCCTTTTGCTTTCATTCCTCCCTCCCTCCCTCCTTTCTTTCCTTCTTTCTTTCCATCCTTCCTCCCTCCCTCCCTCCTTTCTTTCTTTCTTCCGTCCTTCTTTCCTTTCTTCCCTTCTTCCTTTCTTTCCCTCTCTCTTTCTTTCTTCTACTAATTCTTTCCTTCTACTTTTTCTCCCTGTTATTCTGAGCCAGGTGGATGAAAGGCTCTTGGTGCTGCAGCCAGGAGTCAGTGCTGTGCCTCTGAAGTGGGAGAGCCAACTTCAGGACATGGGTCCACAAGAGACCTCCCAGCTCCACATAATATCAAGCAGCGACAATCTCCCAGAGATCTCCATCTCAACACCAGCACCCAGCTTCAGTCAACGACCAGCAAGCTACAATGCTGGTCACCCAATGCCAAGCAACTAGCAAGGCAGGAACACAAACCCACCCATTAGCAGAGAGGCTACCTAAAAACATAATGAGGCCATAGACACCCCAAAACACACCACCCTACGTGGACCTGTCCACCAGAAAGATAAGATCGAGCCTCAACCACCAGAACACAGGCATTAGTCCCCCCCACCAGGAAGCCTACACAACCTACTGAAACAACCTTAGCCACTGGGGTCAGACACCAAAAACAACGGGAACTACGAATCTGCAGCCTGCAAAAAGGAGATCCTAAACACAGTAACATAAGCAAAATGAGAAGACAGAAAAACACACAGCAGGTGAAGGAGCAAGATAAAAACCTACCAGACCTAACAAATGAAGAGGTAATAGGCAGTCTACCTGAAAAAGAATTCAGAATAATGATAGTAAAGCTGATCCAAGATTCTATTTCCAAGATCCATAATCTTGGAAATAGAATAGACAAAATGCAAGAAACAGTTAACAAGAACCTAGAAGAACTAAAGATGAATCAAGCATCGATTCAAAACACAATAAATGAAATAAAAAATACTCTAGATGGGATCAATAGCAGAATAACTGAGGCAGAAGAACGGATAAGTGAGGTGGAAGATAAATTAGTGGAAATAACTGATGCAGAGCAAAATAAAGAAAAAAGAATGAAAAGAACAGAGGACAGTCTCAGAGACCTCTGGGACAATATTAAACACACCAACATTCGAATTATAGGGGTTCCAGAAGAAGAAGGGAAAAAGAAATGGACTGAGAAAATATTTGAAGGGATTATAGTTGAAAACTTCCCCAATATGGGAAAGGAAATAGTTAATCAAGTCCAGGAGGCACAGAGAGTCCCATACAGAATAAATCCAAGGAGAAATACGCCAAGACATATTAATCAAACTGTCAAAAATTAAACACAAAGAAATCATATTAAAAGCAGCAAGGGAAAAACAACAAATGACACACAAGGGAATCCCCATCAGGTTAACAGCTGATCTCTCAGCAGAAACTCTACAAGCCAGAAGGGAGTGGCAGGACATAATTAAAGTGATGAAGGAGAGAAACCTGCAACCAAGATTACTCTACCCAGCAAGGATCTCATTCAGATTTGATGGAGAAATTAAAACGTTTAGAGACAAGCAAAAGCTGAGAGACTTCAGCACCACCAAACCAGCTTTACAACAAATGCTAAAGGAACTTCTCTAGGCAAGAAACACAACAGAAGGAATATACCTACAATAACGAACCCAAAGCAATTAAGGAAATGGGAATAGGAACATACATATCAATAATTACCTTAAATGTAAATGGACTAAATGCTCCCACCAAAAGACACAGAGTGGCTGAATGGATACAAAAACAAGACCCATATATATGCTGTCTACAAGAGACCCACTTCAGACCTAGAGACACATACAGATTGAAAGTCAGGGGATGGAAAAAGATATTCCATGCAAATGGAAATCAAAAGAAACCTGGAGTAGCAATTCTTATATCAGACAAAATAGACTTTAAAATAAAGACTATTACAAGAGACAAAGTAGGACACTACATAATGATAAAGGGATCGATCCAAGAAGAAGATCTAACAATTGTAAATGTTTATGCACCCAACATAGGAGCACCTCAATACATAAGGCAAATACTAACAGCCATAAAAGGGGAAATCGACAGTAACACACTCATAGTAGGGGACTTTAACACCCCACTTTCACCAATGGACAGATCATCCAAAATGAAAATAAATAAGGAAACACAAGCTTTAAATGATACATTAAACAAGATGGACTTAATTGATATTTATAGGACATTCCATCCAAAAACAACAGAATACACATTTTTCTCAAGTGCTCATGGAACATTCTCCAGGATAGATCATATCTTGGGTCACAAATCAAGCCTTGGTAAATTTAAGAAAATTGAAATTGTATCAAGTATCTTTTCCGACCACAATGCTATGAGACTAGACATCAATTACAGGAAAAGATCTGTAAAAAATACAAACACATGGAGGCTAAACAATACACTACTCAATAACGAAGTGATCACTGAAGAAATCAAAGAGGAAATTAAAAAATACCTAGAAACAAATGACAATGGAGACACGACGACCCAAAACCTACGGGACGCAGCAAAAGCAGTTCTAAGGGGGAAATTTATAGCAATACAATCCCACCTTAAGAAACAGGAAGCATTTCGAGTAAACAACCTGACCCTGCACCTAAAGCAATTAGAGAAAGAAGAACAAAAAACCCCCAAAGTTAGCAGAAGGAAAGAAATCATAAAGATCAGATCAGAAATAAATGAAAAAGAAATGAAGGAATTGATAGCAAAGATCAACCAAACTAAAAGCTGGTTCTTTGAGAAGATAAACAAAATTGAAAAACCATTAGCCAGACTCATCAAGAAAAGAAGGGAGAAGACTCAAATCAATAGAATTAGAAATGAAAAAGGAGAATTAACAACTGACACTGCAGAAATACAAAAGATCATAAGAGATTACTATAAGCAACTCTATGCCCATAAAATGGACAACCTGGAAGAAATGGCCAAATTCTTAGAAATGCACAACCAGCCAAGACTGACTTAGGAAGAAATAGAAAATATGAATAGACCAATCACAAGCACTGAAATTGAAACTGTGATTAAAAATCTTCCATCAAACAAAAACCCAGGACCAGATGGCTTCACAGGCGAATTCTATCAAACATTTAGAGAAGAGCTAACACCCATCCTTCTCAAACTCTTCCAAACAATATCAGAGGAAGGAACACTCCCAAACTCATTCTACGAGGCCACCATCACCTTGACACCAAAACCAGGCAAGGATGTCACAAAGAAAGAAAACTACAGGCCAATATCACTGATGAACACAGATGCAAAAATCCTCAACGAAATACTAGCAAACAGAATCCAACAGCACATTAAAAGGATCATACACCATGACCAAGTGGGGTTTATTCCAGGAATGCAAGGATTCTTCAATATACGCAAATCAATCAGTGTGATACACCATATTAACAAGTTGAAGGAGAAAAACCATATGATCATCTCAATAGATGCAGAGATAGCTTTCAACAAAATTCAACACCCATTTATGATAAAAGCCCTACAGAAAGTAGGCATAGAGGGAACTTTCCTCAACATGATAAAGGCCATATATGACAAACCCACAGCCAACATTGTCCTCAATGGTGAAAAAGTGAAACCATTTCCACTAAGATCAGGAACAAGACAAGGCTGCCCACTCTCACCACTCTTATTCAACCTAGTTTTGGAAGTTTTAGCCACAGCAATCAAAGAAGAAAAGGAAATAAAAGGAATCCAAATTGGAAAAGAAGAAGTAAAGCTGTCACTGTTTGTAGATGACATGATACTATACATAGAGAATCCTAAAGATGCTACTGAAAAACTACTAGAGCTAATCAATGAATTTGGTAAAGTAGCAGGATCCAAAATTAATGTACAGAAATCTCTGGCATTCCTGTACACCAATGCTGAAAAAGCTGAAAATGAAATCAAGAAAACACTCCCATTTACCATTTCAACAAAAAGAATAAAATATCTAGGAATAAACCTACCTAAGGAGACAAAAGACCTATATGCAGAAAATTATAAGATACTGATGAAAGAAATTAAAGATGATACAGGGCTTCCCTGGTGGCGCAGTGGTTGAGAGTCCGCCTGCCGATGCGGGGGACACGGGTTCATGCCCCGGTCCGGGAAGATCCCACATGCCGCAGAGCGGCTGGGCCCGTGAGCCATGGCCGCTGAGCCTGCGCGTCCGGAGCCTGTGCTCCACAGCGGGAGAGGCCACCAACGGTGAGAGGCCCGCGTACCGCAAAAAAAAAAAAAAAAAAAAAAAAAAAAAAAAAAAAAAAAAAAAAGATGATACAAATAGATGGAGAGATATACCATGCTCCTGGATTGGAAGAATCAATATTGTGAAAATGACTCTACTACCCAATGCAATCTACATATTCAGTGCAATCCCTATCAAACTACCACTGGCATTTTTCACAGAACTAGAACAAAAAATTTCAAAATTTGTTTGGAAAAACAAAAGACCCCGAATAGCCAAAGCAATCTTGAGAATGAAAAACGGAGCTGGAGGAATCAGGCTCCCTGACTTCAGACTATACTACAAAGCTACAGTAATCAAGACAGTCTGGTACTGGCATAAAAACAGAAAGATAGATCAGTGGATCAGGATAGAAAGCCCAGAGATAAACCCACGCACATATGGCCAACTTATCTTTGATAAAGGAGGCAGGAATGTACAGTGGAGAAAGGACAGCCTCTTCAATAAGTGGTGCTGGGAAAACTGGGCAGGGACATGTAAATGTATGAGATTAGATCATTCCCTAACACCATACACAAAAATAAGCTCAAAATGGATTAAAGACCTAAATGTAAGGCCAGAAACTATCAAACTCTTAGAGGAAAACATAGGTAGAACACTCTATGACATAAATCACAGCAAGATCCTTTTGGACCCACCTCCTAGAGAAATGGAAATAAAAACAAAGATAAACAAATGGGACCTAATGAAACTTCAAAGCTTTTGCACAGCAAAGGAAACCATAAAGAAGACCAAAAGACAACCCTCCGAATGGGAGAAAATATTTGCTAATGAAGCAACTGACAAAGGATTAATCTCCAAAATTTATAAACAGCTCATGCAGCTCAATAGCAAAAAAACAAACAACCCAATCCAAAAATGGGCAGAAGACTTAAATAGGCATTTCTCCAAAGAACATATACAGACTGCCAACAAACACATGGAAGAATGCTCAACATCATTAATCATTAGAGAAATGCAAATCAAAACTACAATGAGATATCATCTCACACCAGTCAGAATGGCCATCTTCAAGAAATCTAGAAACAATAAATGCTGGAGAGGGTGTGGAGAAAAGGGAACACTCTTGCACTGCTGGTGGGAATGTGAATTGGTACAGCCACTATGGAGAACAGTATGGAGGTTCCTTAAAAAACTAAAAATAGAACTACCATATGACCCAGCAATCCCACTACTAGGCATATACCCTGAGAAAACCATAATTCCAAAAGAGACATGTACCAAAATGTTCATTGCAGCTCTATTCACAATAGCCCGGAGCTGGAAACAACCTAAGTGTCCATCATCGGATGAATGGATAAAGAAGATGTGGCACATATATACAATGGAATATTACTCAGCCATAAAAAGAAACGAAACTGAGCTATTTGTAATGAGGTGGATAGACCTAGAGTCTGTCATACAGAGTGAAGTAAGTCAGAAAGGGAAAGACAAATACCGTATGCTAACACATATATACGGAATTTAAAAAAAAAAAAAGTCATGAAGGACCTAGGGGCAAAACGGGAATAAAGACACAGACCTACTTGAGAATGGACTTGAGGATATGGGGAGGGGGAAGGGTAAGCTGTGACAAAGCGAAAGAGAGGCATGGACATATATACACTACCAAACGTAAGGTAGATAGATAGTGGGAAGCAGTCGCAGAGCACAGGGAGATAAGCTCGGTGCTTTGTGACCGCCTGGAGGGGTGGGATGGGGAGGGTGGGAGGGAGGGAGATGCATGAGGGAAGGGATGTGGGAACAGATGTATATGTATGACTGATTCACTTTGTTATAAAGCAGAAACTAATAAAAAAAAATTGTAAAACCATCTTATCACACAGGATTCACTGGTTACACTATTTAAATGTATCACCATGTTGCTTCATGATTTAAAAAAAAAAAACTTACTAAAATGTGAGCCTACACTCTAAAACAGTGTTTCAAGTGTAGAAGGAAATTCCATAGAAAAATTACTTTCAAAGAGATTCTGGTCTTTTTTGAAAAAACTACTGTATAGATTTACATGATAATTACTTTGCAGAAGAAAATATTTGATTAAAAAATATATGCTATAGTACAGTGGGCACACAGCAGAAGCAAGAACTACAGTCCTGCAACCTGTAGAACAAAAACCACATTCACAGAAAGATAGACAAAATGAAAAGGCAGAGGACTATGTACCAGATGAAGGAACAAGATAAACACCAGAAAAACAATTAAATGAAGTGGAGATAGGCAAACTTCTAGAAAAAGAATTCATAATAATGATAGTGAAGATGATCCAGGACCTCTGAAAAACAATGGAGGCAAAGATCGAGAAGATGCTAGAAATGTTTAACATAGACCTAGAAGAATTAAAGAACAAACACCTAGAATTATTAACAAACAAACAAACAGAGATGAACAATACAATAACTGAAACGAAAAATATACTAGAAGGAATCAGTAGCAGAATAACTGAGGCAGAAGAACAAATAAGTGACCTGGACAGAGAATGGTGGAATTCACTGCCCCAGAAGAGAATAAAGCGGAAAGAATGAAAAGAAATGAAGACAGCCTATTTGACCTCTGGGACAACATTAAATGCACCAACATCACATTATAGGGGTCCGAGAAGAAGAAAGAGAGAAAGGACCCAAGAAAATATTTGAATAGATTATAGTCAAAAACTTCCCTAATGTACAAAAGGAAATAGCCACCCAAGTCCAGGAAGCACAGAGAGTCCCAGGCAGGATAAACCCAAGGAGAAACACACTAAGATTCATGGTAATCAAATTGACAAAAATCAAAGACAAAGAAAAATTATTAAAAGCAACAAGGGAAAAATGACAAGTAACATACAAGGGAACTCCCATAAGGTTAACAGCTGATTTCTCAGCAGAAACTCTACAAGCCAGAAGGGAGTGGCACAAAATATATAAGGTGATGAAAGGGAAGAACCTACAACCAAGATTACACTAGCTGGCAAGGATCTCATTCAGATTTGACGGAGAAATCAAAAGCTTTACAGACAAGAAAAAGGTAAGAGATTTCAGCACCATCAAACCAGCTCTACAGCAAATGCTAAAGAAACTTCTCTAAGCAGGAAACACAGAGAAGAAAAGGATCTACAAAAACAAACCCAAAACAGTGAAGAAAATGGTAATAGGAATATACATATCGATAATTATCTTAAATGTGAATGGATTAAATTCTCCAACCAAAAGACACAGGCTAGCTGAATGGATACAAAGCAAGACCCATATATATGCTTTCTACTGGAGACCCACTTCAGACCTAGGGACACATACAAACTGAAAGTGAAGGAACAGAACAAGATATTCCATACAAGGGGAAATCAAGAGAAAGCTAAAGTAACAATACTCCTATCAGGTAAAATAGATTTTAAAATAAAGAATTTTACAAGAGACAAGGAAGGCACTACATAATGATCAAGGGATCAATCCAAGAAGAAGATATAACAATTATGAATGTTTATGCCCCAACATAGGAGCACCTCAATACATAAGGCAAATGCTAACAGCTATAAAAGAGGAAATCGACAGTAACATAATAATAGTGGGGGACTTTTAACACCTCACTTACACCAATGGACAGATCATCCAGGCAGAAAATTAGTAAAGAAACACAAGCATTAAATGACACAATAGACCAGTAGATTTCATTGATATTTATAGGACATTCCATCCAAAAACAACAGATTATACTTTCTTCTCAAGTGCACATGGAACATTCTCCAGGATAGAGTACATCTTGGGTCACAAATCAAGCCTGGGTAAATTTAAGAAAATTGAATTCATATCAAGCATCTTTTTCAACCACAGCACTATGAGATTAGAAATAAATTACAGGGAAAAAAATCTAAAAAACACAAACACATGGAGGCTAAACAATACATTACTAAATAACCGAGAGATCACTGAAGAAATCAAAGAGGAAATAATATATATAATATATATGTATATATATGATAATATAACCTCTCATACTGCTTTTATTTTATAACATCTGAAAGTCTAAATGTCTCTTAGTCTACTTGCTATCTAGTTGATGTTTGTGTATTGGTTTTTGTCGCCATAATAGACTTCAGTTCACATAATCTTTCCTATTTGCTCCATAGCAGTTACATCCAGGACACTCAACATAATAAATACTCATCCTATATCTAGGTTCCAGATATTCTACCTACCTCTTTCTGGCCCCATCCCTAGAACTTATTTATACCCATGTTACACTTCCATGAATACAGTGTTCCTTCCTGAAAATAAAATAAAGCAAAATCAGAAAACACTTACTTATTCCTCACTCTCCTGCCTTTTCCCTGTCTTGTCTACTCAGTTTCCTGGGTCTCAGTTATAAGAACTTGATAAACCAACACTTGGAACTATAGTATGGCACTGTTTCCCATGGTGACTGGTGTCAGTTCTTTCCTTTTATCATCTGTTCTAACTTATTCTGAAATTATCTTTCTTTTCAGCATACAACCAAAATGCATCAGCATTAGTGTAGAATCTGTAGTTAAACATACACATATTGGCTATGTGAGTTAATGTAAATTCACCCTGTATTAATATTGGCATACAGTATAACATCCAGAGACACACTCTTACAGGATAATTAAAATACTTACCTTTAATATATGAGAATTTGTTTTGAAAAATAAACCCTACACTTGCACACAAAAGTAACATTTACCAAAAAATTTCCAAGTTATTTTCTCAGAGGAATATCTCCTACTATTATCATGAGAGTTGGATGTCAGGAGCAATTTAATTATCTCATACTTTTAGAGAGTTATATCCTTTGCTTAGACATTAGAAATTAAGGTTTTAAGTCTGGATATAAATACAAAAAATGGAAGGTTGGCAATATAAGGTTTTACACGTAACTAAGAATGATTTTTTTTATAAAGTTGTTTTGTTTTTAATGTTGGCTTGATAGCCAATTAGGTTTTGCTGTGTTATGGGACATTTCATATTTAACAATGAGTAAAAAAGTGTTTTCCATATTCTAAAGTTTTCAGAGATACTAATGAGCACTTTAGAATCTTATTTAAAAGAAAAAATATATATTCCAAAGTAATTTCACATTTTGTAAGAATTATGATTTGTAAATGTACACCTTATATATTAAAGCAAAGTCTAGTCAATACATATGTAAATAATGGAATTAATAATATAAAATATGAATAACTTGTCAAATAAGGTTGCAAATGTTTAGCAGTCATTTGCTTTTACATGAAAGTCAAATTATAAAAAATTGGGGAAAACCAAAAAGTCATGTACTTTTATCTGTCTAAGTGGATTGATTATCTAATCATCTTTTTAAAGGCTTATGTGTTCTCAAATATATTATGAATCATTCTGAACTAAGAGATAATTTTTATGAAATGAATATGAAGGTTTTGTGTTGATCTTTATTTTTCAACAATGGGAACAATGTTTCAATCTCAAGCACTGGTATCAATAAGCCATTCTTACAAAGGCACTCAGATTTAATGGGATTAGTCTGTGAATCAATTTAAACATCAGGGCATGTTTTTCAAAAAATGATAGATAGAGCCATCAGTCAGCAATTAGTGGATGTAATCAGGGAAAGAGACAGTCAAAAGGAGCCGTGCGAAAGCTGCTGTCATCTCAAAGTGACTATGCATATTCCCAGACCACACCCTCTAGAGAGCAATATCAGAGATTTTATACTACAGAGGAAATATACTTCAATAAAATAATCCAGCCAGTCAATAAACAAATAAGTAAACAAGCAAACAAGCTCTAGAGGAGTACAGAGAGGACCAATACCCAGATTTGCTATAATATCTTGTTGAAAATGTCCAATTTCTATTAAAACCTGTGAGACATGAAAATAAGAAGGAAAGCATGAATTAAACACCAGAAAAAAAAAGTAGGCAACAGAAACTTTCTATGAAAGAAATCAATGTTGGATTTAACAAAGATCTTAAAGTAGCCATTATAAATACATTCAAAAACTAAGGAAAAGCATAGTTTTAAAAGGAAAGGAAAGTAAGATGACTATATTTCATCAAAAAGAGATTATCAATAAAGAGAAAATATAAAAAAACCTAAGTGAAAATTCCACAGTGGAAAAGTACAACAACTAAAGTGAAATTTTTATAAAGGGGTTTCAACAATAGATTTGAACAGCTAGAAGGAATTAGCAAACTTGAAGATAGATTGCTAGAAATTATATAATTTGAAAACCATAGAAAATAATGAAAAAATAATGAACAGAGACACAAAGAAATTTAGAACAACATTTAGTGCCCAACATACATGTAGTTGGAGTGCCAGAGGAGAGGAAAGAAAGGAGCATGCAAAACATTTGAGGAAACAAGGTTCAGAAATCTCCCCAGTTTGGTGAAAACATTAAATTACACATTCAAGTACCACAGTGAGCTCTAAGTGGAATAAAAAGAAAACGGCCCATAAACAAGCTCACCATACTAAGAATGTTGAAAGCCAAAGACATTGAAAGCAGCAAGGGAATATCTACTAGTCATTTACAAGGGAACCCCAATAAGATTAAAAGCTGACTTTTCATCAGAAATTGTGGAGACCAGAAGGTTGTGAGTTAACATACTCAAAGTGCTCAAAGGAAAAAAAAGTATCAGCCAATAATAGTACATTCAACAAAACTCTTTCAAAAATAAAGATAAAAACTTAAAATCCTAGATAAAAATGGAGAGAAGCTGTTTCTAACAGACTGTCTTACAAGAAATAATAAAAGCATTTCTTCAGGCTGAAAGAAAGTGACTCCTGACAGTAACACACACACACACACACACACACACACTCATATTTAAATAAAGATGACTAAGTGAATATAAAATACAGTATAAATGCATAATTTTTCACCTTCTTTAAACTGATTTTTTAATTGTATAAAGCAATGTGTATATAATTATATTATTGAACCTATAACATTTAGAACTGTAGTATAATTGCCAATGATATCACAAAGTAAGTGGGTGGGAGCAGAGTTCTACTGGGCTAAGGAAAAGACAACAGATCATAACTCAAACCTATAGGAACAAAAAAAAAGACAAGAAATAGTAGATAGAAAGGTTAATATTACAAAACTTGCAAATGTATACATGCTTTCATTTCTCAACTTCCTAAAAAGACAAAATTATATCAAGTAATAGACAAAACAATGAATGTTGGGTTTGTAACCCAACACTGTATATAGATGTAATGTGTATAATAATACCACAAAAAAAAGAAGAAAAAGTGGGTAGAGTTATACAGGAGTAATATTTATATATCTTACTAGAATTGTGATTTATCTTATAGATTCTGATAGCTTGAAATGTATATAGTAAGCCCTAGAGCAACAATTAAGGAAAAAACTCAGAAAACTGTTGAGAAAATATAATTAATGAAATTAAAACATTACATTAGGAAATACTTAATTCAAAAGAAAATCATAAAAGAAGAATAGAAGGATGAAAAAGATACAAGGCATATAGGGAAAAAAATAAAATGATGGTGTAAATTCAACTATATCAATAATAACATTAAATTAAATAGATTAAATCTCTGCTGAAGGCAGAGATCGTCAGACTAGATGACAAAATAAGATTCATCTGTGTGCTGTCCACAGGAGACATACTTTATCCAAAGATAAAAGTAAATTGAAGAAAAAGTGATGGAAAAAAAATATCGTGAAAACAGCAAGCACAGGAAAACCTAAGTGGCTGTAATAATATCAGACAAAATAGATTTTAAAACAAAAAATTTTACAGTGATGAAGAGTAATATTTTCTAATAATAAAAGGAGCAATCCATCAGGAAGATATAATAATTTTAAAACATATGTACCTGACATCTAGACACCAAAATACGTGAAGCAAAATCTTTCAGAAATGAAGAGAGGACTAGATCATCAACAGTATTTGTTGGAGACTATTACATCCCCACTTTTAAGAATGGATAGAATAATTAGGTAGTCTATCAACACAAAAATAGAAGACTTAAGCAAGAGCAACACTGTAAACCAACTAAACCTAAGAGACATTTACAGAAGATTCAATGTAAAAACAGTAGAGTATATATTCTTCTCAAGTACACATGGAACATTCTTCTGGAAGACCTTATCCTAGGCTATAAAATAAGCTTCAATGAATTTACAAGGATTAAAATCATACAAAGTATGTTCTCATACCAGAATGAAATGAAATGAGACACCAACAGCAGAAATATGTGGAAAAATCATAAATATGTGGAAATTAAACAACATACTCCCCAAAAGCCAATGAATTAAAGAAGAAATAACAAGAGAAATTAGAAAATATTTTGAGAAGAAAGAAAATGAAGACACAGTGTAATATCTCATATGGGATGCAGCAGAAGCAGTGCTTATGCTTAAAGGGAATTTTATTGTAGTAAATGCCTTTATTAAAATGGAATTTTAAAAAAAAGACCTCAAAGCAATAACCTAACAGTCACATTAAGAAAGTGGAAAAAGAAGAGTAAATTAAAACAAAGCAAACAGAAGGAAGGAAATAATGAAGGTTAGAGCAGACATCAGTGAAATACAAAATAGATAAACAATTGAGAAACTTAACAAAGCCAAAAGCTGGTTCTATAAACAGGTTAATAATAATGACTAAGCTTTAGCTAGATAGACTAAGAAAAAAATAATATATAAATTATTAATCAGAAATTAAATAAGAGACACTACTTCTTTATAGAAATAATTTAAGGAATTTACAGAAATAAAAATAATTATAAGGGAACACAGACTCCCAGCTTCCAGCACCATGAGTAATAAATTTCTGTTTCTTATAAACTACCCAATCTGTAGTAATTTGTTATAGCAGCCCTAATGGACTGACAGACATGAATTTGGGGGGACCAGGGATGGAATGTTATAGATTGAATGTTTATGTTCCCCCCAAATTCATGTGTTAAAGAAAACCTAATTTCAGCATGGGGGTGTTTGGAGGTAGGGCCTTTGGGAAATGATCAGGTCAAGAGGGAGGAGCCTTCATGAATGGGATTAATTCCTTTATAAAAGAGACCCCAGAGAGATCCTTTGCTCCTTCTGCCACATGAGGACTCAGTGAAAAGATTAAATCATGAATTCCAGAAAAGACTACTACTGGAGGAGAATAAATACATTTTTATTTAAATATCAGGTAGGGTAAATTCAATTGACAATGGCCTTATCTCAGTTAATATTGAATAGCAATTTGTAAATCCAGAGGGTACCATCATCCTGAATGTGAATAACTTTATTTCATGTATGTGATCCTTAAAGTCATTTTTTGAAAATCTCATCAGTCTAAGATTGACATAAGATACCTGATGTTTTAAAATCTCCCCCCTTAATTAGGTTTAAATGGGAATGAAGAATTAACAATATAACTAGATATTTCAAATTCCATTTAAATATTTTCAAAACATTCTAAAATATGTAGGTTATGTTTCAAATTAATAAAACTTCTAATCTCATTAATTTAAAATGAGATAGAACCATGAATTAGTCAAGAAAGAAATAAAAGGAATGAAAGTAGGATAAAAGCCTGGAGAGAGGATGGGAGAAATCAATGGAGGAAAAGATGAAGGGAGGGCAGAGGCAGAAAGAAGTAGAAGGAACAAAATCATGAAAGCAGTTAATTGAACTAATGTGAAAATACATCTGTTCTTTCAGAGAACAAGCCCTTTAAAGTGACTGATTAGCATGGAGTGCTGCGGGCTATTGCATAACTATTGATTTAATGAATACAGTTGATTGTACTTTTTCAAAAGTTAGAATTGCTAAGATTGTAGGAAGTTTAAAAAGCACAGAGTTCATTTTCTTGCCCTTGAGCAGAAATATTCCAATCACTCAGAAGCCATAGAATTTATCCCATTTTTTAAATATCCAGAGAAGGAGATCATGCAACTCCCTCCAGAAACATATCTTAGGCTCACAAAGAACAGCGTCGCGGAAGCATAACTTTTAGTTACCCACACAAATAGCTCATTATGTAATGTTGAAAAGATGGAGATACTCTGGTTTTAAAGTAGCTGTATGCTTACAGATGGGTCTGAAAATGGAGAATTAAGAAGACTGGGCTTGGTGGTGGTAAAGACTCTTCTTTAAAGTGTACATTTTAACAGAAAAAAAAATAACTGACATTATAAGTGAAGTAATATTATGGTAGATACCCCTTTATCAAAGAAAATATGGATTTCAAAGGGAATAAATATGATGTTTAATCCCTTGACTGAGTCCAAGCCAAATAATCACTATTTAAAGGGATAATGAAAAGTAACAGTAGGTTAAGAAAGAAAAAACAAAAACACGTATCTTCAAATTCTTAATTCTTACCTAAAATACAAAACCTAAATATTTACTAAGATCCTTGGTTGATTTACCTATATAAATGCACACATATGAAGTTTAAGGACAAACAGCTGCTTTAATTACTTAGTTATAATTTAGATAACTGTACAGTAAATCTAGATTAACTTTTATGTTGACATGTGGCCATTGTCATTTTCCAATTAAAGAAAAAGGAAAAGAAAGAATATGGAATCTCATGCTAGGTACAAGGAAATACTAACAATACTTTCTTTTGTATACCAAATTTGAAATGCTAATTCCACTGAGAGAAGGCTTTATTCATTCTAACTCATGACAAATTATATAGAATCCTGTTTCACTATTAAAAACAGGCCTTTAAAATATGTTTTTGCTTTACTTTTCAAGTTGTCAACTTTACCATTTTTATGAATAAAGACCTTAATTAAATGACAGCCTGAATTTTGGCCTCTCTCACATAAGATTTTAAGCAAATTAGTATTGTAATAAATTTTTCATGTGACAAATATTTTAATTGCTTCAAGTGAAATAATTGTTTTGTCCATTTCATTAAATCTTTTAGTTTAAGCTATAGCTTTAAAATTTAATAGAGATGCTCTTATATGGATATTTATTGAATAATAATATAGTTTCTTTAAAAGATTTCTTCTTTTGACTAAATAACTTTAAAAAGTGAATATCTAGGCCACATATCCTCTGGATTATACAGAACTGAAAGAGAATTACTATTTAAAGCTGTAGTATTATGGAATTATAATACCTGTATAATTATAGTATATATAATATATAATACCTGTATAATTGTGCCATAGAGTATGTCTCTTCTTAACCAATTTTTATTTCAACAAAAATAACAGGCTACTGAAAATAAATTTCTTTACAACTGACTTCACAGATTTTTATAATCAGATGAATTCTCATTCATATTTATCATCTTTTGACATACATATCTACTTTTAAAAATTTAATAAATATTATATAGGGAGTATATATTTACCTAGTTGAAAATAATTCAGATTTTATTATGACAAACATTTTTTCCAATAGCATTTAAGATGTAAGAAACCTTGTATTTCTTCACTGTTCTGAATAAAATCTACCCCTTGCATTCTTCTGGAATAGTCAGTAATATAACTCCAGCGTTTACTGAAACATCCATCTACTTTATGTAAGCCTTTAATCAAAACCATGAGGACCTGAATTTTTCTGTGATTTTACTATTGTCCAGTTTGCAATTGCTTTTGTAGTAATTTAAATAGTAGATGATTGCTATGACCAATTCTATATATTTATTTACTGTCTTTTCTCAGAGATATTACATTTTCAAAGAAAATTGATAATTTTGTCAAATTAATCTCAGGTGGCCCCGGCCTGCAGCAGCTTGAACCAGGGTTTCAGTTCCTGACCAGTGACTGAGATCAGATCACGGTGATAAGAGCATTGAATCCTAGCCACTAGACCAGTGGACAGTGACAAGGCCCTGGCCCTATGGCTTTGCAGAAAAAGAATTCCCACAAAGACGGAAAGTAGTGAAACAAGCAAAGTATTTATTAGGAGAAAAAAAAAGAGTACAGTGTGTGTGGATAGACACATGGGTGGGCTCAGAAAGAGAGTCACACCCTTGTGGCAGTTTGAATCACTTATATGGGGCATTTCTTCCGGGTTTCCTTTGGCCAGTCATTTTGATTTGCCTGGTTCAAAGTCCATATTTGGTATATCTCAGGATCGTCCCGTGCACGCACATCTCTTAGCCAAGATGGATTCTACCTAAGAGGTCTATGGGTAGACTTGACATCACTTGACATCACTCCCCTTTTGACCTCCAGGGAACCTTTCTGTGCATATGTAGTCATGAAGGTCTCCTGACTTCGAGAATGAGGAATATATGGTCTCTTATCTTCTACCTGGGCTGGGCCCAGCCTCTTTTTTATTTGTCCTGTTTTTCTAGTCTTGGAGTATCAGTTCACAAGGAACGAATTCCAACTGTGTGCCCTGGGGGCCCATCTATCTGCTGCCTCAAAATCACCCATCTTACCTAAGACATGATTTATCGTAAGGTGGTAAAACCTTCACTCCTTTCACTCCAGTCCTTTCAAAACCTTCTCAGACTGGTCACTAATCTCAGTCAAATGCATTTATTCATAATCAAATAACAATCATGATGTAGTATGAGAAGGAAAAGAAAATGTATAAAGATAGCTTATTTATAGAAAATATCTTACAAATATTAACATAAAAGAATCAACAGCCAAACATTAGACTTTTAAAAAGTATTCAGAAAACCAAAGAAGCTAGATATTATATTAATAAACAAACTCAAGTATGTATGATAAGGTAAAATTCATGTTATAAATGGACTGGATTATTCTTGAAATTTCTACCACTATTGGGCTAGATTTTATTTTCTCATGTTCTGTAGTCATATATAAAAAGAAAAAAAGTGTTTTACATAATTTTTAACTTTATGACAAACAACAATGCAATCAAAATGATAAATTACAGCTTACATTTGGCTGGTCTCATTATCAGAGAACACAGGCAGTCATGAGGGTGTGGCTAATGGCAAAGCACATTGACCTTCTAAAGAAGCAGGGACACTCCCCTTTGGGCAATTGTAAAAGAGTGCTGACCTAGCATTGCTGGCTATTCAGAATTTTTCAAGAAAAAGCAATTCTTAAAATGTTTTATGAGATAAAATAGTTTAAGAAGGGTTACTTATTTCAAAAACAGACAGATATATAAATAATAAAGCAATTAGTGAGGGGAAAAATCTGTATTCAGTGTTCAAGTTATAGGTAATTTGTGACTCCTAGATCTTCAAAATCAATGCCTATATAAGGTTGTCTCTGGGTCTTCCCTGGTGGCGCAGTGGTTGAGAGTCCGCCTGCCGATGCAGGGGACACGGGCTCGTGCCCCGGTCCAGGAAGATCCCACATGCCGCAGAGCAACTAAGCCTGTGTGCCATGACCGCTGAGCCTGCACGTCCGGAGCCTGTGCTCTGCAACGGGAGGGGCCACAACAGTGAGAGGCCCACGTACCGCAAAAAAAAAAAAAAAAGGTTGTCTCTGGAACCCAAGACATATTCCTTTTTTCTCATGTCCTGAAATATGAAAAATAGGTCAACTTCCCCAAAGACCAAGAATCCCTGTGCTGATACCAATTCCTGATACAATGCATGGCATATTGTGTGGGTTATAAAAAGTCAACTTTATTTGTTCTAGATGAGTTCATAGCTTTAAAATTAAAGTATATTAATTAATTTTAATAATCATATATTTATCTTCTATACCTGTATGAAGAAGTTTCTAATTATTTAACCTTTTTTTCCTTGCATGTATGTCCGTTCTCAGTTGTTAGAACCTTGGAATTTAGGCTCATGGGAAAGCTATTAGAGAGTAATGACTAAAATAGGATTCTAAAAATGGAAGAAGCCTTTTTATACCTACAAAGTTGTCTTTGACACCTACAGAGTTGTACTGAAGTCCATAGATACCTGACTGCTGAGTTGCAAAAAGGAGAATGAGGATATCTAATATGAAGTTGACATAATAGCATTAAAATTGTTTTTTTAATTGAAGGTTTCTGTCTCTTCACTTTAAGTAATTAACATCTTTAATTTTATATCTACCATACTACTATTTACTTGCTATTATCATTAATTAATTAACTAATTAATTAATTTATTTATTTTTAAAAGATGTTGGGGGTAGGAGTTTATTTGTTTATTTAGTTTGGCTGTGTTGGGTCTTCATTTCTGTGCAAAGGCTTTCTCTAGTTGTGGCAAGCGGGGGCCACTTTTCATCGCGGTGTGCAGGCCTCTCACTATCGCGGCCTCTCTTGTTGCGGAGCACAGGCTCCAGACGCACAGGCTCAGTAGTTGTGGCTCACGGACCTAGTTGCTCCATGGCATGTGGGACCTTCCCAGACCAGGGCTCGAACACGTGTCCCCTGCATTAGCAGGCAGATTCTCAACCACTGCGCCACCAGGGAAGCCCACTTGCTATTATTTTGTATTCAATTTTCTTTTCTTTCTTGGCCTCTTTTTGATTAATGAATTATTTTTACTGTTCCTTTTTTCCCTATGCTGTTAATTATGATTTATTTTATTGATTCACTTAGATATTACCATATGCTCCCTTTACAAATTGCAGTTTAAATATTATTACTTTTATCACTCTTCTGATAATGCTAGAATATCAGAACATTTAAATTCCATTTCCCCCTCTCTCCTTTTGCTTTTCATTTCATGCATCTTTTGTCTACAAATTTATGTGTATCTGACATGATGATTATTCAGTTAAAAATGTTTTGCACTAACAGATTTTGAAAAATTATGCCATGTTTTGAATGATATTTTTAATGTCATTTTAATCTAAAAAGCTATAAAAAGTAATATTTATCATCCCAGTTTCAGGCAAAAAATTCACTCATTCTCTCAACACAGCAGTTTCTAGACAAAGAATATTATTTTAAAAACATATTTGAAATATACTCTGTGCATGCATAAACCAAATTGAAATAAAAAGTAAATATCTTTGTATGATTCTTTAGTCTGTTGTACTCATGCACTATTTTCATGTTTCAAAGAACTCACATGATCTTTATCTTGCCCTAAATGTATTTTTTCTATGCTAAACTTATACAGTATGGTGTGATTTTAAAGCAAAATACCATGAGCTCCCAATATGACAATGGACCATAGAAAGAGTAAGATGAATATTTGAGAATTCCTGGGTGGTTTGGCTGACTGAAGAAGCACACATGATGTACATGTGAAAACAATGTGTTAAGTATCATCTACTTTTGCTCAAAGCAAAGAAAATTAATCACCATGTACTTCTGATTCTGATTTTGAATACCTGATTAAATGCTCGTCCTCATATTCTCCACAACCTTCAAGATAATGACTCATTCACTGCCAACGTATTAGGGTCAGAATTCTCCACAGAAACAGAACCAATCAGACATAAGAAATTTGCTTGTGCTATTATGGATGCTGACAAACCCAAAATCTATAGAGTTGATATCTCAGTTCCTGTTCAAAGGCCATCAGGTTGCTGTAGAACCAGGAAGAGCCAGTGATCCAGTTTGAAGCCTGTCAGAACAAGAGATAATTCTCTCTTCCTTGGAGGAGGATCAACATTTTGTTCCATTCTGACCTTAAAATACTTGGATGAGACACATATATTATGGAGGTCACTCTGCTTTACTCAGTCTACCAATTTAAATATTACTCATCCAGAAACACTCTCACCGAAACATTCAGATGTTTATGTTCATGTCATCAAATTTGGGAAGTTTTTAGCCATTATTTCTTCAAATATTCTCTCTGCCCCCATCTCTCCCTCTTCTACTTCTGGAATTTTGACAATGTGTGCATTCGTCTCTTTGATGGTGTCCCACACGTCCCTGAGGTTCTCTTCACATTTCTTCAATTTATTTTCTTTTTGTTTCTTAGATTTGATCATTTCCATCATTCTATCTTTAGGTTCACTGGTTCTTTTTCAGTCTGTTTGAATCTGCCTTTGAATATCTCTAGTGGATTTTTTATTTTCATTCTATCTTTAAGTTCATTTGTTCTTTTTTGGTCTGTTCAAATCTGACTTTGAATACCTCTAGTGGATTTTTCATTTTCACCTCCAGAATTTATTTTTAGTTCCTTTTTATGTTTTCTCTCTCTTTGTCGATGTTTCCATTTTGTTCATAAATTGTTTTCTTGACTTTCTCTTTATCTTTCTTTAATGTTTTGAGCATATTTAAGATAGTTGTTTTAAAGTCTTTGTTTAGTAGATCCACCATCAGGTTTTTGTCAGGGACAGTTTCTGTTGATTGATTTTTCCTTTGAATAAGCCATGCTTTCCTGTTTGTTTGTATACCTTACGATGTTTTGGTTGAGACCTGGACATCAAATAATTGAATCAAATAATGTAGCAGCTTTGGAAATCAAAGTCTCTCCCTTCCCCAAGGTTAGCTGGGTTTTGTTGTTGTTTTCACTTTTTTGATTGTTGTAGGCTGTTTCTGTATCGAGGGTCAGTATGAGGTGTAATCTCAAGGTCTTCTCCGGTGTTTTCTGAGCCTGCACCTTCCTCTGGGCATGCATGGCTTGTGTTTAATTTCCCCCTAATATGTAGTTGCTTTTGATGTCCTCATCTTCAATATTTGGCTCCCAAAAGGGTAAAATTAGAAAAATAAAGGGGAGGGGGACAACATGTGCCAGCCCTTTAAATTCTGTGAAAGTCATTTCAACCACAGAAGGAGGGGCTTGAAACATGAGTGGAGGTGTGACAACAATGGCTGGCCACTACTGTGTCTGCATGTCTGTGATCAGAAGCAGCACTGAGGTATCAGAGCACATATCTCCAATCTTTGGAGGACAGCATCTTTTTGCCCACCCTGGCTTCTGAATGCTGTATGTAAACTGCTCCAGGAACATGTGAACAGGAGCCTGTCATAGAGCTAAGGAGTGAGGGATGGGTAGGTACTACTGTACTAAGATCTGAAATTTATGAAAATTAGCCACAATTTACCATCCAAGCCATGATCTGCAAGTGGTGACCATCAGTAGGCTCCAGTGTTCTAAAATAGTTACATCAGACAGATTCTGCCAGTGCAATTGTTGTCTATTTGGGGAGACAGATTTCTGGTGCTTCCTACCCTGCCACCTTCCGAGAATTTTCTCATCAAGAGAGTTATATTTTTAACACATAACCATTATTTCTTTGTTCAGTAAATATACATTTGATTTACCTTTGTAGTTTTATGTCTGTCATTTTACATTCTTTTCTGACAATAAATTCTCAGTTTGTGTGAAAATGTGTTTACTTTGTCATCACTTTTAGGGTGTTTTCACTGAGTGTGGAGTTATAATTTAATAATTATTTTCTTTTGACACTTTGAGGATATCATTCCATTGTCCATGTCTTCCATTATTTCTTCTGAAAAGTCAAATTAATGTCTTACTATTGCTCCTTTTATGTTTTTCCTCCCTCCCTCCCTCCCTTCTTCCTCTTCCTCCTCTTTTTCTTCTTCCTTCTCCTCCTCCTCCTCTTCTTCTCCTTTTCCTCTTCCTGCTCTTCATCCTCCTCCTCTCAATTACAATTTACAGAATATCCTGAATCTGTGACTTACTGCCTTTTGACAGTTTTTGAAAAAAATTTTAAAATATTGTATCTTCAAATAATGTCTAATGCCATTCACTCTCTTCTTTTTCTCTGAAATTCCAATTACATGTATCTTTGAACTTTTCCTTTTGTCCCACAAAGTTTTAAAACATTTTTGTGTATTTCTCATTCATCCCTCTGTGCTTCAGTCTATATGATTGATATTGATATATCTTCTAGTTAGCTATTTCTGACTTCAGTGGTGTCTAATGTGAAAATTAATAAAGGGAAATCCCACTAAAGTGGAATCAGGAGACCAGAAGGGGGAGCTCTCTGCAGTACCACTAGATGTTGATTACAGGAAAAATTGCCAGTTGCAGACCCTAACAAAAGAATCATCAACAGGAAAGAATCATCAGTTACAGGCCCCAACGGGAAAAGATGTACATTGCATCTACTACAAGAAATTGACTATGCCAGCAGCCCAGCCAATGAGAAACCATTATCACCCTGAACTCTCACATTTCCTCAATGCTCTTTCATTCAGAACAACCCCTCCCAACTTCTTCCTTTTTCTCTATAAAATAATGTTTGGGCCTCCCTGGTGGCGCAGTGGTTGAGAGTCCGCCTGCCGATGCAGGGGACACGGGTTCGTGCCCCGGTCCGGGAAGGTCCCACATGCCGTGGAGTGGCTGGGCCCGTGAGCCATGGCCACTGAGCCTGTGCGTCTGGAGCCTGTGCTCCACAACGGGAGAGGCCACAACAGCGAGAGGCCCGCGTACCACAAAAAAAAAAAAATAAATAAATAAATAATAAAATAAAATAATGTTCATCTCCTTTGTTTGTTGGCCTTGCCTATGGCTTTTGCTATAGCTTGCTTGTCCCAAATTGTAATTCCTCTGCTGTTTCTGAATTAACCCATTTTTGCTGGGAAAATAACTCACTGTTTTACTTTTAAGGTCAACACTAATTTTTTGTGAAAGCTATCACTAGATTGTTTATTACAAATGTTTGATTTTTCAGTTTCAATATGTCTATTTAATTTTTTGTTACACAATTCTATGGAAAACATTCTTTTTTCAACTGTTTTCTCCATATTTTGGTCTCTTTTCTTAAATATAACAATCATAGACTTTTAAAGACTTTGCCACCAATATCTACTATCTGGATAATCCTTGGAAATATTTTTCTTTGGGACCTGATTTTTGTCATGATTTTTGGTCATGTGGCATGTCTGATAGGTTTTTTTTTTTAATTGACTGTAGTATATTTTGTATAAAAAATATAAAGACCCCGAATGATGTTAAATTCTTCCAGAGATAATATAATTTTCCCTCTATTAGAGTGATAAAGTGGTAGTCAATATCTTTTATCTAGTCAGGGACTGTGCTCACCCCCAGCTGGGTTGCTGTTCTGGTAATGCTTATGCTACCTCGACATTTCTATTAGCTCTTACATGTTCTCAAATTAGAGTCCTGAGTGTTCTTCATGGTCTCTCTGGATTTTTGTTTCATAAAAAAAGCAAATAACTTCTTTGTTTTCAAACATCTTTTCACTTAGGAATTTAGCTTCCTGCTCAAGTTGCACAGCCCAAAACTTCAGCAGATGTCCTAGGAAAAAGAAAACAGATTATGTAGTGCCTCACCCATGTGTCCTTCAAAAGCTCTGCTGTTTTTCTGTCCCCAGAATGGCCATCTTGGGTTCTTTGGCTTGTATCTTTATCTGGTAACTGAAATACCTCCAGGGCAATATTAGTGGCTGAGTTCAGATTACCTCTCCATGGCTTATAATTTTCTGCAGCTTTAGCCCATTCCTGCTTTTTCTGTTCTCAAAAAGATTATTTCTCTGAATTTTTAAAATAGATTTCACTAGAAGTGCTAACTTACTAATAGCTTCTCAATATCACTCAGAAGCAAAACTGTGTATTTATTGAATTAGCCAATTATTTCTAGAACAACCATATGATAAAAACTATATTGGAGATTTTCAACATGTATGTTAGAAACACATTACCAAGATTGTGTATATATAAAATGATAAATATATATCTTTTTTTAAATATAAATTTATTTATTTATTTATTTATTTATTTATTTATTTATTTATTTATTTTTGGCTGTGTTGGGTCTTCGTTTCCGTGCTAGGGCTTTCTCTAGTTGCAGCGAGTGGGGGGCATTCTTCATCGTGGTGTTTGGGCCTCTCACTGCTGCGGCCTTCTCTTGTTGCAGAGCACAGGCTCCAGACGCACAGGCTCAGTAGCTGTGGTTCACGGGCTTAGTTGCTCCGCGGCATGTGGGATCCTCCCAGACCAGGGCCCGGACCCGTGTCCCCCGCACCGGCAGGCAGACTCTCAACCACTGTACCACCAGGGAAGCCCGATAAATATATATCTTAATGATAAAACTTTGTGAATGATACAATCACATCATTCAATTAGAAAGATAGTGTAGAATTGTCAAAGGTTCTTTTGCCATGAGATAATATATTGGAGAATTTGATTTATTCTTAATTTTAAGGTAGATAAGCTGTTATATTAATTTATTAACATTAACTGTCACACTTTGATTCCAGAAACATTTGCTATAACTTTGAAACTGAGAGAAAGTGATCTTTTTTGTTGTTTTGTTTTGTTTCTTTGGCCATGCTGAACAGCCTATAGGAGTTTCCTGACCAGGGATCAAACCCATGCCCTCTGCAATGGAAACGTAGAGCCCTAACCACTGGATGGCCAGGGAATTCCCGAGAGAAAATAATGTCTTTAAATGAGGCCAGGGGGCTTGAGGGGGAATGTCTTACATATTTCTCCAAATAAGCTGAGTACAATTTTAAAAGGGCATGGAGAGAAAATACCTTATAAATTTCCAGGAAATAAAAATTTAGTTTAAAAAAATTCTCTCATTTCATAATGAATGAAAAAGAATTCAGTTCAATAATGTTGAAATATGGACAGTTTCCACAAAGCATAAAGTATAAATTAAAAACAGCATTTAGAAAAATAGATTAGCTCTTTTGGAATGAATTAATTAAAAAATGTTTTACACTTATTCTTTTGTATGAACTTATATTTTAAAATTTAGCACATACAATCAGCCCTCCATGAAAACATTCAAAATTTGAAAAAAAATATTTTGGAAGATATTAATTCCTAAGACTGCCATTGTAAACATGATTAGCATATATTTTAACAACCTTCTGCTGTGTAAAACTGATGATGTTAGTAGATGTTACTGAGAAAATGTTCTATTTAAAACTTCAAAACTTTCACACATTCAATTTATTAAAGCATTTTTGTTGTTTTAGAGAGAAAGATCAGTTTACATTTCTTCTTCAAAAAATTCACCAAGTGATGAGGTAAACTGGATTTTCTCATTTTGCAATACTTTTAACTAGAAAGCATTATTCATTTGTCTTAATCTAATTCCAGAGAGTTATATTTGCCTACCTTTTAAATACTGTGCAAACTTAAGTGAAGGTTACTGATAATCAGTTTCAGCTCACTTTTCAATAAATTGGAAAAATATAGAAATTAGTTTTTATCCCATATGTTAATTACATTTTGAAGAATGTAGTCCATTCTCTGATATATTAAGTATAACAAAATCTAATTTAATTTGTGAATATTAAAGATGTATACTTGACATCATAAAACATAGTTTATTGGTATAAATATAGATATAGACAACACTTACTGAGCTCTTGTTATGTACATGGGAGTATCAGTTAGTATTCAAATCTCATTTTGCATATTGAGAAACTAATAGAAATTATATAAGTGAATTGACCAAATTCACAGGTCTAAAAGTGGTGGAGCTAAGATTTGTACCTAGCCAACTGAGTTGTTTAACAGCCATATTCCTAGTCACCATTATAGGACTTGATCTGTAGCACATCTTCTTCAAGGATATGAACTCTGAGTAAAAGACTCAGTAGGTACACAGGTAAAGATCAAATTACTGTGTCAATGTTGTTATTGATAGAACAGTTGGAGACCATTACTTAAATATTTGGCAAACATGAATATCTTAATACAAAACCACAGAAGTAAAGGTTTCCTTACTCTTTTCCAGGCAGACCTGGCAAATGCCAGGTATCCTCTACAGTGAAGTACAGAATTCCTTCTGGAGATCTTAGATGCCAATTGATTCCTCCTTCCCAGAGCTAGAGTGAGTGAGCAAGCAGAAAAAGACTAAGAGTATTGAGATACTCATAATATTCATTTCTCTGCCCATGAGGTAAATATGTTTGCCTTCCCCAAAATCCACTATGATGTCATATACAGATGATAGATAGATAGATAATAGATGAGAGATAGGTAGAACTATATATCAATAAAAGGTATAAATTAATTAAAATCTTAGGGCATTTTCTAGAAATTTTGTTATATTTTCTTCTTTAGGATGCCAACATAATATTTGGGAAATAAAGTTTGTTTTCTAAAATTCTCAGTCTGATTTTGTAATTTTTCCATAAACTCAAGTTTTATGTTAAAGCATAATGTGTTTTTGCTCCAGTAACTTCCCAACATTTTTAAAATAATAAATATTCAGACATCTTTTAAAGGCTAGCTCAAAATAATGATTTATTTTTTTCATAGTTCTTCCAGCAATTCTGGCAGCTGCTGTTCTCTTTTTGCAGTGAATAAAATCAGTCTCTAGGCCCAGATGCCAGGGTGCCAGTGTACCACAGCCAATATAATTGTACACTGTATTTCCTAAAACAACATCTTGTGATAGCACATTCATTTTACATTCATTCTCAAAACCAAAAACTGTAGTTTTCACTGGTTAATTGATCACTTATTTGAGTAAATAGAATTTGCCCAAGTCAATACACATAAGATATTTACTTTTTAATCTGATTTTGTTTGAAAGCTATGACTATCGAGTGACTTGGATTTCAAAGTTTCAAAGCTTATAATCTAGTAGAATTATAGCTCAGTTAACCATGAAGCTTAATTGTTATAATGAAGTACAAGCATACATACCTCAGAGATATTGCAGGTTTGGTTCCAGATCACTACAATAAAGCAAACACTGTAATATAGTGAGTTACATGAAATTTTTGTTTTCCCAGTGCATATAAAATTATGTTTACACTATATAACATTGTGTTTAAAAAAACAATGTATATACCTCAATTAAAAATACTTTATTGAGGGCTTCCCTGGTGGCGCAGTGGTTGAGGGTCCGCCTGCCGATGCAGGGGACACGGGTTCATTCTCCGGTCTGGGAAGACCAGCTGCCGTGGAGCAGCTGGGTCCGTGTGCCGTGGCCTCTGAGCCTGCGCATCCGGAGCCTGTGCTCCGCAACGGGAGATGCCACAGCAGTGAGAAGCCCGTGTACCGCAAAAAAAAAAAAAAAAAAAAAAAAAAATACTTTATTGCTAAAAAGTGCTAACCATCATCTGAACCCTCAGCGTATTCAATTCTTTTTGCCGGTGGAAGGTCTTGCCTTGATGTTAATGTCTGCTGACTGATCAAGGTGATAGATGCTTAAGGCTGGGGTGGCTGTGGCCATTTCTTGAAATAATACCACAAAGAAGTTTGCTACATAGATTGACTCTTCCTTTCACTTGAGCACTTAGAGGCCATTGTAGGGTTAGTAATTGTCCTACTTTCAATATTGTTGTGTCTCAGGGAATAGGGAGGCCGGGGGAGAAAAAGAGAGAGAGATGGGGGAATGACCAGTTGATGGAGCAGTCAGAACATTCTCTTAGAAAAATGGTGCCAATAGATGTTTGATGGGGCTTCCCTGGTGGCGCAGTGGTTGAGAGTTCGCCTGCCGATTCAGGGGACACGGGTTTGTGCCCCGGTCTGGGAAGATCCCACATGCTGCGGAGCGGCTGGGCCCATGAGCCATGGCCGCTGAGCCTGCACGTCCAGAGCCTGTGCTCCACAACGGGAGAGACCACAACAGTGAGAGGTCCGTGTACCATAAAAAATAAAAAAATAAAATAGTTGTTTGATGAAGGGTTGCCATACATCTTCAATTTATTAAAAAACAAAACAAAACAAAACAAGGTATTAGCAGAGTACAATATAGTGAACTGCAATATAATGAGGTATGCCTGTACAATCAACATTTCATGGACTATTTTGGGTGTTTCACAATGATTTTGTAGGCCATTTATCCTGCAGAAAAGGTAAACTCTGCAGATGAATTTAAATAGATCATAAATGAACATCAATCTGACAAGTCACAGTTTTTGTTAACATTGGCATGAACTTTCACTTAAAGCAGGAATTAAAGCAGTAGATGTAAGGAACCACCAGCTTTGATCATAACCTGGGTCTCTGACCTTTTCAGTCATGGTAAACAAGGTAAAGGACACAAACAGTTTGAGATTTGGTCAGCACAGAGAATTTGGTCTTTAGTGTAAGTTTCCTGGCTCTCTGCTTAATTTATATTATTTCCTGTTAATGGAATTTCTTAACAGAAACATGAGTGAGAACATTGCTTATAAAATAATTTATAGGCACACATAATATCAGGAGTACTGGAAAAGAATGATATGCCAAAAAGGCAATAGTCCATAAAACTAATTACCTGGATAACTCATGAAAGAAGACTCTGACCTGGGCATGAGATGTAAATTCCTAACACAGATATGTCTTGAAATGTGAATCTATGCATTATTATTACTACTGTTGTTCTTGTGACAAGAAAATATTTTTATCAGTGAAAGGCAAAAATTATGAACTGAACTGTTTCAAGAAAATATTTGGCTTTGATTGAAAATATATGCATCCTCACCACCTTATCACTCTTAGACACAGTTTCTGATCTGTCAGTGATATCCGTTGGATATCCCTCCAAATTAAACCTTAAATCCCCATCTTCAGTTTCTATCTACACAGTCTTTACTCCAAGCCAACAAAGTAGATTCTCAGTGAGGCTTTTGTCCTTCTCAACTGTTCATTCCTATTGCTTTGGTAAAATCCTTTGGTAAAAGGATTGTCCTCCAAGTGCTCCAGTGAAAATATTTTTCTGACAAATCTTCCAGCCTTACATAAGCATATGCAATCTAGCATGCTCAATTCTGAGTCTTTTGTTCCTCTCCATTAGAGCAGTTCTAAAATCTCTAATTCACTTAGTTTAGCCCATAAAATTTTCCAGTCTTCCAGAAGACATATGAGTACCATGTTTGTGCCACTTCCCAGGGTTCTTACCAGAGTAATAAATCATGAATTCCAGGAAAGTGCTCTCCCATCGACAAACTTTCCCTTAGCCAACCTTACCTTCTAGCCATTGCTCATTTGATTCAGCATCCTCAGAATATAGCCCTGTATGCTGTGCTCTCCTGGATCCAGCTTGCACACATAGGTTATACATTTCACTGTTTTCAGGGTACAGTACCTTTTCTTCCATTCTTCCTTTAACAGTCTCAGCACTTTCCTGGCTGCAGCTGAATCTTAGCCATGGGTTTAAATGCTAGAAAGGAAGATAGTTTGTGGAAGTCAGAGAATGTATTGTCTTGCATAATTTTCAACTAAGGAGAAGTATCAAATTTTAGTAGATGGGGTAGACTACTTCTGCAGGCTTAAGAGAATCTGGGAATTCACAGTTTTCAAGTGCATCAGCTCAGATATCTTAGTGACGTATCACAGTATCTCATTCTTTCCTAATCAAGACCCTGATCTTGGCATAGCAGATGTGTCTAGGAGCCTCATTGCATTTATGATTAAGTATCAGGGCTCAGTTTTTTCTGCCTGCTTACTGAAGGGAGATAAGAGTCTCCTTACAGCTGCTCAGTAGATTCTCTGATAGCCACAATTAATTGTTTACAGGCTTTATTTTTTAGAGCAGTTTTAGGTTCACAATACAGTTGAGAGAAAAGTACAGAGACTGCACATATACCCCTGCCTCCACAAAGCCTCCTCCACTATCAACATCACTCACCAGAATGATAGATTTGTTACTAAGGATGAACCTAAATTGACACATCATTATCACCCAAAGTCCATAGTTTACTTTGGGGTTTACTCTTAGTATTGTACACTGTGGGTTTGGATAAATATATAATGATGTACATACATCATTATAATACCATACATAGTTTTTTCACTGCCCTAAAAATTCTCTACACTTTGCCTATTAATCCTTCCCCCTCCATTTCACCCCAGGCAACCACTGATCTTTTAATTATTTCCATAACTTTGTCTTTTCCAGAATGTCATATACAGATGACCCTTGAACAACACAGGTTTGAATTGCACAGGTCCACCTAACGTGGATTTTTTTAAATAGTAAATACTACAGTACTACATGATCCACTGTTGGTTGAATATGTGGTTGCAGAACCACTGATGGAGAGGAACCACGTATACAGAGGGCCAACTATAAGTTATATGTGGATTTTCAACCACGTAGAGGGTTGGCAGCCCTAACCCTGACATTGCAAAGTTCAACTGTAGTTGGAATCACATACATATTGGCTTCTTTCACGTAGTATGCACTTAAGATTTCTCCATGCCTTTTCATGGCTTGATAGCTCATTTCTTTTTAGTGCTAAATAATATTCCATTGTCTGGATGTACCACAGTTTATTTATCCATTCACCTATTGAAGAATATCTTGGTTGCTTCCAAGTTTTGGCAATTATGAATAAAACTACTATAAAATCCATGTGCAGGTTTTTTATGTAGACATAAATTTTCAACTACTCCTTTGGGTACATACCAAGAAACATAATTGCTGGATCATATGGTAAGAGTATATTTAGCTTTGTAAGAAAACTAAACTATGTTTCAAAGTGGCTATACCATTGTGCATTCCTAAGAGCAATGTATGAGAATTCCCATTGCTTCATATTCTCATCAGTATTTGGCGTTGTCAGTATTCCAGATTTTGGCCATTCTAACAAGTGTATAGTGATATGTCATTGTTGTTTTAATTTGAATTTGCCTAATGACATATGATGTGAGCATCTTTTCATATGCCTATTTGCCATGTGTATATTTTCTTTGATGGGTTGTCTGTTAAGGTCTTTGGCCCAGTTTTTTAATTGAGTTGTTTGTTTACTTATTGTTGAGTTTTACACACTTAATTTTTAGATTTATCACAGTCAGCTTTTTATTGTATTTATCTAGAAAATTAAGTGCTCTGAGCAAAAAACATTTAATTCCATTATCATTATAATTAATATCTCACCCACATTTCTATAACATAGAAACATTTTTATAACACCTAATACACTTCTATAACACCTAATACACTCTACTTGCTAATGCAATTCTTTTCACCAATATAACATCCCAGTTCATGATGAATATTTTAATAATTGCACTTTCTTTTATGCACAGTGCTGTGATTATCATTGCCAGCCAGCTGGAGGAATATCCAGTTCTGAAAACCCATTTTTATCATTTTCTGAGAATTCCTCCTTGTGTGTGGATACAATTCTCCAATAACTGCCTTTGCTTCAGACTATGTTTTCTAGAATGCTTATACAGAAAATAGCCTTTTATCTCTCTCTGGAGCAAAGGGAAGGTTTGTTTACTGTCCACTAATATAAAGATAATGTCTTTCTGTGGCAGAGCCTTGTCAGGCTAACTGTCCATTTATAAGTTTTGGGTACACTAAACTTTGGTTTCCTTTCCTGTAATGCACATCACTATGAATGCGCTACATCATCCGGCATTGTGTAACCCTATGGTAACTGAGCTTGGGGAATAAACACAAATGTTAATCTGGCTATTATTATTACTCTGGGTAATAAACTGCCCTCTGTGTCGGTCATAGTCCTCTTCCATCTTCTGCCAACATCCATCAAATTTTGGCAAGCTAGATGGTTTGTTTGCAGGTAGGCTAAAAATTGCATAACCTTCACAGTTCTTAACATTGGAACCAGTTCTTAAAGTTCAGATTCCTAGGTAAACAGACTCTGTGATAGAGACGCATACAGGAATTTTGTTGGAAAATAAAATTGGGGGAAATCCTCTCAGGATCAGCGCTGTGGCAGAGGGGGAGGAAGAATGGCTTATCACAGGAGAAAATTGGGTGTGTTGCAGTCTCAACCAAAGCCTCAGCCAACCCCACTGGGATCTTGGCAGTAAGAATAGCCATGCATACTTTTCCCAGTTGGAGAGAAGGGGCCATGACTTCATACTCATGTATTAACTATTCATTGGACATAGGTTGCCCCAGGAGTGTATTAGGACATTAAGCAACGTGATTGTATTCAGCTGATAGCAGTTTTCATTGCCGGAGAGAGCACACAGGTGATCTGCTGGAATAATAAGTCATTCAGTCCTTATAGGAGATGCTGGGTGGTATAGCATGGCTTCTACTATAAGGGAAAATCCAGAAAAAATATAAATTGCTCTATTCAGAACCCTGACATCATTGAACTTCTTAATTCTTCAACCAACAATTATTTTTTTATGTTAAATTTTCTTAGATATTGTTATCTACAAGCTGTACATCTAATGCACATGCTTAAAATTCTCCCATGTCATTTTATTTTAAATCTCAAGTATTTTAAAGTTTAGTTTAAATATCAACTATTTACTACTATGTTTAACATCTTACATGGATCACAGCCTTATGACACATTATCCTATTTCTTGCTGACTTTCAATACACTCTTACTACTCCTTTCTATGCTTCAGATTTCAGACTAGATGCCACTTTCTCAGAGATATTAGCTAAAGTGTCTCGTCCATTATTTTCTAATAATAAACTCCATTCATTCACAGTACTCACAATGATTTAGAACTGTAGACATATTTGATTACCTATTTATTTTCTGAATTCCCTAGTAGACTGTGAATATCAGGAAGACAGAATAAACCGACTTTATTCAGTCCTGTTGTAGTAATCATGAGTGCTGTCACACAAATATTCCCAGCTTTCTGCCATCCATGCCACAGTAATATTGCATTTCCTGGTCCCTTTGTGGCTGTTGTGGCCATGTGATTAATTGTAACCAGTGCCCTGTGAGCAGAAGTGATGTGGGTCACTTTTGTGACCAAGCACTTAATTGCCTATATGGGACTCCATAGAGCACTTTTCCCTCTAGCACCACAATGGGTACCGTTTGAGATGAAGGCTGCTCTGTCAGACTGATTTCCTGCAATATTATGATGAGTCATCCTCATATGGCTGCTTTTATTTTTTTTCTGGTGTGCGGGCCTCTCACTGTTGTGGCCTCTCCCATTGCGGAGCACAGGCTCCGGACGTGCAGGCTCAGCGGCCGTGGCTCATGGGCCCAGCCACACCACGGCATGTGGAGTCTTCCCAGACCGGGGCACGAACCCATGTCCCCTGAATCGGCAGGAGGACTCTCAACCACTGCGCCACCAGGGAGGCCCCCATCTGGCTGCTTTTGATGTGGGTACTCAGTGGGATTAAACAACAAGCTAATGTTATTTTAAACCACTTGGATTGTTTAGTTGTTTGATAACAGAGCATAACCTAGACTATCCTGGATGATGTACTGCCTGATATCACACTAAGCCCAGAGCCTTGTATATAGAATAAACTAGATAATTGTTGATGGAACGAAAGAATAATGCTGTTTATTTAGTAGTGTATGTTGTATTCTTGGATCTGTGGTCCACTTTTTTTTTTTTTTTTTTTTTTTGCGTTACGCGGGCCTCTCAGTGTTGTGGCCTCTCCCCTCGTGGAGCGCAGGCTCCGGACGCACAGGCTCAGCGGCCATGGCTCATGGGCCTAGCTGCTCCGCGGCATGTGGGATCCTCCCGGACCGGGGCACGAACCCGTGTCCCCTGCATCTGCAGGCGGACTCTCAACCACTGCGCCACCAGGGAAGCCCTGTGGTCCACTTTTTAAATGAGAAATTTCTCACTAATTTTTTCAACATGGATACTGAAAAACCAAAGAGCACCTCCAAAATGCAATGTAAGAAAAAAAAGAACTAATATTTGTTTACCAAAGGAGTCATCTTTTGGGACATTGTTAGAATACAAAACTTCTTTGTTGATTAAAAAATTGGTGGGGGCTTCCCTGGTGGCTCAGTTGTTGAGAGTCCGCCTGCCGATGCAGGGGACGTGGGTTTGTGTCCCAGTCTGGGAAGACCCCACATGCCTCAGAGCGGCTGGGCCTGTGAGCCATGGCCGCTGAGCCTGTGCTCCACAACTGGAGAGGCGACAACAGTGAGAGGCCCGAGTAACACACACACACACACACACACACACACACACAAATTGGTGGATTAGAAAAGAACAAAATGTTCCCAGCAGTTTTGCGGTTGTTATGTCTAATAAAACCTACATGTTTCAGTGCAGGCAGAGAGACTCTATTTGGTTCAGCCTCCTAACAAATAAAAATCCACTAAAGAAATAGTATGAGGTGGTTAGAGGGAAGATTGCACTAGCACTCTGCCAAAAACTAAGATATAGTCTTTTTACTCTAAATCAGGTATCTAGAATATTTCCAAAAAAATGTGTTCACCAGTGCCAACTGTGCTTCTTCTTATTCCTATCACCTGACAGGTTTTTAAAGTGCCTCTGTTTCAGTAATCCTTGCAGTGCTATAATTCTGTGATGAGGCTAGAGGCTTGCTTCAGTTTCTCTTAAAGGACTGTTTTTACCCTACCCAGCTGTCTCCATTCCTTTTCTCCTCATCGTCAGGTTGACTCCTAACATTTGTGAATATTTCTCATGGTAAGTCAGAGCCATTTATTTTCTATCAATGACATTTTCAAATATCTATCACACCCGATGTCTGTGGAAAGGTCTATATGAATTTCAAATTATTTACTTTATTCAAATGAAGTACAAAGTGTTCTTTTCTACCTATTTGAATATTATTACTGAATATGTGTTGTTTCACTCAGTTGCTTTTGTCTTCTTTTAAAACTCATAGAAACAGACATTTCTAAGACTCTCCAAAATTATCTCTTCTCTCATGTCTCTAGACTTTAGCCTGGCAACTCTGTCCTATGTTCCTTTCTTCTTTCCTTCCTTCCTTCCTTTTTGTCTTGCCTTTCTTCTTTCACCATAAATATAAGTCTGAATCCTTCTTTCTGTCATTTTGGTACAGGATGGGTGTTGATGACAGGATTAGATAAGAGAGTTTGGCTTCAGTTGCTTTTTACTCTTTTTTTTCTTTTTAAGCATTCAGATTTAGTCCTTTTTGACATGAAACAAATGTTCCTTCATAATCCTTATATTTTTTTCAAACTTCTCCAAAAATTGAATCAGAGTTGTGAAAAAAGTGGTTTTGTTGATTCATCACAATCAGACTCAAGTATGGTGAGGTCCGTGAGTGTGACCGTATACCACCATCTTGTCAGTGTTATAGACTCCACTTGATGATTTCCTAATATAACTTACCACCTATTGTTTTAAAATATATTTAAACTCAATGGTACTATACATATACAAAGATTTCACCACTTTTGTTCTGCTGATATCCACTAACAGATTGGGGAAAACATTTTATTATGAAGAATCTAAAGAACTAAGGAATAGTTATGACTCAGGGAAGAGATATAAAATTAACTCTATAGTCTTATTGCTGAAACAGCTTTGCTAGGTTATAATTACTTTTAATCCTTCCATTGAAGTTATCATGATTTAATGAAAATCAAATTTTGTGATATCAATGCCACATTTTGAATCTCTCCCTTAATACTCAGTTTTAGTGTTGATAACGAATGCATTTGTTCAAGACAAGAAAATTATGGGTTGGAGGTAGGCAGATGAGTATAATGAGAAAATCTGTTTTGCAATTATGATGGAAGGTAAAGGCATCAAAGATTAAGAAAGACATCTTTGGGGGGAAAGTAACTGTGCTTAATTTAAGTTATATTATTAATAAATAATTATTCATACCATACTTTTATTCTCTGTACTGTGAATGTAGGTCAAAGAAGCTAATTACTGAGCATTACAAAGATGTCACAAAGATAAAATATTTGAATTCTCAGAGATCATCAGTGTACTTTTGATGAAAAGTAAAGCACAATTTATTATCTCAAATTCCCAGAAGTGTTGTGACAAAAACTGTAGGATACATCAACTATCCAGGAGATTGCTTATTAAAACTGACGTGGTCTATTTAAAACATGATTCTTTCCTTCTTATACCTATGAGTTAAATATACATGTCAATACTAATTTTTAATGAATTGTAGCATTTGGCAGCTATGGTCACAACTTTCACATTCAACAGTAAAAGTTTACCCTATTAATTGTAGATTTATATTAAAATAATATTAGCATATAAATTTTTAAACTAACTTTTATTTTATGACTCTTTTAATTTAACATGAGGACAGCTTTTTGTTTTAAATGCTAAACCAAGTTTAACAAGTTAATTTGTCTTAAAGTACTATTTTTCTAACTAGCTAAGAATACTTTATAATTCTTTAGCCAAACTTAGATAAATGAATATTGCCAGAAGTCATTTTCAGGTTACTGCTGGTGAAGCTCCCCTTCAGAGTATAAGCTCAGTAGCAATACAATAGTTTCCACCTATCCATGGGGAATATGTTCCAAGAACCCCAATGGATGCCTGAAACCATAGATAGAACAAAACCCTTGTGACTTCCCTGGGTCCAGTGGTTAAGACACCATGCTTCCACTGCAGGGTGTGCACATTCAATCCCTGGTCTGGGAACTAAGATCCCATATGCTGCACAGCATGGCCAAAATAAGAAAAAAAACAAAAAATCAAAAACCCTATATACACTATGATTTTTTCCTATACATGCATACCTATGATAAAGTTTAATTTATAGTCACAATAGGAGAATATCCAAATTGCCAGCATCACTACTCTTGCAGTTGGGGCCACTATTAAGTAAAATAAAGGTTACTTGAACACAAGCCCTGCAATACCTTGACAATCTGACAACCATGCCTACTAAGTGACTAATGGTTGGGTAGTTTATGTGGACACACTGGACAAAGGGATGATTCACATCCTGGGTGGGACAGAGAGGGAAGGTGCAAGATTCCATTATACTACTCAGAACAGCATGCACATTAAAACTTAAAAATTGTTTATTTCTGGAATTTTCCATTTAATAATTTTGGAGCATGGTTGACTGCAGGAAATTGAAACCATAGAAAGCAAACTGTGGGTAAGGGGACACTACTGTATATAATTTTATCTCCCAATAAGATTTGACTGTACTTTCTTATTTATTTGAAAATGATAAAATATAATATCTGAGTAATGTTCTGAGCAAAACCCATGTATCTTTTCATAATTTATAATCCTGAATAACTATATTTTACCTTCTTTTTTCTGTAAGGTTAGTATTAACCCTTACTGGAAAAACAGAGCACTGTAATAACTGCCTCACTCACCCCCATAGAAAGAAAATCAAAACAAATTCAAACTAACAACATCACAACACAACACAATTTGGTTGGGAATATATTCAGATTATGTCAATAAAAGCCAAGACTCTCAAGATAAACTCATTTTCTTTTCTCCTTCCTGCATTTTACTAACTTTTTAAAAGATAATTTTCTAATGGTGCTGCAGTATTCTTAGGACATATGCAGGGAAGATAAGAGAAATATGAGGTGCTAGATTCAATGATATCTCACCCCAGCAGAGGAAATTTTAATTGTCAGCTGTGATAGAGGCAGACAGCTGGACCTGGCTTTAAGGATATAACCCTCCCAGAAAAAAGCCTAAGGTAAACCTTGTAGTTAGAAAGTACAAACCAAAAAGAAACACTGAAAAATTCTCTTTTTGTTCCTGTGATCAGCCATCCCAAGGTTGTTGTAATGATTGACAGCACTATCTGGGCTGCCGCTGACACCCATAAGAACTACAACAATAGGAAGTGAACCTGGCCTTGGTCTCAATGTTTCTAAGTATATGCAAATACATGGATCTTCAGAAATTTCTGGGAATGAGGGCTGCTTATCCAGTTGTTCTCAGGTGAATCATTTCACCTTTCTTTTTTAATCTAGTCCCTATGGATATGGAATGAAGGTAAAAATTGAAGACTTGAAATAAAAGACTGTAACATGAGTTATTTCAGTATTTCTTGTTTTATTTCAATATGTATCGGTAAATTAAAGCTTTTTCAATTTCCCCCACTAGTCCCACCAAAATTTCTGAAATGGTGGTATTTAAATACAAGTTAGAGAGTTCTTTAGTGCATAAACTCAGAGGTATGCATTGACCCAAAATAATAGCTCTCTCTCTCTCTCTCTCTCTCTCTCTCTCTCTCTCTCTCTCTATATATATATATATATATATATATATATATATATATATACTTTTAAAATACTACCTAAGCATGAACAGGTTGGCATTCAGTTTCCATCTAATGGAATATTACACAGAAAAATTCCAGAACTACCTATGAGATGTAGACATGACATTTTCAATCTTTTAACCTCAATTCCATCTTCTTTAAAATGGGAGGCTTCAACTAGATGATTCTCTAAAGCCTCTGCTTAATCTAAGGTGTGAAATGATTTGAGTAAAGTTTCTAGTATAAAAAAACTGAGATAACAAAGTGCTCTGAGTGTTTGAAATCATTGTCTTATGTACACACTCACTTATCTTCCATTCCACTTTTCACGTCTTATTACTGCTAATAATAGCCAAAATGTTTTGAATGTTTACTATATCCCAACCATTGTTCTGAAAACATTACATGGCTTATTTTGTAATTCGTATAATGGCTCTGAGGGAGATGTTTTTGTTTTTACTATTATGGCCATTTTACAGATGAAGGAGGGAAAGTTCACAGAGCTGGTAAGTGGTAGAAGAGATAGTTAATAAGCTCACTCTAAAAGACACACCATTAGCACTTATAATTCTGTCTCCTGCCAAGGTTGACTAAACAAGAGCAAGCACCAAGCTGTTATGCACACCCATTGCCTTTACCAAAGTCCATTCCTTTAGAGATTCTGTCTGTAAAAGGTAAGAGTAAGCAACAAAGTAAAATATTAGGATGGAAGAGTCAGAGGAAAATAGAAATATACAATTTTGTCTTAAAACATAAAAAATAAAATTCCAAGAATAGATGGCAGACAATGTCAAATGATACAGTTTTTGAATAGGACATAAGATTCCAAAGGTCTGGTAATTAGAAATTTTTGGTGGCTTTAGAGTGAGAAGGTTCACCAGTGTAACTGATAAGGAAGGAGATTAAAGTCAGTCAACTAGCATATACAAAGGGGAGAAAGAACATAGGGAAAGCCTATGTTTATTTAAGATATTTATACAGAGAAGGGAAGGAGAGAAGTGAAATTTTAGGGCTAATTGTAAACCATTTGACTTTTTTTTTTCTTTTTAAAATGGAAGTAATCTATTTTATTTTATTTATTTATTTATTTATTTTTTTTGCGGTACGTGGGCCTCTCCCTGTCGTGGACTCTCCTGTTGCGGAGCACAGGCTCCGGATGCACAGGCTCAGCAGCCATGGCTCACGGGCCCACCCGCTCCGAGGTATGTGGGATCTTCCCAGACCGGGGCACGAACTCGTGTCTCATGCATCGGCAGGCGGACTCTCAACCACTGCGCCACCAGGGAAGCCCAATGGAAGTAATCTAAAAGAAAGTAACCAACCTGGAAGAAAATTTTAAGACAGATCTTTGAAGAAGTATAAAGAAAAGGTCTTTGGAGGGGGAAAAAAAAGATATCAGTTTTTTTTTTTTTTTTCCTCAGAATCAGCAAAAAAGGAGATAATGCAAAAAGAGGATGGGGGAGCATAAACCTGTTAGGAGAGAGGTTCACACCCGAATGCTTCTGTTTCCTTGGGGAAGTCAGCTAGGTCAGCTGCTGAAGATGAACTTAGGATGGTGTTGTAGAGTTAATTTGTGCCTCTCATTGTCTAGGGCAGGCACAGAGGAAATGTGATCCTCGGGTCTTTTCCTTCAGATCTCATGTATTTAATTTTTTTTAATTTTTGTATTAGAATTGATGTTAGGAAGCAAAATACTTGAGGATAAATTTATAACACCATATGAGTTAGCATACTATTTAATTATGAAAATCAGAGAGCAGAGAAGTGACAAAGTTGAGAGCAGCATATTGAAAAGTTGAGAAAAAAAGTTGAGATATATCCTCAGAATAACATTCAAGGAATTCAGAGCTAGATAGAATTTAGTATTTAATAATCACTTATTTAACACCTATGGATACAACAGTTTTGAAAATTTGTGGGAAATAGGGATATAAAGAGAGAAAACATTAACTTAACACTTGTTCATTGAAAAGCTACAATATAGAAGCTACTCTGACAGAATCTTGGAAGTTAAAAAAAGGAATAAAATTATGACTTTGCCCTCAAATAGATGGTAATTTGTATCCATTTATTTATTAATATTTTATACTGGAGCAAATCAGTACTATTGATAATACTATTGAAATTAATGCAGAATTTTAATATAAAAGAGGTGTTTTTTCCAACTTAAGTCACAGGGATGGAGGCTACTTAGACCTTGAGTTAGTCAAAAAATATGTTATAGGGCATTTTCACCAAAAGATAAGCACCATACTAAGGTCAGTGGAAAGCACAAATAGAGGATTGTCTTCCTACCATTTTAACTTCACTCTTCAGTCCATTTCCTGGAAGATGTGAACTTAGACCTTGAAGGAGAGGTTGAATTTGTATATATAGAAGGGGGAGGAGTATTCTAGTTGAAGGAAATGTTATAAATAAAGTTATAGCTGTGGGAAATTATTTAGGCTCATGGATTTAGTGCAGTTTAAATATGCTGGAGAACAGGGTGTGAGAAGGTAAATTGATGCCAGGTTGAAAGATATGTTAAGGAGTTTTGACATTTTAGAGTATGAGTTTTAATGGATTTTTGAGCAAAGTATGATAGCATTAGAAGTGTGTTTCAAGTGTTATTCGTTTTGTCTTCTCTGACCTACCCTTCTCCCAAAGTAAAGCTAAGTTAAATGAACATTTTAGCAATAAGTACTTATATCTATCACAGTATTTACTATAATTACCTGTTTGCCTATGGAATTCTACCATTGAATTTTAAACTGTTAAAAAGCAAAGACTAATTTTTACTTATCTCTGATTTCCAAGTACCCAGTGCAGTGCCCAGCATATTTCAGAGTTCAATATATTTTAAATTAAATGAAGATTTATCTATATGTAGGATAGATAGTAAATTCAACAGAAGTGTGAATGAATGAGAATGAGTAGTGTCAACAAAAAAATTATCAGTCAATCTAAGAAAGAATTGTAAAATTTTATTTTAGCCGAATTTGAGAATAATAACCCAGGAAAACCATCTCAGAAGGCTCTGAGAACTGTTCCACCCCTTTAGAAGTCAATACACAGTTTATATAAATTGTTTTGAGACAGAGGGCTGTATGTCAGGTAATGTACTATTGACAGTTTACATAATCAAGATCTAAGCACCATTGTGGTGGGTCATGTGACCCCTTACATGATCAAGAAGGAATGTTATCTTTTAAAGAGTTGTCTTGTTGATGCTGGGAGAATGTTACTCTTTATGTTTGAGCAGGTATTCCTGCTGATGGGGCAGGTTTGGTCAATGCATAATGCTGGTACACAATGTAATGTGGAGAGAGAGAGGAGGCCAAAGGGCAGAGAATTTTTAGGTTTAAATATTTCTTGTCTTACCATAAAATATGTACTTTATTTCACAGTAGGAAAAAAGTATTTGTCTCTAGGACAGTAACTTTTATTGTTCTCCAGTTTACATCATACCTCTAGGGTACAAATTTATTGTTAGCTCTTTCCTCTGTTTACAACTAGGTAAGAAAAAGCTATATATGGTATTCAGTCAACCTTTCTACAGTTCTACTTTGGAATTTGAGGCCAATGTCATATCTAATTATTATTTTTTGGATGTTCTTCCTACTTTTATATGGCTAAGATGACAGTTTCAGGGGTATCTCTGAGGTAGCTGTTCCTTATGACCAAGATGGCCTTAACATTTCCCTCAGCTTGACTTTTAAATAGACTTCTTCGTGCCTCTGTGTCCCCGAACTTCTTCCCACTCCAGTCCTTAGAGTATCAAGATAGCATAACCAGAGACGTTTCTCTCCTTCTTTTTCTTGGAGCATTTACTTTAGAAAACTTAGTACATCTACTTCAATGTCAATTCTTCTCTGCCCCTTTGAAATGTAGGGTTTTTTTTTTTTTTAAATCTCTTGCCAGTTTTACAACTTAGAACCATCTTTCTCAGGGACATGGGAGGCATCCCTTTGAAATGTAACCATCAAGGAAGATACTACTCTGACTACCCAGTCTCTGTGAGAGGTCAGGAGCCTAACTTCAGTGATGCTTTGCTCCAGGTTACAAAATTATCTCCTGTCATAAAGAGAGGAGGAAGTTTACTTTCTCTTTGGGTAAGTCCAATTAGCAATTGCAGGTATCCTACAATTCCCGGAACCCCAGATCTTAAAAATTCTCCCACTCTTTGTTTCAGCAGAGCTGAGCTCAGACTATGCACAGATCTCTCTCCTAGTGTGATCACCTTGAAAAAAGTCTTTCTTCCCTGTTTAACTTTGTTGCAATTTTTGCTGTGACTTTTACCTGGAGTAAGTGGCATACACCATGTTTATTGAAGCTTTGGGACCAAACCTTTCACTTCTCCCTTGACTCCTCATTTACACTCTCATCCATCATACCTTCCCTTTTCTTGAATTGGTAAAACACCATATTATCTTTGAGAATGGGTTGGAAGTAGGAAAATTTAACCTTTCTGCTGTTTTTTTATTCTAGTCTATATGGACGTGACAGTTCAAGAAGAAAGGGCTTCTTTAAGTAACTCAACAAACCTCAATATGTGTTTGGATTTAAAGCCTTGTGGGTGATGAAATATTCCTTTGTACCTCTTCACCTTGTTTCTCAATAAAATTTCCATTAGTAGCCCAGGAAACAAAGCTAGGTATTAGAGGGTAGAGATTAAGTATCCTTAATCCTTGGCCTATTACATATCATTTTATTTAGTCACAACTATAATGAACCCCAAATTTCTTCATAATTCAACATTAATTAAAGAAAATCTGCCTTAGGGTTGGGGGCTAAAATAAAAATGCTACAGATATTTTAAAAATCAAATCAAAATGATTTTTCAGAATATGCAGTGTCAGTAAAAGAGTTAAGGGCTATTTTTTCCTTCTCTAAAGAACACAGTAGAGTTGTGGAGACAGGACAAAGAAATACTTAAATGTCTAATGGTTGATCTCCATGATTTGAAACAACAGCTTGTAAATATCCATTCATAACACAAACAGTTTTCTATGTATAAATGCTAGAGGTGATCAGAAGTTAGCCAATTCATTTAAACTGGGGTGGATTACATACAATCATAAGAAAAATATTGGATTTATTTTGGTTTAGGACAAAAACCAAGAATTAGATAAGTAGAGTATTATGAAGTTATAGTATATTAGGGACAAAACTGAAGTGGGTCAGGGGAATAGTGAACAGAATATTTTGGTTGCAGCAAGACTACCATAGTGAAAATCAGCAGCCAAAGTGAAGCAGGAGAATTCTGAAGAAGGAAAAGAATGAGGACAAACAAATTCAGAGTTAGAGGAACTGAAGAGGGTGAAGATAAAATTCTCTGGGTACCACAGCAAGTAATGACTTCCTAGACAATTTTAGAGAGTAAATTATTGTTCTTATTCTCCAATGTGTTTAATTCAGAATATACCTCCAGTTAAATATAAAGACATAAAATGATATCATATATTCATAATGATGGTATAATTCTACTCAAACTCCCAGATCTCCTAATTTTAATTTTTATATATTTTATAGGTTTGTGGTATTTTTATCTAAGGAAAAATGGAATTTGTGCCAAAGGCCAATTATTATAAGGAATAGAGTAGCTTTATGAAAAGCAGTTTCTAGAGCAGATATGACACAACTGCCCCTTCCTTCTCCAGCCCCATTCTCAAGAAACTCAAAAGGCTTTCAGAGCTTTTGCATCAGATTTCTGAGAGATGGCTAGGATTTTTTAAGAGTTGGTTATGGAGGAGCCATAAAAATACTATTCTGTGGATGTTTATATTATTCTAGTCCTAGCTTCAGATTTGGATAGCTTGTTAAATAAAAATTGCTTGGTTTTCCTGTTTATCGTAGTGTAAAATATGCAAAATTTATTATAACAGTCTTGTCCTCAGGTTGGCAATTATTGTTTTAGTTATATTTTTAGGTATCAAACCTCTAAATATGCTATTATAAATGAAAATTCTGGGCTTCCCTGGTGGCGCAGTGGTTGAGAGTCCGCCTGCCGATGCAGGGGACACGGGTTCGTGCCCCGGTCCAGGAGGATCCCGCATGCCGCAGAGTGGCTGGGCCCGTGAGCCATGGCTGCTGGGCCTGCACTTCCGAAGTCTGTGCACTGCAACGGGAGAGGCCACAACAGTGAAAGGCCCACGTACCACAAAAAAAAAAAAAAAAAAAAAAAAGAAAATTCTTTCATGACTGTTCTCTGAAGATTTTCTTCATCAATTTCAGAAAATATATGAGGTCTGAAACTTGACTTTTGAAGAATCAGGGATTGTTGCTATCAAAATCAGGTTATGACCCAGGACAGCCACCACCAGAGAACACTCATATAATAGCATTATAAGACCCGATGCTACAAGGATCTGGGAAGGGCAACTAGCCATAGGCACTACTATTTGGTTCAGAGAAGCACCAATTAATTTTCTGCTCTCTGATCCACTTGAAGAACTCAGCTGGAAACCAAATAAAGCCAGCTTTTAAAAAATCTAACATTTGAGTTATTTTATGTGTTCTTTCAAGTAGACTATATTTTAGACTCTAGAAGTAAGGGTCAAAACTCTTGTATCTCTCTCTCTCTTCATAGAGTTAGAGTTTGTCAGAGGTGTTAAAAATAAAATGAGTGTGAAAGCTCTATGAGGGTTATGAGAAGGGTGAGGAAAAAGTAAAGAAGGACTAAGCCATGACCTTTAGATAAGAGTAATAATAACCATAATGATAATGATGAAGATGAAACTTTCTTTTCATCTTCTTTGCTTCCCAATATTGCTTTTAAGAATCAAATTTGTATGTAACTTAAATTTCAGTGAGGATAGCTATTATAAAAATTAATCTACAGGGCTCCCCTGGTGGCGCAGTGGTTGAGAGTCCACCTGCTGATGCAGGGGACATTGGTTCATGCCCCGGTCCAGGAAGATCCCACATGCCGTGGAGTGGCTGGGCCTGTGAGCCATGGCCACTGAGCCTGCATGTCTGGAGCCTGTGCTCCACAACGGGAGAGGCCACAACAGTGAGAGGCCCGCGTACTGAAAAAAAAAAAAATTAATCTACAGACTTTGAGTAAGGAACTGATGGAATTAAGCATTGATTTAAGATTTGATTTTGTATACCTACAAAAATCCCAACAATCTCTCCATTTCCTAAATCCCTATCAAATATAGTACTATATACATGACCTTCCTCATTCTGTAAGAAATATACACAAACTTTATCACACATTGATAGTTGTATCTGAGAACACTTCCCAGAAATTAAATTATTGCCCTAATCTCAGATATAATTTTGTGTTTCTTCCAAATTCCAGGTTTTCATCTTTTCAAGTCTAAGTGTCTCCAGAACTCTTACTCAATAAAAATTTTCTAGCACTGCCATATGTTCATATTTTTTTCTTTCTTGATTCTTTTTTGAGAACCAGAGAGTTTTCAAGCATTGTGTGTGCATATGTATGTGAGTAATGTGTGTCTATGTCTGTGTTTAGCTCCCATAGAAATATATTTTTAAAAATATATAAAGAGACTTTCTCTCCTTGCCTTGATGGAATGATTGGCACCATATTTACATTCCCTTTATCAGCTAGAAAACTGAACAGCACATATAAACAAGTGCTTTCAGGCTTTCAGACAGACAGTGGATAAAAGACATTACACAACTGTGATTCTTGGGATTAGGAAGGAGTTCTACAACATCACTGGCTTTCTGCCTGGAGGTACTTCTATTCTGTAGCATAGGGAGGGGAAATCCAGACACAAAAAAAGGGAAATGAATAACAGTGTGATCTTACTGTGTTAGGGAAACAGAAAATAAAGTTGAAGAAGGCTGAAGTGGCTAGAATTTACAGATCACAGTACCAAGAAAATAAAGCAAAGCAGAGAATGAAGTCCAGAAATCTGAATGGAGTAGCCTTGACTTTTTGTTGAAACCTAGACTGTAAGTTCAGAGGGAGAATCTCCATAAGGTCAGTCAATGGAAAACTAAAAAGTTATAAGGTGAGCAATGTCCAAAACTCAGGATGGGGTAGGCATTTGAATTCCAACAAAGCAGATTGAGAAAAAATGTTAAATACTAAGATAATTCAGTAGAATCTGTAGAAAGATTATAATCTCATAGTAAGGTTAAACTTTCCCTAGAGGAAAAGCTATGGCCCCTCTATAACAAACCTCCAAAATAAGGCTTTGAAACCCTGGGGCTAATCCACAAGGAACTGGCTGTCTAAACAAAAGTCAACACATTTTAAAGGAAGAAAATACATCCAGACATTCAACAGCATAACATTCACCAAGTCTAGCACTCAATAAATTATACAGATATACCTGGAAAATACCCAATATTTAGAAATTAAACAACATATTTGAATAACTCAGTTATGATAAAATGTCTTGGGAAATAAACAATATAAGGGGACTTGATTAACTTGATAAAGGGAAGCTGCTAAAAACCGACAAGTATATTTCCTCTCACAACTTCAAATCAACATTAGCTGTCCTAGCATGTACATTAAGGCAAGAAAAAGAAGTACAAGGCACAAAGCTTAGAAAGGAAGAGGAAAAGCCTCAATTCATAGAAAACAAGATCATTCTTGCAGGTTGGATTGCCTGCAGACACTGAGATGGAGACTAGCAGATAGGGGTTTTATTTACAAACATCTCTGTAATCAATATCTGTGGTGGGGAGGATAAAGAAACAGTATTGGGTAGAGGGAGAAGCCATGTTGAGATACAAAACCAACAAAGCTTCAAGTAACCCCATGGGATCTGTGGAGTTAGAATGCCACTTTAGAGTTGGGACAAGGCAGACAAACTTATACTGATCCAGGAAGGGATTGACCTTCAGGCAAATTTGCTGCCTTCGACTGAGGCACTCTCTGAAAGAGTGATAGCTGCACACTGACTACCAAGAGCATCCCCAGCATCTGGGTGGGAAGTCTTTCACTGAAGCATGATATGGCAGCAATACACAGTAACCACAGTAATTAAATGTATATAACATCCAAAATAATCTATTAAAAATTACTAGAAATAAGAAACATGAATGTACTAGGTAAAGGGATACATGATTTATATACAATAATAAAATGTGTTACTTTATACTAGCAATGAATAATTAGAAACTAAAATTTAAAAATATAATTTACAATACCATCCAAGTTAGGGAATGCTTAGGTATTAATTTAGCAAACTATGTACAAGACCTCTACACTGAAACTATACATCTGTGTTGGGAGAAATTAAAGAACTACTACTAAATAGAGAAACATGTCATGTGCACAGACTGGGACTCATATTAAGTTGTCAATTCTCCCCTAAATGATCTATAAATTCAGTACAGGACCAATAAACATCCCAGAAGACTTTATTTTATAGAATTTGACAAATGACTGTGAACTCTGTATAGCAATGTAAATGTCATAGAATAGTCAAAACAATTCTAAGGAAGAAAAACAAATTTGGAAGATTTCACTGCCTGATATAAAAACTTAGTTTAAATCTATAGTAATAAAGAGAATCTAATCTTGGCATAGGAAGAGACAAATAGATGAGCAGAATAGAATAAAAAGCTCGAAATAGACGCATATATGGTAGTTGGGTTTTGACAAAAATGCTGACATAATAAAATGGGGAAATAATAGTTGCTTCTACAAGTGATACCAGAACAATTAGATAGAGGTATGGAGAAAAGAGAATCTCAATGTTTATCTCACAAAATTTAAATTGATGTGAACTTTAACCCTAAATACAAGCCCTAAGACTATTAAATTTCCAGATGAAAACATAAGAAGAAATCTTTTTGACTTTGAGCTTGGCAAGCATTTCTTAGGACACACACCAAAAAAAACCTAAAATAAAAACTTGATAAATTGGACTTCAACGCAATTAGAAAACTTCTGCTCTGTGAAAAACATCATTATGAAAGTAAAAAGACAAGGCACTAACAGGGAACCTTATTTACAGCATAAGTATCTGACATAGTACTTGTATCCAGAATATATAAAAAAAACTTATAATTCAATAATAAAACAATAAATTTTTAAAAAAATATGCCAACAACTTGAATGGACACTTAACAATAAAATATTTACAAATGACCAATAAGCACATTAAAGGATGCTTAACAATATGTCATCAGGAAAATACAAATGAAAACCACAGTGAGATACTAGTACACACCAAGAAGGTTGAAGTAAATGCCCAAATTGAAAGTAAGCATCTAGAAATATTTAGAGCACTCTGACAAAATAATTTCATGTCTGTTGAATCTAATGCTAACAAAATAGATCCTGTATTGTAGAGGTTTTCCACTTAAATAGTACTTTATTTTTGTTATAATTCATAATGTATCAGTTTTGAGAAACTGGAATTATTTTAATGGTCCTTTACCACAGATATTTTGAGAAGCATTGCTCTAACTAATTGAAATTCAAAGTATTTGACCCATAGCAGTATACCAGCAAGATGACCACATGGAAATAGCCAGGAAGCTAAAGAAGTGTATGCTGTAGATATTTCTGTAATGTTTCTCACTTCCCTTTGGATTGCCCATGAAGACAGAAAGCACAAATAATTGCTTTGACTATCATGTTTCTCCCATATGTTATTACAATGTATGCATACCACGAGAGGTGAAAAGATTACAGAAAATGTGTATGTCTAATTCCCTGTGAGAGGAAGTTTAGAAACAGAAAATATGGCTAACCTTTGCATTGATGCAAATATGGAGACCAAATTTCATGCTGCTACTCCAGATGGCCACAACTTTCCAAAGCCTGACATTACCCTTATAAAATGCTAAGTTAGTACATCAGTTGCTTAGCTTTAAATTAACATAATATCTTCTTTATGTGCTGTGATGATGAGACCTTCAAAAACTGAAAAAAGAGCAATATAAACCAAAATGATGCATTGATTGTGAAGTCTGGGCCTTTTAGCCAAAGGGAGTTGTGAATTGAGAATGTGCAGGCTTGTTTCCTTCCAATGTAAAGCTAAAACAAGTCCATTTGTTCAGGGCTACAATTTCAGTTACTAGATATTTTGTAGTGAAGGGGGCAGCATCAATTTTACGCAAACCCCCCCACAAATGGCAGTGTGCTCTGCTAGCATATGTTCAACTTAATGAAGTATTGTGATAAATGTTATTATATATTCTTTCTTCCTATTGCATAGACTAAAATGGCATGCAAAACTAAGGAGAAATAGAGAATTGTTGTATCTCCAACTAGTTTTATTACGTGATCAACAACCAGTAGAAGAAATGAAGTATAATAATTATTTAGAATAAGTAACTTCATGTAAGGATTTATGGTTTAAATGATCCCTGTGCCCTAAACTCTTAGCATAGAAGGATGTGAAAAACAGTGTATTGTTTCCGTGTCTAGTAAAGATCCATCAGACTTAGGAGGGTATGTTTGTAGAGCTCTTTGGAAACTTTCTAAATGAAAACTTAAATCTCAAGAAACTTTCTTGAGCCTTGCTTTGCTAATAGATTCTATGTGAAAAGAAATTAATATATAACAGTCTGCTTTGGAAAAACTTTGTGATTATCCCCCCAATCCTTCTCTTCCACCAAATAAATTAAACTGTGACTCAGTGTAGCAGTAAAAGTTTTCTGAAGAGACAGGCATGGCAGTTAGCTTTAAAATAGTTTTTGTTCTTTTTGTATGCCCATCAGTGACTTATTTCCTATAGAGCAGTGAATGGAAAATCTAATACTTCTCCCAAATGTTTCATTGAAAATTCATATTCATAAAGTGGTAAAGTGTTTGTATAAAGGTAAACTTTCTGGAAAGATGTAAACCAGTGTATATAGATAAGTGTGTAATTTTTCTGCATTTATTAGTTCTTACTGTTTTGCAGTGGGAGTTGTTATTTGGCCATTATAGTATTGTATTAATTTTTTTGAGTAAAATTTCTTGTTATAAAGCACTATAATTGATTTCATTTAATTATAGAAGCATCTGTTTTTCTACACAGAGACATTGGATAACACTGAAGGTATTAAATTATATCAGTAACTCAAAGACCTTTGTTTGTTTATAGACACTACTTCACTCTGTGGGAGATTTTAGTGTAATTAATAATCATCAGTCATCCATGCTTCCTCTGTATCTGTTGTCCTCTTCTCTTCCACAGAGATAATCATAGTACTTGCTGCACAAAACTGTTGGGAGAATTAAATGAGCTTTAAAAAAAATGCATGGAACATAATAAGGGCTGCATAAATGTTTGCTGGTATTATTATTATCATTCAAGCTATGAACGAAATATCTTTAGCTTCCTCTTCACTTTTTATCATATCATTTTGCTCTTCTTTTCTTATTTCAATGAACCTTTATTCCATGTTCTAATTCTCTGAACCATGTGACTTTTTGGTTTTCTGTTTATTTTACAGTTTAAAATAATTACTGATTCTTTGAAAAAATGACAATCATAAATTGATGTATTTTAATAAAAGTAACATTATTTTTGGAAAAGTAATTATATTTTCTAAATTCAAAAATTAGTTTTCCAGATTCATTGAAGAAAAAATGACAAATATAATTGTATATATTTAAAGTGTACAATATGATGATTTAACATACATATACATTGTGGCTTCTTTGAATCTGTTTTCCTGATTTAGTATCAATTTGGCTTATTCTTCTATTTTTGTTCCTGTGTTTTTACTGTCCCTGGAGCTTTTGATTAAGAAACTCCTCATCTTTGTGTACAGGAACTCACTTTATACAACAATTACATATTGAATGTAAGCTATGTGGGCCTGCATGAAAATTACAATTACCCACCCATTTCCTAAACAAAACACAGAAATTGGAGATATACAAATAACGTAGTATAACACACACAACACACACAATTATATTTCTGATCCAATTTCATGTATAATTACTGAGTGGGTATTATGTGCTCAAAACATATGTTGGTAGGGAAAGAGGTGAGAAGGCTTGAGGCAGAGAGCTGCTTGGAGTATTTGAGGATGGTCAGCTAGTTTGCAGCTCTTTAGGGAAATTTAGGCCCTTGTGAAGCATAGCTCACTCACCCTGGATTCTGACAAGCTTTCCTTGGCCTGTGTCAAGGGTAATGACTGTCCTTGTGTCAGTAGACTGAGTGGAAATGGGGAGTGATTATTGTTCTAAAGTGGACACTGGAGGAGGATCCATTAGGTCATGGCTCTTCCAGAGTGTGTGCCTTTTCCAGTGTCCTGCTCCTGTGGTGTGTGGCAGTCAAGAGCGCCCAGTGGCCAGAAGCTTCCCTGGCACCTTCTTGGATGATTTTGTAGCAGATTGCCTTCAGTGAGATACCTCACATGAATAACATTCCCTAGCCCCATAGAGGATGCACTTCCAGCAAATTTGGCCAACCAGCCCTATGATGGCTTCTGTGCCATCTAGTGAGTCAAAGCTGTGCCCTCTCCAACACAATCAGGATCACTGCCCTGGGGTGGATGCCTCTTCCTTGGGTGCTCTACCTCAGTCCCAGGGTTGTAGCTGTTCCTTATAGCTGGTCTTCCTATATGCTTTAGAGTCCCTTGAATTGCTCTTACTAGTCAATCTCTTGTTACCCCAGTCCTGCTTGTAGTTAAATATTGCTTATATTAAGCTTTTTTTGTTCAAATTACTGTGTGATTTCCATCTCATGATTGGACTGACTGATAGAAGACACCTTAAAGTACTGTCAGGAAAAATTGTGAAAGACTCTGAAATAGGCAAAAAAGATTACTTAGTATCTAGTGCACCCTTCTGTGTTATCTGTGCCTTTCATTTTCTTTGAACATTTTTATGTTTCGTCAAGCTATAGAAAAATGATAGTAGTGGAAATGATTCTTGTTCACAGAAATGCAAATTAATTTTATCCAGTGCAGATACGGTTGATCCCTCCCCTCCAAAACAGGTTTATATATATGTTAACACATTTATTTAAATATCCCTGACTGCCTACATATATGTGTATTCTTTTATTCTGTTTTGAATCTGTTGTAATATCCTCTGGTTCCATCTTTAATTAATGAACTAAATTTAATCTTTGGTATCTGTTAAAAAATATGTTGGTAAAAATAGCACTTACTACATGAAATGTCTGTGAAAATTAAATGAGGAATTGGGTGTGATGAACACACATGCACAGTGTCTCCCATCATCAACATCCCCCACGAAAGTGGTACATTTATTATAATTGATGAACCTTCACTGACATAACATTATCACCCCAGTCCATAACTACATGAGGGTTGGTTCTTGGTGTCGTATACTCTGAGTTTGGACAAATTTATAGTGACATATATCTGCCATTATAACATCATACAGAACTGTTTCAGTGCCCTAAAAATTTTCTGGGTTTCTCCTATTCATTATTCTCTCCCACTTAAGCCCCAGCTACCACTAATCATATTACTGTCTCCATAGTTTTTGCCTTTTTCAGAATACCACATAGTTGGAATCGTATAATATGTAGCCTTCTCACATTGGTTTCTTTTACTTAGTAATACACACTCAAGTTCCTCCTTGTCTTTTCATGACTTGAAAGCTAATTTCTTTTTAGTGTTGAACAATATTGTGGAAATTGAAAAACTGATTCTAAAATTTATATGAATAGGCAAATAACCTAAAATAGCCAAATTTTAAAGATAAATGTGAAGTTCTTACACTATCTGAATTCAATAATTAGTCAACCTTCAGTGAATAGTACAGTATAGCATTGGCTTAAAGGTAAGCAAATACATAAATGGAACAGAATATAGTTCAGAAATAGGTCAACATATATATAGACAATTGATTTTCAAGAAACATGCAAAGGCAATTTGGTGGAGAATGGAAAGATTAAATGAGTGGTGCTGGAACTGTTGGAAATCCATATTCAAACTCAAATCAGAACAAAACAATAAGAAAATAAACTTTGATTCAAACCTTGAATTATAATCAAATATTAACCCCAAATGGATCCTTATTTGTTTTTTAGCATATTTACTAATAATCTTTCTTTTTTAAAATTTTAACTTCTATTAGACTACTAAGGGAAGCAATGGAGACAATTCAGTTTAAAAGATTTTCCAAAGTTCCTTATTAATTTTAGGCCTGTTTGTACCCATGCCTTATGGCTGAGATGCATAAATTTAGTAAATGCACAGAAGGGAATGAGAATCTATACCCATATATTATGTAAGACTTATTTTGGTATGAGAATACCAGGCAATCGGATTCACTTTAATAGTTTTTAAAATAATTTTTCATTTTTACTTACTCTAAATTAGTTTATTATTTTACTAACTTGCTAGTTGATCATAGTTTAAAAAAAGATTGCTTGAAAGAATTAATTTCAGATTTTATATATAGAATGGCTCTTTTTTGACAGGAGAAGAAACATTCTTGGATGAGGCCTTTGATCTTTATAGTCCCTCAAAGATAATTCCTGCCCACTGGAGTAAATGATAACCCTTTCCTACTGTGAGAACAAGGAAAGTGCAATTTCCATTGAGATTCCTTGTTTGTTCACCTTGAATTTGATTGTTTGGGATACATTTCCCTATGAAAATAACATTGTCTCCCAAAGGGAACCAGCAATAGAAGTTTACTAACCATTACCCCACACAAAGAAGAATGTGCACACTATCTCCTGGAACTGCTTAGCAAAGACACGTACAGAGAGACAGCTTCTTTTACTTTTATCCTAAATAGCGCTATCCATTTTATTTTAGTACTTTTTGGTCAATACTGTAAATCTCATGTTTATTCATGGCTGGACATATTTCCTGGGCCTATTATTTTAGGGCATACTACCTCTATGTTGTCCTTGATCATCTTTGTAACCAGCCCCAGAACCTAGTATGGTATCTGAAATATACTTGGTACTCAATAAATATTGAATAATTTTTTAAAATGGTCAATTCTGGAAGGAGTTCAATGAAAGAGCTACTTTTCTATACTGGTGGTAGACAGTAATTTCTGAAGGGCATTTTGCCGCAAAATATCACTAATTCAAAAGATTTACATCTTTTATCTACTAATTTATCTTTTGGAACCATATCCAAAAGAAATAATCAGAACAATGCAAAAATGTACGCATAAATAACTTCAGTATAGCTATTTTATAATAGAATACACAAACAAATGCCAGTATAATCTAAGAGACACAGTATATAAGAGAATGGGTAAGTAAATTATTCTAAAACTATAAAATGGAAGAATATACTTCTCTTTAAAAGATATTTATAGTTTATTTTTTCAGTTTCAAAATGTCTTCTTACCTATTCTTTTTCACACTTTGGGCTTTCATTATTTTTTATGTCTTTATATAGACATATTTATACATTAGCCTCTCCATATATAATATATATGTATATGTGTATGTGTGTATAAATATATATATATATATATATATATATATATATATATATATATATTTGATAGGAGTAAAGTTTACCTTTTTCTTTGCTTTGGTTTTGATTTTTTGTTTTGTTGTCAAATTTCCTTTGGATGAGATTAATTCCATCTCGGTTACTATTTACCTCAAAAAGCATCTCTTCTCTGTTTACCGGGAGATTCTTAATCTTCTTTTTGGTACCTGAGTGGGAGGACTGGGTGTACATGCTTTATTTTTATGAGTCAGCAGTTCTCTCCCTGAGGAGAGTAAAGAAAGGAGACGGGGACTTGTTTCAGCAGTCAACAGTTGGGAAAATTCAATTTAGTACATTTTCTCTCTGATTTTGTTGAAACTATTTTACCAATGTTATCATAAGAATTACCCTAACCTTAGATTTCTGTTTATACTTCAGCTTTGGGTATTCCCATCTAATTCATGGAGAACACTAGTAACAAAGAGACACTACTGTAGGATTTTTTTTTTTTTTTTTTTTTTTTTGCGGTACGTGGGCCTCTTACTGTTGTGGCCTCTCCCGTTGCAGAGCACAGGCTCCGGACGCACAGGCTCAGCAGCCATGGCTCACGGGCCCCGCCACTCCATGGCATGTGAGATCTTCCAGGACCAGGGCATGAACCCATCTCCCCTGCATTGGCAGGCGGACTCTCAACCACTGCACCACCAGGGAAACCCTACTGTAGGCCTTTTGTCTGTGGTTACTCAGCACATACTTTTTCTGCATTGCCATGTCACTTCTGATTACAAATGTGAAATTGTAAAGGCTTACACTTTCCTTAAAGGACTTTGCCTTCTTAGTTTACAACCAGAATCAGGGTAAAGAAAGTATAATTGCATGATGAAATTGTTTCACCTCCAATCCAGCCACCATGATTGAGCCAGCTGGGGTAGTATTAACCCTTTTTGTAACTTACTTTGGCTCTAACTCTGGCCTCTAGGTGGAAGAATATTAGTGGGGTCCTTAAAAGTGTATACTTCTTACATAAATCACTGCTAATAATTCTCTGCAACAAAAGAATATCGTGCCAGCTCCCTATGATTTGTTCCAATTTATTTCTCTTTGGTCCATGGTATATTGTATTTAGCTGATAGTTCACAGACTTTGTTCTATAAGTTATGGGCTCTAGTGCTAGTAGAAATTAATATTCTATGTTTTTAAAATTCTTTAGAAAAGAGAATCTGTTTGATCTATCTCAGGTTAAATCTCCTTAAGTCCAAGCAACCATGATTCACATATGTTGAATTCATTTACAAACATGTTTGGAGGGGCTCTGTTTCTAGGTAAGGAGCAGTTCTTATGGAAAAAGTAAAATAAAAAAAAATTAAATCATTGGGAAATGGATATACATTCAGAAATTTTTTACTAAGATCAATTAAATTCATTTTAGATAGCTGAGACACTTCACCTAATTCATTATCAATCAATCCCAAATTCAAAAGGATTTATCATAATGAAAATTGTTTTCCTTAATTGCATATATAATCTATCAAAGCAAATATTGCATTAGACAAAATTAGAACAGGCAAGAAAGACTTTATTCAACGTTATTGCAATAGGAGAGAAAAGACAGAGTTGGGTTCAGGCTGAACACTGTTGACAAAAAGGGAGGGGGGTTTTTGTTCTTTTTTTTTTTTTCATCACTGGAGTGAGCTAGTGGAAAAGTACTGGAACATTAGGATGGAAGTGGATCAATGGGATGTGTGATATTAAGTTATTGCTGAGTTTGCAACTGTTTTTCTCTATGATTAAGCCATCTGTGTTTGCTAATTGGCACCCATCAAAGTCAGGTTCCTACCCTCCACAGAGACTGAGAGATATGGCTTCTATATTTCTGGATAATTACATTTCAAAGGGATGGCTCTCAGGTCCTTGAGAAAGAAATTCCTGGGTTGTACAACTGGCTAAAGCCTTTAAAAGAGATTTACAGGGTATATGCCCAGTAGTGGGATTGCTGGGTCGTATGGTACTTCTATTTGTAGTTTTGTAAGGAACCTCCATACTGTTCTCCATAGTGGCTGTAGCGATTTACATTCCCACCAGCAGTGCAAAAGTGTCCCCTTTTCTCCACACCCTCTCCAGCATTTATTGTTTCTAGATTTTTTATGATGGCCATTCTGACCGGTGTGAGATGATATCTCATTGTAGTTTTGATTTGCATTTCTCTAATGATTAATGATGTTGAACCTAATTTCATGAGTTTGTTGGCAGTCTGTATATCTTCTTTGGAGAAATGTCTATTTAGGTCTTCTGCTCATTTTTGGATTGGGTTGTTTGTTTTTTTGCTATTGATTGAGCTGCATGAGCTGCTTGTAAATTTTGGAGATTAATCCTTTGTCAGTTGCTTCATTTGCAAATATTTTCTCCCATTCTGAGGGTTGTCTTTTGGTCTTGTTTATGGTTTACTTTGCTGTGCAAAAGCTTTTAAGTTTCATTAGGTCCATAATTCAAAAAGAGACATTACCAAAATGTTCATTGCAGCTCTATTTACAATAGCCAGGAGATGGAAGCAACCTAAGTGTCCATCATCAGATGAATGGATAAAGAAGATGTGACACATATATACAATGGAATATTACTCAGCCATAAAAAGAAATGAAATTGAATTATTTGTAGTGAGGTGGATGGAGCTAGAGTCTGTCATACAGAGTGAAGTAAGTCAGAAAGAGAAAACAAATACCATATGCTAACACATATATATGGAATCTAAGAAAAAAAACAAGGTCATGAAGAACCTAGGGGTAAGACAGGAATGGAGACACAAACCTACTAGAGAATGGACTTGAGGATGTGGGGAAGGGGAAGGGTAGGCATTCCATGCCCCTCCCTCCCCCAGCATGAGTGAGCCAGAGCCATCTAATCAGCCGCTCCTTTAACCCCCCTCCTGTCTGGGAGAAGAACGGATGCCAGAGGGCCACCTACATGCACAAGCAGGGCAAAATCCAAAGCTGAAACCCAGGAGCTGTGCAAATGAAGAAAAAGGGAAATCTCTCTATGCAGCCTCAGGAGAAGAGGATTAAGTCTCCACAATCAACTTGATGTACCCTGCATCTGTGGAATACCCAAATAGACAATGACTCATCCCAAAATTGAGGCGGTAGACTTTGGGAGCAACTGTAGACTTGGGGTTTCCTTTCTACATCTAATTTGTTTCTGCTTTTATGTTTATCTAGTTTAGTATTTAGAGCTTATGATCATTGGTAGATTTGTTTATTGATTTAGTTGCTCTCTTTCTTTTTATATGCACATATATATATATTTTTTCCTTTTTCTCTTTTTGTGAGTGTGTATGTGTATGTTTCTTTGTGTGATTTTGTCTGTATAGCTTTGCTTTCACCATTTGTCCTAGGGATCTGTCTGTCCTTTTTTTTTTTTTTTTTAGTATAGTTTTTAGACCTTGTTATCATTCCTGGATCTGTTTATTGGTTTGATTGCTCTCTTCTCTCTCTTTTTTTAATTACAATTTTATTTTAATAATTTTTTAAATTTAATATATTTCTTATTTTTTTTCTTTCTCTTTCTTTCTTTCTTTCTTTCCTTCTTTCTTTCTTTTTTCCTCCCTTTTCTTCTGAGCCATGTGGCTGACAGGGTCTTGTTGCTCTGGCCAGGCGTCAGGACTGAGCCTCTGATGTGGGTGAGCCGAATTCAGGACATTGCTCCACCAGAGACATCCTGGCCCCATGTAATATCAATTGGCAAGAGCTCTCCCAGAGATCTCTGCCATAATGCTAAGACCCAGCTCCACTCAACAATCAGCAAGCTCCAGTGCTGGACACCCCATGCCAAACAACTAGCAAGACAACAACACAACCCCACCCATGAGCAGAGAGGCTTCCTAAAATCATAATAAGGTCACAGACACCCCAAAACAAACCACCAGATGTGGTCCTGCCCACCAGAAAGACAAGATCCAGGTTCATCCACCAGAACACAAGCACCAGTCGCCTCCACCAGGGGGTCTACACAACCCACTTAACCAAGCTTACCCACTGGGGACAGACACCAAAAACAATGGGAACTACGAACATACAGCTGTGAAAAGGATACCCCAAACACAGTTAGTTTATGCAAAATGAGAAGACAGAGAAATACGCAGCAGATGAAGGAGCAAGGTAAATACCCACCAGACCTAACAAATGAAGAGGACATAAGTAGTCTACCTGAAAAAGAATTTAGAGTAATGATAGTAAAGATGATGCAACATCTTGGAAATAGAATGGAAAAAGTACAAGAAAGTTTTAACAAGGACCTAGAAGAACGAAAGAGAAAACAAACATAGATGAACAATACAATAAATGAAATTAAAAATTCTCTTGAAGGAATCAATAGCAGACTAACTGAGGCAGAAGAACGGATAAGTGACCTGGAAGATAAAATAGTGGAAATAACTACCACAGAGCAGAATAAAGAAAAAAGAATGAAAAGACTTGAGGACAGTCTCAGAGACCTCTGGCTCAAAATTAAACACACCAACATTCGAATTATAGGGGTCCTAGAAGAAAAAGAGAAAAAAAAAGGGTCTGAGAAAATATTTGAAGAGATTATAGTAGAAAACTTCCCTAATATGGGAAAGGAAAGAGTCAATCAAGTCCAGGAAGCACAGAGAGTCCCATACAGGATAAATCTAAGGAGAAACACGTCAAGACAGAAATTAATCAAACCACCAAAAATTAAATAAAAAGAAAAAAATATTAAAAGCAGCAAGGGAAAGGCAACAAATAACACATAGTGAATCCCCAAAAGGTTAACAGCTGCTCTTTCAGCAGAAATTCTGCAAGCCAGAAGGGTGTGGCAGAACATATTTAAAGTGATGAAAGGGAAAAACCCACAACCAAGATTACTCTACCCAGCAAGTATCTCATTCAGATTCGATGGAGAAATTAAAACCTTTACAGACAAACAAAAGCTTAAAGAATTCATTACCAGCAAACCAGCTTTACAACAAATGCTAAAGGAACTTCTCTAGGCAAGAAACACAACAGAAGGAAAACATCTCCAATAATAAACCCAAAACAATTAAGAAAATGGTAATAGGAATATACATGTCAATAATTACCTTAAATGTAAATGGATTAAATGCTCCCACCAAAAGACATAGACTGGCTGAATGGATACAAAAACAAGACCCATATATATGCTGTCTACAAGAGACCCACTTCAGACCTAGGGACACATACAGACTGAAAGTGAGGGGATGGAAAAAGATATTCTATGCAAAAGAAAATCAAAAGAAAGCTGGACTAGCAACTCTCATATCAGAAAAAAATAGACTTAAAAATAAAGACTATTACAAGAGACAAAGACGGACACTACATAATGATCAAGGGATCAATCCAATTAGAAGATATAACAATTGTAAATATTTATGCACCCAACATACGAGCACCATGATCTATAAGGCAAATGCTAGCAGCCATAAAAGGGGAAATCAACAGTAACACAATCATAGGAGATGACTTTAACATCACATTTTCACCAATGGACAGATCATCCAAAATGAAAATAAATAAGGAAACACAAGCTTTAAATGACACATTAGGCAAGACAGACTTAACTGATATTTATAGGACATTCAATCCAAAAAAACAGAATACACTTTCTACTCAATTGCTCATGGAACATTCTCTAGGATTGATCATACCTTGGGTCACAAATCAAGCCTTGGTAAATTTAAGAAAATTGAAATTGTATCAAATATCTTTTCTGACCACAATGCTATGAGACTAGATATCAATTACAGGAAAAAATATGTAAAAAATTCAAACACATGGAGGCTAAACAATACACTACTTAATAACCAAGAGTTCACTGGAGAAATCAAAGAGGAAATAAATAAAGGACTACATAGAGGGCTTGGCACAGTGGTGGCGCAGTGGTTAAGAGTCCGCCTGCCGATGCAGGGGACAGGGGTTCGTGCCCCGGTGCGGGAAGATCCCACATGTCGTGGAGTGGCTGGGCCCATGAGCCATGGCTGCTGAGCCTGCGTGTCCAGAGCCTGTGCTCTGCAACGGGAGAGGCCACAGCAGTGAGAGGCCCGCGTACCGCAAAAAAAAAAAAAAAAAAAAAAAAAAATACTACATAGAAACACGTGACAATGAAAACACGACATCCCAAAACCTATGGGATGCATTGAAAGCAGTTCTAAGGGGGAAGTTTATAGCAATACAATCCTACCACAAAAAACAACAAACATCTCAAATAAACAACCTAAAACAATTAGCAGAAAAACAACAACAACAAAAAGTTATCAGTAAGAATGAGATCATAATGATCAGAAGTAAATGAAAAAGAAATGCAGGGAACAATAGCAGAGACCAATAAAACAGAAAGCTGGTTCTTTGAGAAGATAAATAAAATTGACAAACCATTAGGCAGACTCATCAAGAAAAAAGGGAGAAGGCTCAAATCAATAGAATTAGAAATGAAAAAGGAGAAGTACCAACTGACACTGCAGAAATACAAAGGATCATGAGAGATTACTACAAGCAACTTTATGCCAATAAAATGGACAACCTGGAAGAAATGGACAAATTCTTAGAAAAGCACAACTTTCCAAGACAGCAACAGGAAGAAATAGAAAATATAAACAGACCAATCAGAAGCACTGAAATTGAAACTGTCATTGAAAACCTTCCAACAGACAAAAGCTCAAGACCAGATGGCTTCACAGGCAAATTCTATCAAACATTTAGAGAAGAGCTAACATCTAAGTTTCTCAAACTCTTCCAAAATACAGCAGAAGGAAGAACACTCCCAAACTCATTCTACGAGACCACCATCACCCTGATACCAAAACCAGACAAAGATGTCACAAAAAAAGAAAACTACAGATCAATATCACTGATGAAGATAGATGCAAAAATCCTCAACAAAATACTAGCAAACAGAATCCAACAGCACATTAAAAGGATCATATGCCATGATGAAGTAGGGTTTATCCCAGGAATGCAAGGATTGTTTGATATATGGAAATCAATCAATATAATAAACCATATTAACAAATTGAATGAGAAAAACCATATGATCATCTCAATAGATGCAGAAAAAGCTTTTGACAAAATTCAACAACCATTTATGATAATAACCCCCAGAAAGCAAGCATAGAGGGAACTTACTTCAACATAATAAAGGCCATATATGACAAACACACAGGCAACATCATTCTCAATGTTGAAAAACAAAATATTTCCACTAAGATCAGGAACAAGACAAGGTTACCCACTCCCACCACTATTATTCAACATAGTTTTGGAAGTTTTAGCCACAGCAATCATAGAAGAAAAAGAAATGAAAGGAAGCCAAATTGGAAAAGAAGAATTAAAGCTGTCACTGTTTGCAGATGACATGATACTATACATAGAGAATCCTATAGATGCTACCTGAAAACTACTAGAGGTAATCAATGAATTTGGTAAAGTGTTAGGATATAAAACTAATGCACAGAAATCTCTTGCATTCCTATACAGTAATGCTGAAATATCTGAAAAAGCAATTGAAGAAACACTACCACTTACCATTGCAACAAAAAGAATAATGCACCTAAGACTAAACCTACCTAAGGAAAAAAAAGACCTGTATGCAGAAAATTATAAGACAGTGATGAAAGAAATTAAAAATGATACAAACAGTTGGAGACATATAACATGTTCTTGGATTGGAAGAATCAACATTGTGAAAGTGACTATATTTCCCAAAGCAATCTATAGATTCAATGCAATCCCTATCAAACTACCAATGGCATTGTTCACAGAAGTAGAACAAAACATTTCACAATTTGTATGGCAGCACAAAAGGCCCTGAATAGCCAAAGCAATCTTGAGAAAGAATAGTGGAGCTGGAGGAATCAGACTCCCTGACTTCAGACTTTACTACAAAGCTACAGAAATCAACACAGTATAGTACTGGCAAAAAAAAAAAAAAAAAAAAAGAAAAAAGAAAGAAATATACATCAATGGAACAGGATAGAAAACCCAGAGATAAACCCATGAATATATGGTCACCTTATCTTTGATAAAAGAGGCAAGAATATACAATGGAGAAAAGACAGCCTCTTCAATAAGTGATGCTGGAAAAACTGGACAGCTATATGTAAAAGAATGAAATTAGAACACTCCCTAACACCATACACAAAAATAAACTGAAAATGGATTAAAGACCTAAATTTAAGGTCAGACACTATAAGACTCTTACAGGAAAACATAGGCAGAACACTCTGTGACATAAACTGTGGCAATATCCTTTGTTACCCATCTCCTAGAAAAAGGGAAATAAAAATAAACAAATGAGACCTAATGAAGCTTAAAACCTTTTGCACAGCAAAGGAAACCATAAACAAGACCAAAATACAGCCATCAGAATGGGAGAAAATATTTGCAAGTGAAGCAACTGACAAAGGATTAATCTCCAAAATATACAAGCAGCTCATGAAGCTCAATATCAAAAAAACAAACAACCCAATCTAAAAATGGGTAGAAGACATAAATAGACATTTCTCCAAAGAAGATATACAGATTGCCAACAAACACATGAAAGGATTCTCAACATCACTAATCATTAGAGAAATGCAAATCAAAACAACAATGAGGTATCACCTCACACCACTTAGAATGACAATTAACAAAAAATCTAGAAACAATAAATACTGGAGAGGGTGTGGAGAAAAGGAAACCCTCTTGCACTGTTGGTGGGAATGTAAATTGATACAGCCTCTATGGAGAACATGTATGGAGGTTCCTTAAAAAACTAAAAATAGAACTACCATATGATCCAGCAATCCCACTACTGGGCATACACCCTGAGGAAACCATAATTCAAAACAGTCATGCTCCACAATGTTCATTGCAGCTCTATTAAAAATGGCCAGGACATGGAAGCAACCTAAGTGTCCATCGACAGATGAATGGATAAAGAAGACGTGGCACATATATACAATGGAATATTAGTCAGCCGTAAAAAGAAACAAAATTGAGTTATTTGTGGTGAGGTGGATGTACTTAGAGACTGTCATACAGAGTGAAGTTAATCAGAAAGAGAAAAACAAATACCGTATGCTAACACATATATATGGAATGTAAAAAAAAAAAAAAGGTTCTGAAGAACCTAGGCGCAGGACAGGAATAAAGCTGCAGACGTAGAGAATGGACTTGAGGACATGGGGAGCTGGGACGAAGTGAGAGAGTGGCATGGCCATATATACACTACAAAATGAAAAATAGGTAGCTAGTTTGAAGCAGCAGAATAGCACAGGGAGATCAGCTTGGTGCTTTGTGACCACCTAGAGGAGTGGGATAAGGAGTGTGGGAGGAAAATACAAGAGGAGGAGATATGGGGATATATGTATATGTATAGTTGATTCACTTTGTTATACAGCAGAAACTAACACACCATTGTAAAGCCATTATACTCCAATAAAGATGTTAAAAAACCACAACAAAAAAATAATTATATAAAATTTTATTTTCTTTTTTTGCCCAGGGTACAAAGTGGATCCATATTTTATATATATATATATATATATACATATATATATATATACATATATATATATATATGTATATATATATGTATATATATATATGTATATATATATATATATATTTAGATGTTGGGGGTAGGAGTTTATTAATTAATTAATTTATTTTTGCTGTGTTGGGTCTTCATTTTTGTGCGAGGGCTTTCTATAGTTGTGGCACGTGGGGACCACTCTTCATCGCAGTGCACGGGCCTCTCACCATCGCGGCCTCTCTTGTTGCGGAGCACAGGCTCCAGATGCGCAGGCTCTGTAGTTGTGGCTCACGGGCCTAGTCGTTCCGTGGCATGTGGGATCCTCCCAGACCAGGGCTCGAACCCGTGTCCCCTGCATTAGCAGGCAGACTCTCAACCACTGTGCCACCAGGGCAGCCTGGATCCATATTTTAAAATCTTACATTTGGGGGTTTTATGGACTGAATTGTGCCCTTAGAAATTCATATGTTGGTCCCTTAACCCCCAGTATAATGGTATTTGGGGTGCAATATTTGGGAGACATTTAGGTTTAGATGAGATCATGAGGGTAGAGCCCTCATGACCTTCTGGGATTAGTACCTAGTAAGAAGAAGAAGAGACAGTAGTATTCTCTCTGTGTCACATATAGACTCAGCTAGAAGGTGGCCATCTCCAAGCAGAAAGAGAGCTCTCACACCAGGACTCAACTATGCTGGCATCCTGATCTTGGACTTCCAGCCTCCAGAACTTGGAGAAAATAAATTCCTGTTTAAAATCTGTGCTATTTTATTCAGCCCACACTGACTAAGACAGAGCCCATCCTAGATTACCAAAAATTTAGAAGAAATGCAAAGAACTTCTTTCTAAAGAATCTTCTGAAAAATAAATATCTTTGGGAAAATAAACCCTAAATGATCTCAAAATGAGTGTTCAGAAAAATGGATTGGTTTCCTCTTCATAAAATTCACTTGCCAGTGATAGAGTCCAGGGCACATTACCCCCAAATTTGGGAACATTGCACTTTGAATAAATTAAGCTGAAGGAGTTTGAGAAAATGGCAGAAGCAGGAAGATCGCTCTGATATCCCCCGCCATCCACCCACCCCCAACTCCTTCCCTGAAATAAGTCACAAATCCTAATGTGAGAATTGCCCTCCCTATACTCGGAAGAAAGGTGCATCCTGATATCCAAAAACTACGGGATGCTGAGAAGAATCCTTGCAAACGAACTTTCTGAGTTTCCCCCAGTTTACTACATTTACTCATACTCTTTAATTTCTCATAATTTCTACACAACTGTCCACACTTCATCCAATTTAGCATAAAAGTACTCAAGCTTACCTTTTTTTTTCAGGTCATTTCCTTATGAAGTTCCCTGTGTCACATAAAATTTAAATAAATCTGTATGCTTTTCACCTGTTAGGCTGTCTTTGTCAGTTCAATCTTTAGACCCAGTCAAGGACCCTAAGAGTATTGAGGACAACTTTTTCCTTCCCTACACTAGTTATTTAGGAGGAAATTGATTTCTATAAAGTAGATTTTACTCCACGACAAAGTAATCCACTGGTGTTTGAAATCCAAGCATTTGAAATACCTTTTCTTGCAACTTTCTTTTCTTGAACCTACTCTTGAAGCCAAGTCTATCTTTAAACATATTGGTTAACTCCTCAAATTTTCTTCAACAAATGTTGCATTTCTTTAGCTTTAGGTGTTCCTTGACCTATTATAATGCAAACTGGTTTTTAAAAGTTAACATTATGAATGAATAGTTCATTCATCGCACATTTTATTTATTTGTTTATTCAATAAACATTCACTAAGCACTTATTCTCTCCCAGGCAGTGCTCTAGGAGTAAGGGACACAGTCTGGAACAAAGCAGACTCAATTGCCAACATTTTGGAGTTTATACTGTTTAAGTAGCTAACAGTCCTAGTTTCAATTGGACAGTTAAAAGACCTATAAGAACCAGAAAATGAGAGAAACAGACAGCTAGAACATATAGATCATTAAATGCTCAAAGCTAACTTCACTTATTTGAAAACTTTCAGAGCTTGTACTGCTTAGTGGATGTGTCCTAGCATCTTCTCTTCTCCAGTTTTGCTTTCTCTCTGGAAACTGAAGGGTTGGGAACCTCCCACATCTAAAATTTATAGAATCTGTAAGAGTTTGTAAAGGAATGGGTCTCAGCACAATGTCAAAGACTATATTACAGAGACACATTCTGAAAGGGAGATACATCTTCCTTTAAAATGTGAACATCTCTGATTTATCCTTCATGATTTTATATCACAAGGCCACTTTATATGTAGTTCCCAAGGTCTAATTGAAGATCTGTTCACCAGAAGAAAGAAGGCAATTAAGGACAGCAGGACCCAGTTCACTTACTTTCTACTTGTGTCTAGTTATGGAAAAGTTGTGCTTTTTAGTTTATATTTTCAGACACTCCTGAAAACCTTTTTGGTTGTGCAGGTAAGCATCTTTCAGAAAAACATACCTTCCCCTGAGATGCTTGCAAATATCACATCTGTTGTAGAACACACAGAAGACAGAACTGTGTGCTCTAATTAGAGAGGAAAATTGAAATATATCAGTGGATCACTAAGAGTGACTGATGCAAATAGTTGGAGGAAAATAGCTCTTTCTGATTTGAAACTATGCTTTCTATGCAATTGGTTTTCACATAATAGGTAAATCAAATCATGACTTTACCCCTCCATGACTGTAAATTAACAGTGAGTAAATGGCAAGACATTAGAATTGTAGTGTTCCATAAGCATAAGTATAAATGTTAACCTGAATCTCTTGAGTTTGCAAAATTTGACTGGAAATACTGTTAAAACATACTTTCTCAAGAGAATGTTCTTTGCTTCCAGCCTCCAAAAAAACTGCAAATACAGCAACAGCAGCTTTTTGTTGCAGCATTTTGGAGCTGTCCCCATCCAGCAGGAAATGGGATATATGCAAAGGTCTGCAAAACTAAAAAACAAACAACAAAAAGCTGCTGTTTTAAAATAAAGTTCAACAAACTTTGGTTTAACTTCTTGCAAAAGTCCCATCAGGATTAGTTTAAATTTCAGGTCAAGAGGCAGCTGGCTTCCTATTTGATCTGTAGCAATTGAAGCATATCTAATAGAAGCACTATTTTAAACACAAAGGTTAAACACTGTTGCATTTTGACAAAGGTTAAATGCCTGTTTACTGAAGTTAATGACTTAATAGCATTTTGAATACCATTCTTTATATAAAGGTTAATCTCATATTTTTAACTTCATGTTTCCTTTCTTAAAAGGAAATACTCATTAGGACCCAAACAATTATCTAATTGTTAATTTGTTTTGATCTTATTTATAGTTCTTCAACCAGAGTATTATCTGTTTGGATTGCAAGAGATTTTTTAAAGCATTCAAGAAGAAAAATGCTTAAAGAGAGAAATCAGGCTATTAGGGAGTTACTGCTTTCAAAGAGTCCAAAGGAAAGGAATGAAGATTTTAGAAAGATATCTATTGCAAAGATATAATCTATTGTGGGATCGTATACTTGCCAAGGATGTACATGAGACCAGTCAATTTCTATTTTTTGTAAAAACAAATAGTTGACTTCTATTTGTTGTAAAAACAAATTTTTCTGGGCTCAATAGAAAAATCACAATCAGATGATCATACTGTCGACTGAAAAAAATGCACAATGTGAGTGTTGTGAGTTAAGCTTTATTTGGGGCAAAATGAGTACTATGGCCTGGGAGACAGCATTTCAGATAGCTCTGAGAAACCACTCCAAAAAGGTCGGGGGGTGGGGGGAGTTCAGTGTTATATATGAATTTAGTGAAGGGGTGGTACGTGGAGTCAAGCACACATTTTGGAAGAGGCTTGCTGCTCGTCACGAGGAGCAGATGTCACCATTAATGATTTTAATGCTTTGTAGATATGGGGAGATGCAAGAATTGGGCTCATAAAATCTTCTCCTGAAAATAACTAATGGCCTGGGCTTCCAGTTTTTCCCAGATCACAGAGTTCCTCATTCTTGATCTCCACCCTGAACTCCTTTCAGTGTGTGTTGAAGGTCAGTGGCTGCAGCGGTTGTTGACTTATTCCTTGTTGAGGCAGATAGCAAGTACCAATTTTTAGTTGGTAGTACTTATCAGAAGATGTAAAAAAATTTACTACACAAGGGAAAGATTCCTAGTCAATTTGGCATTTACTCGGGATGACATTTTTAGTTAATATGATTCCAGTAGTTTAATGGGTGTAGTGCATTAATTAGAAAAAAATATGCTAAAGTATATCGTCCATCCTTTTTTCAATATCTCTGAATGACTAAAAACACCTCACCTTACTACTCAGAAATTAAACTTAAAATTCAGACATTGCAAATGGGTGCTGAGTTTTGAAGATGGTATACATTTGGGGAAAATATTCATATTTTCTGGTGCTATAGATTTATTGCTTTACAGGTAAAATATCAAACTTTGATGAAACATTTCAAATTCAATCACATGTACTATTAAGAGTAGCACAGTTTTGGCAAAGTTTGTTACCCAAAAACTGGGTTTGCCTTCTGGTGGGTGCCAAGCCAATAGCCAAAGATCAGGAGAAGGAAGGATTTATTATGACTTGCAGCAAGTAAGAACACCAGGCCTCTTTCCCAAAGCAGTGTCTCCTTGAACTGCAAAATTGGGGACGTTTCAAGCTAAGGGTGCATGTATATTCATGAAGGGGCTTGAGCAGAGGAGAATTCAACACAGAATTGGGGCAAAGATCAACAGAGTACAAGCTTTACCTGATGGATGTCAGGAGGGTCAACATCATCATTCCATCCTCCACCTGGGTGGAGGGCCTTAGTTCCTGCAGAACTGTATATACCTTGAGGGGAACTAGGACTCTGCTTTATCAATGAACTATTGTTTGCCTTTTCTCTGCTCTTGCGTCCCTTTGTTCTTTTAAGATCATTAAATACTGAGACCTCTTCAAGGGCAAGCATTGGGGCCAGGCTGAGATCACAAAATGGCTTAGGCCAAAATGGATTCTCTTGTGTCAAGAAAGCCATTCCTGATTCTCTTTCTCTGGAGATCCCCTAACCTATCTGCTTACAAGTTTGTGCATATTACATGTAATTTATTTCAAGGTTATGGTATAGATGACAGAAAGTGAAGGAGGACAATATCAGAAAAACGATTGTGAGAACACCCCTCCTTTTAAAGGACAGAGCTCAGTCAGGCAAAGGAATGTCATCTGATCTGTCAGAAGGTGAAATTCAGTGAGAAGTGTAAGCCAAATTTCACTTTTGAATGAGGTAAACAAACGGGATAATGTAAATGGGGCCATACAGGGAACAAAGGATAGTGTGCTAAACTCATGACTAGTTCAATAAGAATCTGAGGGTAAGTCTAGGACTTCTTGGGATAAAGAAGTGGATAAAATCAGTTGGTTCAATGTCCCAATAGATCCACGCACCATTTTGTATTTTACTGGTTTCATTGCTGTTCTGAAAGTGTTCTGTGTTTACTTCTCCATGATAATTCTTTCTCTTTTATTTTAGTATTCCCCACCCACACCCCCAGCCCCAACTTCAGTTTAGTGTTTCTTGGGAAGTGTTACTTTAAGTTCTAATTATATAAACCTGGTGTCTCCTGTCCATTAGGCCTGCATCTTGGTATTGGTCACCAAAACTCTTTCAGGTGACAATGACCTAAGACAAAGTACAATATACAAAAGGGCAAGAGATTATTGGAGGCCGTTTGCAACCTTACTCTCATTTTGTGACTGTAAAACATTTTAAAGATGTTATTGTACTTTTGCTTTAAGAAAATGCAAATTTCCCATTTCATAGTGATTCTGAATTGGTTGAAAATATGAATAAATTGTTGAGCTAAGCATATTATGGTTGATTTTCTGGCTATGACCAATGGGTACACTACTATAAAAATCTAATTACTAAAAGATTTAATTCAAGGGATATATAAAGTTTCCTCCAGTTTAAAAAGATTATTCATACAACATTAAAGGAAAGATGAATAAATCATTTGGTTCAAATGAGGAGAAATACTTTAAAATTAACTTATTAACCTTGTTATGTTTAACATGGTTAAGGGGAGGGGAATAGTTCCCACTCTACCCTTCTTGAGTTCTTGTATCTAGACTAATAATAAAACTGACACAAGATAGATGAACAGGTTGTATGGTCAGGCTACTCAAGATGGCAGTTCTCTTGCTCTCTATCCATCCCCTGCCTGACCAGTGCCTGCTGCACCTACACTCTACTCACGTGACTGACCTTCTGACATACTTGCCCCAGGTCCCAGCTAGTGACTGTTCTTATCAAAGGGGCGGTGAGGGGTGTGCCCCTCTGCTGGTCTCCCTGGTAACCGATGAGCCAACCTGACTTAATTCCCCCTATAACTGGCAATCTCCCCTTCCCCCAGGGAACCAAAGACTGTCACCTTGTCCTGCTCACAGTCTACCTCACACTGTGGGATGTCAGGACCTTGCTTCAGACATGTAAGCTCCCCTATCCATTAAACCATCTATGTCTCTGTTGCTGACTCCAGGTTCTTTGGTCTTAAAGCTGGGCAAGCACAGGCCTTGTCAGCCTGTGGGGTGCAGCCCAACAATGGGAGAAAAATTTAAAAAAAAATTAATTCGGGTGCCTGGAGGTACCATAGAAATGGGACCTAAGAAGTGGCCAAAGCAGGCAGCTTTTTTACTTTTCAGACTAAGAAACAATAAATTTGTGAGGAATTGACAGGACAAAAAAATTTAGCTTTTGGGCTCTCAATTAGTGAAGAATCTAAACAGAATTTAGGCTTGGGGTAGAATTAAAGAAGTAACAAAGTTGTTGATATAGGCTTCTTGGCCCGAATTCTCTGTCTCAGGTGATAAGAGTGTCCATTTACCTCCAGATACATGAAGTGCACTTTTCACATTAGAGATTTATTTCTTGCTTTCAGGGAGACAGAAAGGAGGGCCAGAGTGTCTTATGTTGGCTGTTTTTAAGTAATTTTAATTCAAAATAGTCAATATGCCATTGAGGAACCTTTTGGGGTGGCTTACCCTGGGCTCCAACAGGGACAAACTGTCTCAGCTTTGAAGTCATATCAATAGGTAACTCTCCTAAGTGCATCTACTGATATACTTAATTTATAAACTAATATAGTATTATTATTATTACTATTATTTTAAATTATTTTAAAGCAAGAGATATAAATTAATAAATCAATTATCAGGAATATTTACCTAAAACATGGGCTAAAATTCATATTATATAGTATTATAATTATTTTTAAAGGTAAAACAATATTTCTTTCAATAATTAAGCTTTTTATGTACCTAGTAATATTTTAGATATTATCATTTAATTAAAAATTAGAATGCATTGAGCAATCATAAATGTGTTATTTAAATGGAAAATCAAAAATGGAAACTGAGTCATAAAAGTCATCTATGCATATAGGAAAGTTTCCATTCACACAACAAATATTTATGGAATTCATAATTTCCGATATCAAGGAAAATAATATTTTTGAACAACTGTCATACATTCATGTGGCATTTATCTCAGAAATAATTTTTAGTCTCTACTTGGGTATGATAGTATTTGGTTAAAGAATAATGATTTTATCTGAATTATGTAAAAGCAAATTTCATCTATGTAGTGATGATTTACAGAAGCTACAGCTTCCATTCCAGCAAATGCAAGATCTCAACTGGATCAGTTTTGGTAACACATGAAATTCTCTCACCCATTATAATTTATTATTCAAAATTGTTGAGAATTATTTGGACAAAGGCCATCAAAGTCATTGACATTCAGTGCAAGAAACAAAGTCATTCAAGGAGTAATCATGAAATGTGTAGTTTGCAAACCAAAATAAACTTCTCATTTTCTCACTAATTATTTTCTGTTGATATAGGAAATGCTCCCTGAGTAGGTGACATTTACATTAAGACCTGAAGGATGATAATGAGATAAGGAGCAAGGGCACATTAGAAATAGAAAAGGGCGGGCTTCCCTGGTGGCTCAGTGCTTGAGAGTCCGCCTGCCAATGCAGGGAATGCGGGTTCGTGCCCCGGTCCGGGAAGATCCCACATGCCACAGAGGAGCTGAGCCTATGAGCCATGGCCGCTGAGCCTGCGCGTCCGGAGCCTGTGCTCCACAACGGGAGAGGCCACAACAGTGAGAGGCCCGCATACCGAAAAAAAAAAAAAAGAAAAAGAAATAGAAAAGGGCTTGGTACAGAAGAATAGAAAGGAAGCCATTTCAAATAAAGGACACTGAATGAGATAGAAATGAAGAGTCATGGGCTTCGAAAATTGGCCAACAAATTAATCACAAAGGTGAGGATGAGGATTTTAAGTTTTATTCCAAATCCAATGGGAATCTAATTTTATTATAGTAAATGACAAAGTTATAGCAATTAGAGGCTAAGAGGAAACAGACCATATCTAGATGTTCTAAAAGTTTCAAAGTTTCCTGTTACTATAAATCAAGACAATAAAATATATTCCGGATTAGATTATATTCATTAGAATAAAACTTGAACAGCAATAACTGTAGAGTATTAGTGTAGAAAGTAATCACTTTTAGATACAGATTTTCATAGTAGTACAGAACTGGAAGAAACCATATAACATAATTTAATTCATCTATAAATGAAGAAACTGAAGTCTGAAGGAGTTAAATGTATGTTTTCCTTTGTATTTTTAAAAATTCCAGATGATAACTCTACCTAAATTAAATTATGTAAACTTGCATATCAAAATTTAATTAGTTTAAAAGAGTTTAAATGCACGTTTAAATCTTAAATGTTATGGAGAAGAGATTTTTATGATAATTAAAGAATACATATGCCTTCCACTTACAGTTTAACATTTTCCCTTTAATATCACATTGATTATTATGATTCAATTGTATCTGTAATAAGTATTCAGGTAAACACTGTTAGAGGGGAGCAGATGCAGTCTCTGAAAGGAATCAATTGTGCATTGAGGTATTAATGTGGAGAGATTTGGGGAGCCATACAGTCAGAGTTGTTGCTGATATATATTTGAATTTTGGGAGACAAATGTATCTACACAAAAGAATAATGGTAGGCAAGATATGAAAGGTAATTAGAAATGTAAAAAGCAGAACAATAGAGTCTGAAGAATCAAGGGAAACACATTTTCCAGGGTAGGAATCATCAAGAAATGATCTGTAGAGTTTTCAATTGAAAAATCAGAAAGTATATCAGCACTTGATGTCCCTGCACTATACAGTCACTGTAACTGCCAAAAACAAAAGAAACAAATTTGAAAAAAACATTAAAATAAAAATAAAACCCTAAGTAAATCTACTTATGACTGCTCTTGTGAAAAAGCCATCTAATTATTTTGTAGGATAGATTGTATGTAATGATACTCTTTTATTTGTACTTGTAAGCCAAAGATTTCTAACACATTTTTGTTTTAGTTTAAATCTGTCAATGGAAATAAATGGAATGATAATTTCATCAGTCTTCCAAGTATATTTTCTAATAATTCAAAGTTTAGTTTATTTTCTCTTATAAGTGGATCAAGTTATTTACTCATTTATTCTATATTATTATAGGTCTACTGATTCAGTTACCGTAGATTCAATGCAGACCTGAAGTCTGTACTTAGAGAGTTTATAGCCTAGTGAAAGAAACAAGACATAGATAAAAATCACAAAATAAATTAAGTTGTGATGATGGCTATAAAGCAGAAGTATGGTGTGTTACAAAAGGTTTAGCAGTGATCATTGGGTCTACATGTGGGATGAAAGGTATATTTGGTTTAAGGCTCCTAGGTTTTAATGACTCTCCAGCCAGGTTTTATTAAACGGACTTGCCAACCAGTACATGACTTCTGAAAAGTTGATAAAATGTTTAAATTTGTATATTGAATCTACAGTTCTGTGGAAAATTTTATAAACAAAGCTGATTACAAAAGCAGGTATAGATATACATAACTTGAAGGACACAAAAAGATATCTAATCTCCAGTACTCTACATCAATTGCTTACTTCATTCATTGTAATATGATATGATATACAATATATATTATTTTATTATGTCATATAATGACACACAAAATATAACATAACAAAAATGAAATATTACTTTGACACATGATTCATGTTTTCTTTTGATTTCAGATTGCAAACTTCCCTTTGATTTATTAGTTTTAGTATGTATTTGCATGTTTCCTCCTAGCTAATTCTGCTATGTGGAGTAAGCTCATGCATGGTGGAATCAATGTCTTGCCATATTCATAAAAGAATAAAGAGATAGATATAGACATAGATGTAGATATAGATTAGACATAGACATAGCTATAGATATGTACTATGTATGTGTATATTTATATCTATGTATGTAGTTATATACACATGCATAAACACATATCTTCCTTATGCTTGGTTTATTAGGTCTGTCACAGTGTCAGGCGATATTAGATTTGTGGTATAACTGTAATTTTACTAAGTCATATAAGCAGCTACTAAGTAGCTTGATCTCTTAGGGTTGCTCAGATTGATCTGGGAATTTTTTCTGAGTATTTGCCTTAGCATCTAAGCATCGAAATTAAAACTGAAATTTTACTCCAGCCTCCCTTTGGGGTCAGGGAGAATTGGCGATAACCTATGATTTTGGTTCAAATTCTAACTTTACGGTTAATTAGCTGTGTGGGTCATTACTTTTGGCATTTACAGTCATACCTTAGAGATATTTCAGGTTCAGTTCCAGACCACCACAATAAAGGGAATATTGCAATAAAGCAAGTCACAGGAATTTTTTGGTTTCCCAGTGCATATAAAAGTTATGTTAACATTATACTGCAGTCTATTAAGTTTGCAATAACATTATTCTAAAAAATGTACATACCTTAATTAAAAAATGCAAAACAAAAAACCTCTTCCAACAGTAACATCAAAGATCAACGATCACAGATCACCATAGCAAACATAATAATAGTGGAAAATTTTGAAATATTTCATCATTCAACAAAATGTGACACAGAGACCACAAAGCGAGCAAATGCTGTTGGAAAAGTGGCACCAATAGACTTGCTGTATGCAAGGTGCCACAAACCTTCAATTTATAAAAAATGCAATACCTGTGAAGTGCAATAAAATGAGGTGTGCCTATAATCTCTCTCAGCCTCACATTAAAATTGGAAATGTGAGGTGGAATTCTATAAAACCATTCGGATTCTCTTCCAGCAATAAAATTCTCCAATTATTTTCCTCATCTTAAATGTTTCAAAACTGGTCAGAGGGAGGTCTTGCTCTGACTGAATCACTACTTGTTATGGAGCCAGGCGATCTTTAGACATAGGACATATTGGAGATATATCCAGCTGACTCGATCCCTGAGTTCAGCTAAAATACATTAAACATGTATTCTGTGTTCTTAATCTTTCTTGAAAGCAAGCAAGCAGGCAAAAAATATATTCATTCCTTATCAGCTTAGCCCAAAATGTAAGAAGCAAAATCCTCTATCGTAAATAAGCATTTGGTATACAAATGAATGTGACATGCTTACAATAAGGGAGAAATAGTGCCTCTGAGAAACTGGAACTCATTTCTTGCCAAAGTATAGATTGCAGTCTGTTGCCATAAAACTAAATTAAATAAAATGCAAGCAAAAAAAGGATAAATTGCACAGATATCAGAGCACTGCATAATTAAACTTCTAATTTTTTTTGGAACTTTATTTTGAAAGAAAAGAAAAAAATGTCTATTTTATGGGATATATTGACACAAAAAGAGACTAGTAAGATTCAGCCATCTTTTTTGATTGAAGAAAAGTCAAATAATAGAACCAAAATGCACTGTACTATGACTAAATCCATTTTAAGTGGAATGAGCATGTCTGTGTATATATGAATTATAAATGAATAAATCATAAACATTGGAAGGTCAGTAAAATGCTTCCATGCTAATATTTTCTATTAGGATGAATACAATTTATAAACAAACATTTATTTCAGTTGTCCTGAAATATAAATTTGACCAGATTTACTGTGCTTGCCCTCCCCTTAAATCAGTCATTCACAACTGCGAGCGATTTTGCCCACCAGGGAACATTTGGTGATGTCTGGAGGTATTTTTTTTTGTCACGACTGGGCAGGGGCAGGGGGAGAGTGTTGCTACTGTCATTGATTGGGTAGAGGCCTAGGATGCTGCCACACAATTCCCAGGAAAGCCTCCTCAGCAACAAAGAACTATCTAGTTCAAAACATCACTAGTGCTGAGCCTGAGAGACCCTGACTTAGATAAAATATTATCCCACCATGGATTTTGAAAGCTAAATTTATTCATTTTTATAATATAGAATGAAGAAAACAAGAAAATGGAAACAATTTAAAAAAATTAAGATAGAAACTTATGTAAATTAAAAAAAAAATCAATGACAAACTCCAGTGGTATAGCTGTTATTCTCAAATTGCATTGAATCTTTTTTGGTTTACTATAACTCTGATTGTAGTCTAGCTTGATCACTGTCACTTAAATAGAATCAAGATACTAATGGCCATATACTAAACTACATATACTCATCCAAATCTAAAATTGGTTAGAGCAGACTTCCAAACTTAAGAAATATTAGAAAATAGCACAATTAAAATGCATATAATAAAACTAGATATACTGTATGAAGAAGAAAAAGATATATTTTTGCTTTATTTTACCTAAAGAATAAGATAGTATCCTATCTTTGCAGTAGACTAATAACAAGGTATTGAGTTGCCTGACACTACAAGATTCTGGTTATAAATGTTGAGAGAAATATTTTAAGAGTAATTTAGTCATCTAAAGTACACACATATTACTACAAAAGTAATAGGTGTTTACTAGGAAAGTGGAAAATACAAAAAGCACAGAAGTTGAAAATAAAAATTTTCCATAATTGTGATCATAATATTTTATAAAATGATTCTCTTCCCTCATCATTTCCAACAAACATTTTAATAAAGATTGCATTGCATTCCATCACATGAATTTACCTTAATATAAGTGACCATTCCCTTATTAATATATTCATTCACTTGACAAATATTTGAACTTTTACTATCTACCAAGAATTCACTGGAGATGGGTTAGGAGGCAAACAAAATAAATTTCCTACCCTTCTATTTTGAACCTGTATGTTATTGCAGAAGACAGGTGTGTATATGTGTGTGTCAAGAAGTGATAAATGCAATGAATAAAATGAAGAAAGGTTATGTGGACATAAAATTATAATCAAGGGTGAATGGCTGCTTTCCCAGAATGAGCAGGGAAAGAGTCTTTGAGGAGGTAACATTTGGAGAGAGGCTTGCATGAAAGCATCTCTCTCAAGTGAGAACGATTCACTCTCAGCTGCCAAAAAACATCAAATTCAAAAGCCCTGAGATGAGAACAGGTTGAGATGCTTGGCGTTATCAAGGAAAGATAAGTAGACCAGAGTGACCGGAGCACAGGAAGGTAACCAGGGGCTTGGTCAGATGAGGGTGTGAAGGCTGAGGTTGGGAGATTGGACTTTAAGTGGGATGGGAAGCTACTAGAGGGGATGAAATGATACAATTATATTGTAAATAGACCACTCTGCTTGCTATGTGCAAAGAACGTGGGAAGGAGACTAGAGTAGTTGTGGGGAACCAGTTAGGATGTTACTGCAATTGTCCCACAAACATGAAAATGACCTGCTCTGGGGCAATACTGGAGGAACAGAATAGCAGAATTGGGACATAACTTAAAATGGAGCCAGTAGGCATTGTTCACAACTTTGGTGATGGATGAGAGAAAGAGAGAACAAAAATGATGCAATTTTAGCAGTTGAAATACTTCTTGGGTGATGATCCTTTTTCATAAATCTTCTTACCCATCTTTAATAATTTATTAAGGGTAATTACTTATAACTTGAATGATTGAATTTCAGATATGCACATTTTACATTTTAAAGCCTATGAATATAGTAGGTAGTATGTTTCTTTTAAACAAATACCTCATAATCAGAGCTTGTTAAAAGATAAACTGAGGCATATTAAAAATTTTAAGACTTTGTTTGAGCATCTATCCATTCCAATCAGGCAGTGCCAAATCAGAAGTGGTTAGGAGCGCTCCACTGACAGAAGCTCAGGAGAGACTTGTCTAGAGAAAAGGCAGAAGAAAATTGAGGAACTTATTGATTGGCAATAGCTTAAAGCCTAGTTGGCTGTTTGTGATTGGCTGTCCTTAGGTTTTGATTTGGTAACCTGGAAGCATTTACTGGCTTGGATTTTGGTTTGCTTATGTGGGCCACCTTGGCCTTAGAGCCCCCTCAGTCAAATGGCCTCCTTGTTTAATTAGTTTAACAAGCTAACTATGGGGGGATAATTATTTTTCATCATTATTACATCATTACATTATTAAATTTTTCCATAAGCAACTTGTTTGTAGAAAATAAGCACTAATATACAACCAGCAGTGTATCAGAATATCATTTTCCTAAACACTCGCCAATATTGACTATGGCATTTTTCTACTGATATTTTTAAAGGAAGAAATTCAATGATATTATGTTTTCACCTATGTATTAGTCTCTTATATTTCTATTTTAGTGAATTGAATATTTATGTCATTTGTTTCTACTTACCTCAAAAACTGATCAATATTTTTATATACAAAATATATTTAGCCTTTATGGTATGTTGTAAATATTTTTCCAGGTTTTTATTTACATTTAGATTTTTTATTCCTCTTTTGTTATAAAAATGTTTTACTTACTGTTTGGAAAATCAATCGAATTTACCTGTAATAGATTCTTACTTTGTTTTTATAGTACCAAAGAACTCCATTCAAAGAACAAATACTTTAAATATATACTTACTAAATGTGATTCCACATTTATCTTTTTGATAACTATTTTCCTCTAATTTCTCGGTGATGTCTTCTTAATCCTTAAACTTCTATTCATTTATCTACTATTCTATCAATATAAATACTTACTGATAATCAAACAAATACCAGGCACTGTGCTAGGGACCAGGGAAAATATCATATGTGAAAATAGAAATGGTGTCATTCCTTGTGAATTTATCCTATAATAAGTAGAAACAGTTATCACATAATCACTAAAATGCATGGTAAATTCCAACAGCCATATGTTACAATGGAGAGGAATCAGTCTCTAGGCCAGGATATAATAAAATGGATAGATTAAGCTATTCAAGAGAGGTTAGGAAAGTTATTTCTATGACACAAAGAAGCTAAAATCTGAAGGATGCATGTATGTAAGTCAGTGTAGGGGTTTAAAGGAACATTCAAACAGGGAAAAATATTTATTCAAAGACAACATCAAAAAGGAACACTTAGCGTTCAAGGGACTGAAGGAATTCCAATTATTTAAGAAGTAAGGTAGCAATTTAAAATCATTCTTCTTCCAAATAGTAAATAAATTTTCCAGAATGAATAACTGAATAATCTGTCCATTCCCCACCTTAATTATATACAACTATTTTTATATTTAGATCTAGGTCTCAGAATATTTGTGTCTTAAGGAACTAAGCTTTTAGTCTATCCTTTCATGAATACCAGATACCTTTAATCACTTGACTTCTACAATATTACTAAGATGCATTTGAAATGAAATGCTATTTTTGAATTATGCAAATGAGGCAACATTTTCTAATCACTTGTAATGTTTTTCAGTGTCAACAATTGTCTCTTCCTTTGTACCAGATGATTGAATCATTTAGCTACTGCATGTTTGATAATGTGTCCTACACTATAATGAAACTGTGGAAACCAGTCAAGTCAAAGAAACACGTGCTATTTATGAACAACTATCTCAAATGAAGCTTTGCTTTTATATGTGTTTAAAGTATTATAGTAACAGTAAAGATGCCAATTACATTTTGAACATTTGCACACTATGATCTACTGTAATAAAAGCATTGCATGTGTATCATTTAATCTTTACGAATCCAACAAAGCATAGATGTAATTTACTCCATTTCATTAATAAGAAAATTAAGTCTCAGTGACTAATCCACAGTCACACACAACTAATAAGGGTTGTGCTAAGGATTCCAGTTCAGAACCACCTTTATTTCAAAAGTTTTAAGTCCAATGCTTTATAGTTAGGGGTTCAGTTAGGTTTGGCAGATTAAACCTCTAAATTTCTCTAAATTTACTAGTGTATTGTAATATTGTAGGTCTTCAAACCATATAGTTTATGTCAGAAAGAAAATCTGTTTGGGCATAAATATTATTAACCCTCCACTCCCAACATTTCAATGTATTGTATAAAGATTCAGTCCTGAATCATTTGATCAACTTGGCCTTGAATGCTGAATTGTACTTACGTAGTCAATATTGCTTGCTCCTTTAGTCACAGATTTTTATTCTAGAGTTCCAACTAAAACAATATAAGAATTGAGGATTACATTTCTTGAGAAGGACCATTTATATATACCTGTCTATATTGTCTCCCTTTGAGGCCTAGAGAACTTTTACACTAAATTATACCTTTTTAAACTTCAAAAGTTGTGTATAGTAATAAACATTTATTTCTGCAAGTGATACTACTTGAATAATGAATACATATGTGGAATCACTGGATTTTAATACCTCACCTGAAAACAGTTGTGGTAGAGAATGCTGTGTAGTTTAAGATCCCTCAGGGGTGAATAATTTTAAATCAATGACTTCAGATATTGTGCTTCTGAAATATAACCTCTCACAGGAGTTTCTTGGCAACACTGTTAAACATTATGCCATCTGCGTAATTGCTCTGTGTACTTTCATTCCTTTAACTTAAAAGGCAGTGTTGGGGGGAAGGACAGTATTAGAAATGGATTACTCTGAAAGCAATTGACAAAATTTATCTGTAATATATATATATACATATATATATATATATATATATATATATATATATGCCAGATTAACAATTAGACATTAGACTCTGGACATTTCTGTAGCTAAAACACATTAGACTTTATTTCCTTCTCATAAGTGAATGCTCCTGGGTAGCTTCTCTTCACAAAGTAATTTAGGTACTCTAGTTCCATCTGTGTCATGACTCCATTATTCATTTGCTTCCCATTGCAATCTGCATCTTTTTGGAGGAAATATAGTGAATGCTGTGGTGTGCCCCACTCCTCGGACTAGAGTTCTCATTTCTTCACTCTTGAGGGCAGAAAGCTGAGTGCCTCTTCAATTGTCCTTGGCTGAAGAAGCTATCTTTCCCAAGGTTACTCTTCTCCTCAGAGGCTGTCCACAACAAATAACCGGTCAATACAGAGTTACAAAGATCCATCCCATTGCCTCAAGTGTTGTTATCTCTTAAAGGCCATTCTAGCCTTGAACTCACTGTGACGTTGGCTGAGGGCTCTACTGCAGATGCATTCTTCTGTTGCTGAGAGAATTGTTTAGCTACTCTCTCTCTTTTCAATACTGCTTCCTTCACTTCCCTACAGGTATTGTTCTTGAGTATTCTCCAAAATAAACCACCTGTATTCAAACATGTCTGTCTCCTATGGAAACAGATTACAAAAGAAGAGAGAGAAAGTGTGGAAGGCACACCCCTGTTTCTTAAAACGCCCTAGCCTGGAAGCCACATGTATCACTTTCATTCACATTGCAATAGCTAGAACTAGTCCCTTGACTATATGTAGATATAAGACTACTGAGAAATATACTGCTTTCCTGGAGTATCTACAAAAGAGGAGGGAATAGTAATCACTGCCAGAGTGGTTATGTGAATAGTAACTTTTAGAAGCTAGGAGATTCAGAATGAAATTGGATTTAAATTGTTAAGATGCTTCAAGTACAAAAATGAGATATCCTTTTTACTTATGCTTACATTCAAACCAACTATAGACATAACAGAATTATATTCTGTTTCTAGGAATATCCTTTATTTTTAAATAAATTCAAAATAAATAGTTTCTTGTCAAAGATAATTTGTATACACCATTCATTCATCTCACAAGTATATTTAAACTACCTACTATGTACTGTGTTAGACAGTAGGATCATATATGAAAAACCAAATTCATACCCATATAATATTCATATTATATTGGTGAAAATGGATAAATAGTTCTATACTGTTGGGGTAAATTTTATGATGAAGTCTAGATTAAGAGCCATGGGATTAATGGGAGCGGTATCAAAATAATTTTGGAGAAACCAAGGAAGTTTCATCAGTACAGCCATTGTGTATGTTTGTTCACATTGTACATTGATGAAAAATACCCCCTTCATTTATGCAGAGTACATCCAGGAAAGCTATACTAAGAGCCTCTATCTAGAAGATGATACAACATGAACTGTGTCTTTATTCATAGTCACTAGCCCAGACAAGTAGCAGAAAAAGAACTTTTATCAATTACATGTGTATGAATCCTGTCACATGGTATGCATTCCATAGTTGAGGAATGCATGTATGCATAAAGTAATAAATGTATTATCACAACATTTATTCAACATTAAGCAGGCATATTCATGAACTGCAATAATTTGATTGTATGACTAGAGCAACATTAAGATTATTCAGTGGAAAGTATTACATTGAAGGGGAAATTTAGAAATGAAGAAGTGGCAGCAAATTTAACCAGAAGACATTTTTAGAAAGGATCATTAGTTATAGTGATTAACCAAATCTTGTGAAAAGAAAAAGATAAAACAGAGAGAACTGGGAAATGATTTGCATTCTTGCAACTACAAAAGGAATATTGCCAAGAGTTAACATCTATCCTTCTCAAATTATTCCAAAAAATTTCAGAGAAAGGAATGCTTCTGAACTCATTCCACAAGGCCAACATCATCCTAATACCAAAACCTGCTAAAGATATCACAAAAATAAAATTACAGTCCAATATCACTGATGAACATAGATGCAAAAATACTCAAAAAATATTAGCAAACCAAATTCAACAATATAGTGAAAGAATCATACACCATGATCAAGTGGGATTTGTCTCAGGGATACAAGGAAGGTTCAATATTAGCAAATTAATCAGTGTGATATACCACATTAACAAATTGAAGCATAAAAATTAGTTGACTACCTCAATAGATGCATAAAAGTCTTTTGATAAAATTCAACTTCCATTTATGATTAAAAAAACTCTCAAAAAGGAGGGTTTGAAGGGAACATACCTCAATATAGTAAAGGCCATGTATGATAAGCTCACAGTTAACATCATACTCAATGGTGAAAAGCTGAAATCATTTCCTTTAAGATCAGGAACAAGACAAGGGTGTCCACCTTCATCACCTTTATTCAACATAGTACTGGAAGTCCTAGCCACAGCAATCAGACAAAGAAAGGAAATGAAAGGAATACAAATTGGAAAGGAAGAAGTAAAACTGTCACTCTTTGTAGATGACATGATACTATATACAGAAAATCCTCAGACACTACCGAAAAGCTACTAGAGATCATAAATGAATTCAGTAAAGTTGCAGGGTACAAAATGAATATACAGAAATCTGTTATATGCCAAAAGTGAACTACTAGAAAGAGAAATTTAGAAAACAATCCCATTTAAAATCACATCAAAAAGAATAAAATACCTTGGAAAAAATCTAACTAAGGAGGTAAAAGACCTGTACTCAGAAAACTATGACATTGATGAAAGAAGTTGAAGACAACACAAACAGATGGAAAAATATACCTTGTTCATGGATTGGAAGAATTAATATTGTTAAAATGGTCAGACTACCCAACACAATCTACAACTTAAATGCAATCCCTATCAAAATACCAATGACATTTTTCACAGAACTAGAACAAATAATTCTAAAATTTGTATAGAAACACAAACGACCCCAAATATCCTATGGAATCATCAGAATGAAGAGCAGAACTGAAGGAATCACGGTCTCTGACTTCAGACTACACTACACAGCTACAGTAATCAAAATAACATGGTATTTGCACAAAAAAAGACATGTAGACCAATGGAACAGAATAGAGAGGCCAGAAATGAACTCACACTTATACGTGTGATTAATCTATGACAAAGGAGGCAAGAATATACAATGAGGAAAAGACAACCTCTTCAATAAATGGTATGGGAAAACTGGACATCTATATGCAAAAGAATCAAACTGGGCTAGTCTCTTACACTATGCACAAAAATAAATTCAAAATGGATTAAAGACTTAAATGTAATACCTGGAACCATAAATCTTCTAGAAGAAAACATACTCTCTTTGACACTAGACTTAGTAATTTGTTGTGGGGAGGGGGGATATGTCTCTTCAGGAGAGGGAAACAAAAGCAAAGGTAAACAAATGGGACTACAACAAACTAAAAAGCTTTTGTGCAGTGAAGGAAATCATCAAAACATAAAAAGGAAGCATAAAGAATGGGAGAAGATATTTGCAAATGATATGTCTGATAAGGGGTTAATATAAAAAAAAACTCATACAACTCAACATCAAAAAACAAACAACCCAATTAAAAAATGGGTGTAGGATCTGAATAGACATTTTTCCAAAGAAGACATAAAGATGGGCAACAGGCAAATGAAAAGATGCTCAACGTCATAGGGAAATGCAAATCAAAACCACAATGAGGGCTTCCCTGGTGATGCAGTGGTTGAGAGTCCGCCTGCCGATTCAGGGGACACGGGTTCGTGCCCCAGTCCGGGAAGATCCCACATGCCACGGAGCGGCTAGGCCTGTGAGCCATGGCTGCTGAGCCTGTGCGTTCGGAGCCTGTGCTCCACAATGGGAGAGGCCACAACAGTGAGAGGCCTGTGTACAGCAAAAAAAAAAAACAAAAACAAAAAAACAAAACACAATGAGATATCACCTCACAACTGTCAGAATGGCTATTATCAGAAAGACAACAATAACAAGTGTTGGCAACGATGTGGAGAAAAGGGAACCATCTGGCACTGTTGGTGGGAATGTAAACTGGTGTAGCCACTGTGGAAAACACTTTAGAGGTTCTTAAAAAAATTAAAAATAGAACTAACCTATGATCCAGCAATTCCACTCCTGGATATTTACCCAAAGGAAACAAAAACAGTAATTAGAAAGGATATATGCATCCCTATGTTCATTGCAGCATTATTTACAATAGTCAACATATGGAAGCAACCCAAGTGCCCATCAATAGATGAATGAATAAAGAAGGTGTGGAATATGTATACAATGAAATATTACTCAGCCATAAAAAGAATGAATTCTGCCATTTGTGACAACATGGATGGACCTAGAGGGTATTATGCTAAGTGAAATTAGTCAGACAGAGATAGACAAATACTGTATAATTTCACTTATATATGGAATCTACAAAACAAAACAAAGAATTGTAACAAACAGAAACAGAGTTAAAGATACAGAGAATAAACAGATGATTTCCAGAGGGGAGGAAGGTGGGTAAAGGAAAGAAATAGGTACAAACTTCCAGTTGCAAAAGAAATTAATCACAGGTATGAAATATACAATGTGGGGAGTATAGTCAATAATTATGTATATCTTTGTATGGTGCTATATTGTAATTAAACTTATTGTGGTAATCATTTAAAAATGTATAGAAATACCAAATCACTATGTTGTGTAACAGGAACTAACATAGTGTTGTAGGTCAATTATACTTCAAAAACAAAAACAGAAACAAACTCATAGAAAAAGAGATCAGATTTGTGGTTACTGGAGGTGGGAAATCGAGGGAGCAGAAATGTGATGAAAGCTGTCAAATGGTACAAACTTCCAGTTATAAGATAAATAAGTATCAGGGGTGTAATGTGCAACATGATAAATGTAATTAACACTGATGCATATTACATATAAAAGTAAGTTGTTAAGAGAGTAAATCCTAAGAGTTCTCATCACACACACACACACACACACACACACACACAAATTTTCTTTATTACTTTAATTTTTTCTCCGTATGAGATGATGGATGTTCACTAAACTTACTGTGATAATCACTTCATGATGTATGTAAGTCAAATCATTATGCTGTGCACCTTAAACTTATACAGTGCTGTATGTCAATTATATCTCAATAAAACTGAAAGGAAAAAAAGGCATAGGGCCAATAGGCCAATTTATTTATCAAAAACCAATCAGGGGCTTCCCTGGTGGTGCAGAGGTTGAGAGTCTGCCTGCCCATGCAGGGGACACGGGTTTGTGCCCTGGTTCGGGAAGATCCCACATGCCGTGGAATGGCTAGGCCCGTGAACCATGGAGCTGAGCCTGTGCTTCCGGAGCCTGTGCTCTGCAACAGGAGAGGCCACAACAGTGAGAGGCCCGTGTACCACAAAACAAACAAACAAACAAACAAACAAAAAAACAATCAGACACTCATGTTACGTTCTAGGGTGACTCAAACAGAGTCTCTGACCTCAAGGATCTTATATTTCACTGGGAGAAATATCATACAGATGTTTTATGTGTATCTAATATGTAGCATGAAATGAAATAAAGCAAGTAGAAAGAGAGATTGATAGTTAATTTATTTATGTTTTTAATAAGATAATCATTGAAAGCACCTATGAAGAGGTGACATTTGACCAGATAACTGACAGAAGCAAGGGAAGGAGCAATTTGGATATCTGGGGAAAGAGAGAACAGTAAGCACAAAGGCCCTGCTAGAGAGCATGTTGAGTATACTGAAGGAATGAGAAAGAGAAAAGGCAGTGTGGATAGAGTCTCGTGACAACTGGATTTGCTGTGTCTTTTGTCACAATGCCTGGGCTCTCATAAAATAATAAATAGCAAAGGCAAATACAAGTACATTCTCTTACCCGTAGCATTAAACCATGCCCCAGTATGACATTGAAATGGCCTTATATTCAAATTTTGGATACTTTTTAATAACAATTACATACCACAAGTAACCACACTGTATAAAACATGACTTATGTTTATTTTTAATGCCATAAAATATTTAATGTCTCTACTTTTAACTATTTATTTTGCAAAATTATTTATTTTGCAAAATTATTTGAACATCAAACTTTGTTTTTGCTACTGTCAATTCTGGTGGTATATAATAAAACTCTTTTGACTTTTTAATTGAATTTTGAAAAGTTTGAAAATATGAACATGTACAGAGGGAACTGTTAAACATTATGATGAAAACTGAATAGACTTAGACTTCAGATAGATTTATGGACTTTGAGGACAGGTAACTTGCTGGTGTTTTAAGAAGATAGAAAAACTTTAATCCGAAATATTTAAACCCTAAATTATGATAGGAAAGTTAGCTTAAGAGGAATCTAATGCAGACTCAAGGCATGCATCAGAAGTCTACAGACAACAAAATGTAGAAATTTGGGCCAAGAAAAGACAAACCAAACAAGCATTAATGCTATGAAAAAACAAAGAGAGGAATATCTTGAACATAATGACAAAGAATGACATCATGCAATTCATGTTAAATAATATTTGATAGAGGATATAAAAAAGCATTATTCATTCCCTTAGAAAGAACCACCCCCTCACACACACACACAAACCTGCACACACACATGCATGCACAAATGAATAGCAGTGAACTTAAATCTATGGAAACATTTGCTTTGTCATTTTTTCTCCTCTAAAAGATGTCCATTTTTATATCACCTAGTCACCTAGTCACCTACTTGCATATGTCTTTCCCTTAGAAAGAACCACCCCCTCACACACACACACAAACCTGCACACACACATGCATGCACAAATGAATAGCAGTGAACTTAAATCTATGGAAACATTTGCTTTGTTTGTCATTTTTTCTCCTCTAAAAAATGTCCATTTTTATATCACCTAGTCACCTATATGATAAACTCAGGAAAAACACCATAAAGAAATTAAATCTACTTCATTAAATCCATGGGAACAAATTTTAAAATTTATAATAGATTAACAATGTAGGGGAAAAAACCCAACTAGGCAATATTCTTAAGAATCATCATGTATTATATGTATGTCCCTCTGATTTTCAGCAAATAATATAAAATTTATCATTTGAATTGTAAATCTCATAAAAATCTTTAACTGGATAAAATATATACATATATATTTTTATCTAATAGTAAGACAAAAGCACCCCAAAGCATACAGAAAGAAACCAGGTTCTTATTGATGTGTGGAAAGTTCCTACATGTAAATTTCTATGTGTGAAGAGCTGAGAAACTAACACTTTGTTCTAAGAGAGAAGCTAGGAGAATTCTTTTGAAGCTGCATTTGAATATCATGAACATTTTTACTTAGATTAATTGAATTGGCTTAGGATAGGGATGTGATCATCCCTATCATATCCCTGCCACCTGCCAGAGCCACTCTTTGGCAGTGCCACTTTGCTAGACACATAAATCAAATGGCATTATGTGGCATGCTTTTATAATAAGGAGATAAAAAATGGTTTCTATTTTCTAGAAATTTAGTAACTGAGTGAAATAGAGAATTTAAAAATAACATGAAAATTTCTCAATTGTAAAAATGCAAAATGTACAATAGCTTCAAACCAAATGGTCCTGGAATATAAGGGAAGCCTTTATTTTTAATATTCCTCTTCTGCTTTTTCTCTGTGGCTCATTCTTTTATTTCTCTTCACTTAATTTCTTGTAGATATTTGAACATTTTTTAGGATTTCATCCTGATTTGTTTATAGTGTTTCCTAGTATCTCACTTTGTATAAATCCCTTAGTAGTTACTCTAGGCATTAAAAATCATATATGACATTTATCACTATCTGCTGGTATTGAAGTTTTGGCAGTTCGAGTGAAATGTAGAAACCTTACTTCTATTAGGCCCCTTTACCCTTCCCCTTTTCAAATTTTAATTGTCTTAAATATTTGTCTATATTCACTGAGCACCACATCAGATGGTATTATAATTGTTGCTTCCACTTTCAAATGTGACTTTATAAAACTCACGAAAATTAGAATTGTCTATTATATGTACCTTTACTTTTACACATATTTTATTTTCCCTTTCCGAAATTTCAATCTCTCTTCTGTTATCATTTCCTTTCTTTTAAGAGAATTTCTCCTAGACATTCTTTAGGTTAGTTTTGCTAAAATAAATTCTCTTAGTTTTACTTCATCTGACAATGGTTCTATTTTCCCTTCATTCCTGAAGAATATTTTCACTGGATATAGGATTTCTGGTTGACAATTCTTTTCTTTTACTTGAAAGCTATTGAGCCATTTCCTCCTGGACTTTATGGTTTCAGATGAGAAATCTGTTGTCATTTAAATTGGTGTTTCTCTGTAAGTAATGCATCGTTTCTCCCTGGATGCTTCCAGACTTTTCTTTCTCTTTAGATTTCATAAGTTTAATTATGAGGTGTCTTGGTATAGATTTCTTTTGTAGGTTTATGGCTTTTTACCAATTTGGGAAGTTTTCAGCAATTCTTTCTTCAAATACTTTTTTCACCCTATTCTCTTTCTTTTCCTCCTGTAACTCCAGTGATATGAATATAAGCTCTTTTGTTGCTGTCACACAGGCCCCTGAAATGCTATTGTTTCCCAGTTCTGTAATTTCCACTTGGTTCTTCTTAAAAATTCTATTTCTTTACTGAGATTTTCCATTTTTTGGGTTTGTTTTAAAAGAATTCCCAATGGATTGTTAAAGCATTTTCATGATGGCTGCTGAAAAATACTTGTCGGATTATTCTAACAGCTGATTTATCTCAGTGTTTGTGTCTGCTGATTGTCCTTTCCCATTCATGTTGGGATTTTCCTTGTTCTTTGTATGAAAGATGATATACTGGGCATTTTGGATTTTATATTATGAGTCTCTGCATCCTAGCAGGTAGTCTCCCTGTTGAGGTGGACCACTAGAGCCCGGTAGGTTGTATGTCCAGCCTGCCATTATGCCCCACCAATGCTATCTTGGCAAAAGTTGAGCACTTATGCACACCTCTTCATTTCAGGCAGGTAGGATAGAAGTACAGCTCTCCCAGGCCTTGCTGACACTTCCTTGGTAAAAACAGATCATTGATGATCACTGCTTTATTGCCTCTGATTAAGGATATAAGCTCAGTTCCCCACTATGCACCTCTGACACCAGGAGAAGAAAGTAGAATGTCACCCACTTCACTTTCCACCACCTTGTCTACCTCCCTGACACCTGGTGGGAGTAGAGACTCTGCTTTTCATTAGGTCTTCCTGACTCCAAGCAACAGGGAGTATTGGAGTGTTGACTGGCTCTGATTTACACTGTATCATTCATTCTTGTTGCTGTCAGATGGATATAGAGGCTCAGCTCCCCAGTGGGCCTCATTGATACCAAGAATTGTGGGGTGAAATAGAGAGCATGCAAGCTCTAATTTCATTGTATTGCTCAATCTCACTGAGATTGAGCTGAGTGGGATAGATGCTCAGTCTGCCACTGGATCCTTTGTACTACCTTTGCTGAGGGTATCAGATTACTTCCTGCTTCTTCCAGGTGGGGAAGAAGAGCAGCTCAATTCCTGGCCCACAATTACTATATTGGAAGGAAAATTACATCACTGTCACCTACTTCCAAAGGGCATGGGAAGGAAGGTTGCTCTTTGCTCAGCCTGGCTGACAGTCCCAGATAGGGGAATCACAGCACTATTACCTACTTGCATATGTCTTGAAAGATAGGGTGGAAGATAACTCTCTTTTCTGACCCACAAAAACTGTGCAAGTGTGTGTAAAGGTGAGGAGTCTTTTTTCTGTTTTTGTTTGGCTGAATAATGGGTGGTGATATAGGCTGAATATTTGTGTTCCCCTCAAAGTCATATGTAGAAACCCTAACCTGCAATGTGATGTTATTTGGAGCTGGGGCGTTTGGGAGGTAATTATTCATGAGAGTGGAGCTCTCATGATTGGATTAGTGCCCTTATAAGAAGAGACACCAGAGAGCTTCTTCTCTCTCTGCTCTCTGCCATGTGAGGACATAGCAAGAATATGGCCACCTGCAGACTCAGAAGTGGGTCCTCACCAGAACTGAAACATGCTGGCACTCTGATCTTGAACTTCACAACTTCCAGAACTGTCAAGAAATATATTTCTGTTGTTTAAACCACCCAGTCTATGATAATTTGTTATAGTAGCCTGGAGTAATGACAGGTGAGTATTGCAAAAGGTTTTTTTTCATTTGGTCAGATCATTCCCTGTCTTTTGGCTGAGGAAATAAGCTCTACTTAAGCTTTTGTTTATCTCTGCCTGTTGGTGGTTTTGGATTAGAAGTTTCTGCAGCATCCTGTTCAGAAGATATGTGATAAAATAAGGAAATTCAGAGTCTCACCACTGTCTTGTTCCTCAGGTTCCATGGTCCATAGGCAATCTGACTTCTTCCCATCTTTGAAGTTTTTCTTTGCTGGTTTGTTGTGTTATATCCAGAGAGTTTTAGTTATGAGATGGAGGACCTGAGAGATACAAGACCATTCTGTCTTGGCAGAACTTCACTTTTCTAAAGCAACTATCTATTAAACAGTGGGATCAAAGGCAGAGTTAGAGTTTTCAAAGTCAATATCATAGATGACATCCAAACAGGGACATAGCATCTTTAAAGACATCAAGAGAATAAATATTATTGTGTACCATGAGACATTTTATAATCATGGCATCTGGGTAGCACTGTTACCCAGGAGACCATAGCAGTAAGCAGGAGCCACATCAGTAAGAGCTTTATATGCCCAGGTGAGGATTTTGAATTTCTTGCTTTGTGGACAGGAATCTCTGAAGTGAAGGTTTAGTTTTGTAACCACAATTAGGTTTACACTTTAGAACAATAGGTTTCATTGTGATGTGGACCATGCAGAATCAAAGAAGTCAAGAGGCAAAAATATCTGATGGTAAGGTATCAGGGGATGGTGGTAAGAACAGGTAAAACATTTTGAGTTTAAGATATATTTGGGAAGAAAAATTTAAAAATTTGGTTGTGGAGGACTAGAAGAGTGGATTTAGGAAAATGAGGAAGGAGGAAGCATTAAGGATGCTTTCAGTGATTCTGGCTTACTATGTTTGGCTGGATGAATTAACTGGCATCACAAATACAGAATAGATATCAAATGAAGGGTCTAGTAATGAAGAGATTAAGGTGCAAATTACTCTTTAACCTCTATAACGTTACCCATATATTGGCAAGTCATATCTTTCTTTCTGTGCTTCATCTCACCCACTCATGTTTAAATTCTGAAAAATGAAGTCCTAGCTTTATTCATCTTCCACACTTGTTACTTCTAGTTCTTCTACCTTAATATCAACCCTCATTACCTTTTCATGGTCTGTTATAATCACTTCTTATCTTCTCTCTCTATATAGGGTCCCATCATCATATTCTTACCCTCAGAGCAAACTTTCTAAAGAAGATATTGGACCACCTTCCTTTCCTACAAAATATTTTCTATAGACCCCAATGTACACAGATTATACTGCACATTTCTCATTCTTTTTAATTTTTAGAAACATTTATTATTGGGAAAATATTGAAGTATGCACATCAGGCTGTTAACATTAGTTTCCTCACATGGAATTAAATGAAAGAGGTGAAAGTAGGCCAAGATAATTACTGTTGTTTTGAATTGTTTCATTTGTTACAAAGGGAATGCATGACTTTGATAATGAAATTATAAAAGAAACTTTGGGGGCTTGTTTTCTATTCTATTAGTTATCTATTGCCACAATAATGCTGCAAACAACCACCAAACTTCAGTAAACTATAGAGTAAGTCCCCTACATACAAACCTTCAAGATGCGAACTGTCAAAGATGCGCACATGCATCTGGTTCCAGCAAGGAACCAGAACCAGTGCCATGAATGTCAGGCATGAGTGAAACTGCAGCTTGCCCTCCATCTCCTGTTGCTGAGATCTTTCAGCTCTACCATCTCCCACCTCCTCTCCCTCCTCAAGTCAGTAACTCTTCTTGCCTGTTCACTTGATGCCAGCCCCAATGCCAGCTGTTGTACTGTACTACTGTACTTTTCAAGGTACTGTACTGTAAGATTAAAAATGTTTTCTTTTTTTTGTGTTTGTTGGGTTTTATGTATTATTTGTATGAAAAGTACTATAAACCTATTACAGTATAGTACTATATAGCCGATTGTGTTAGTTGGGTAGCTAGGCTAACTTTGTTGGATTTATGAACAAATTGGACTTATAAACACACTCTCAGAATGGAACTCATTCATATGTAGGGGACTTACTGTAACAATAAACTTTTATTGAACTCAGGAGTCTGCAGTCCAGTAAACAAGCTAGTGCAGCCAATTCTTGTCATGGCTGGGCTCATGCACACATTTGGCATTAGCCACAGATCTACTCATTTAGAGTGATTTCAACTGAGATGACAGAGGGCTCATCTCTGCTCCACATCATACATCCCACAGGTTAGTCCAAATGAGTCTTTTCTCATAATAAAGTCTGAGGAATAAGACTGCAAGCAGAAATTAGAAAGTGACTTCTCTTGCCTCTGCATTTGCTAACATCCTGCTGGTCACTAAAGTCACAAAGCTGAGCCCAGAGTTTAGGAATGCAGCAGAACATGCCACACAGTGTTGCCAAGTTGCATGGCAAAGGAAATGGATACATGGAGAGGAGACAAATTGAAGGCATGCAGGCAATCAACTTGGAAGAACCATGGAACTAAGTAGCCATGCACTCCTCTATTTTATTTCTCCATCTGACAAGTATGCATTCATCCTTAGTTCTATATGCTATGAGTTCAGCAATGGTTAAAATAAAATCCCAGGGACTTCCCTGGTGGCACAGTGGTTAAGAATCTGCCTACCAACTCAGGGGACATGGGTTCGAGCCCTGGTCCAGGAAGATCCCACATGCTACAGAGCAACTAAGTCCATGTACCACAACTACTGAGCCTGCGCTCTAGAGCCCGTGAGCCACAAATACTGAAGCTCGCACACCTAGAGCCCGTGCTCTGCAACGAACAGAAGGCCTCAGTCGCTGCAACTAGAGAAAGCCCGCACATAGCAACGAAGACCTAATGCAGCCAAAAATACATAACTAAATTTATTTAAAAAAATAATAATAATAAAATAAAATCTCAGTCCTTACTTCCTAGTGAAAGAGAAAGACAGTAAATGAGTAAAATACATATAAATTCAAATTTTAAGGTGTGATATGAGTGATAAACCTTGGCAAGTAGACACAGATGGGTGGATCAAGTAGGTGTTCAGGACAAGATTTCTGGGGGAGTGAAATATAAAGAACGACTGAAGTAAAGAATCAGAGTAAGGCAATGCAAAGCTTTGGGGAAAGTGTCTTCCAGACAGATGGAAGAACAAGTGGGAGGCATCTGGGGCTAGGACAAAAATGGGAGTATTTTCCAACCTTAGCAAGTCAGTCTACCTATAGTGCATCGAGTGAGGAAGGCAGTGGGAGGAGGGGAGACAAGAGGGCTAATGAGGTCACATCACTGGAACTCTAGAGCCCTGGAGGAGTACAGATTTATTTAGAGTGTGCTAAGAAGTTGAAGGGGAACAAATATGTCACCTCAAATTATGCTACTATGGCATACTGAATTTTTTTTTTTTTTTTTTTTTTTTGCTGCCCTGCTCAGCTTGCAGGATCTTACTTCCCTGACCTGGGATTAAAACTGTGTCTCCTGCAGTGGAAGCATGGAATCTTAATCTCTGGACTGCCAGGGAAGTTCCGGCATACTGATTATTTTGAATTAAAGTTACTTGAGAAACAGCCAGTACAAAGACCCTTCTTTGTCTCCCTGAAAGCAGTAAATAAATCTCCCATGTGAAAGGTCCTTCCTTGTACCAGGAGGAAGAGACATCCTTATCACCAGAGATAGGGAAGTTAGGGCCAAAAAGGCCATATAAACACACCTTCTTTCTTCCACATTAATTTATTACCTCAAGCCTAAATTTCTTTGTCTTGTCAATTCTTCACAAATAATTATTTCTTTGTCTAAAAGGTATAAAAGCTGCCTGCTTTGGTGACTTCTTTGAGTCTCATATTTTTAATGGGACTCTCATACATAGGAAATGAAATTTGTTTTTCTCCCATTAAACTGTCTTATGTCAGTTTAATTATTAGACCATCCAAAAAACCTAGAATGAAAGAAGGGAAAAGTTTTCCTCCCCTACAAAGTCATTTGAACTTTGAAAGTAAGGCGAATTTAAATTTTTATGAGAACTCTAGGGATGCATATCCTTCTCCAGACATAAAAATATATATGTTTATCTTCACTTTACATTTGAGTAAAATGAAGCTCAAATATGTTAACATGATTTTTTATTAGAGAGTTCTCACAGTCTGTTCTGAATTAATAGTCAGTGTAATGGTGTTGAAAATACCAAGGAATAAGTGTTAAAATAAATAATTAAAAATGTTTAATCATCTTTAAAGAATGCTATTACTAGATCAGATGGAGGAGAGGTGATTTTTTTACAGTAATATATACGATGATGTATCTCTGAATAGAAATGCTGGAACTCATGAGTTGAGCATTTGTTTAATCAAAATGCACTGAACATAAAAAGTTCAGTGTACTGTAATGCTGTTGACAAGACATAAAAGATTCTCTCATGATTTCTATAGGTGGGCAGGTTTATTTGGCAGAAATATAAATGAGGTGTCCTCCAAAAATGGTGACAAAGATCAAGTCATTTGACAGTAGAGTAAAAGGAAACATAAATTCTTTTGAAAGACTTAACAAATCTGAGAATATTTTCAATAGTCCAACTTCATGTGATAATAAAGAAGAGGTTGAGACATACATAGAAAATCATAAATTAATTAGGAAGGGAAGGTGACCATGGAACATTCTACCTCTTATGAAAGATTTTGGTATTTAGGACTAGATTGAATTTTGATAAATAATACGATCACCTGTTCCTGCTTCGTGAGGGAATCTGAAACAATCCAAATTAATTAACATGATACAGTCCCTCTGTCAGCACTAGTGAATTCTGACTGTATGCCAATTTTTGCATTAGGAAAAAAAATCACAGATGTTTTAGTAAATTTATAACTTAGCATAGACCTTGGACAGTAAATTCTTTTACTGGCATCCTAGATTATGATACCTTAACTCTGACACTATAAAACTAATGCCTTAATACCTTTATAGCTTCATTCCCACACTTTGAAAGGTATTATATATTTTAATTCTAAAAGGTCAATTTGGTAAGAACCCTTCACTCCTTATCACTGAAACCAAGAACTGAGTTCTTCTGCTGAGTTTATGATTAACCTCTGTATCCAAAACTTTACTCCCTTTCTTTTCCTGAATATGTTCCCCTCAAGATTGAGGAGTATCAAAGAAATGGAGGGATTGAAACCACATACAAACCCCTGTGTCCTTGTCCTTTGAAGAAAAAGGCTTTTGCTTTAGTCTCCCAGGCCTCCCTTCAGTCTCAAAAGTCTGACTCAAGAGTTAATGATAAGGAAATGTGAAGATGTAGAAACAAAGAATAGCTGTTGGGCTGGGAAATTAGTAACAATTTAGGCTATAAATCTGCCACATAGCAGAATCACTGAACTTACAGTTCCTTGAAAGATACAGATAAAGGCCTAACACACATTCCTAAGTTGTTTCTACAGGAAGCAAAATCTCCCCAGATGAAAACTGCTGATCACAAGAACATAGACCCTAGACTGGTTGAAACCAGAAGGTTGATGATGCTTGAAACATCACCTTGATACCAACCAGTCAGAGAACTGTGCATGAGCTGGTCACACACTCTGCAATCCCCTCACACTGACTTTAAAACTCCTTCCCTGAAAGCCATTGGGGAGTTCAGGTCTTTTGAGCATAAGCTGCCCATTCTCCTTGCTTGACACCTTGTGATAAACACTGTCCTTTCCTTCATTACAACCTGGTGTCAGTAGATTGGCTTTACAGTGCACAGGCGAGCGGACCCAAGTTTGGTTCAGTAAAATCATGTCCAATCTGCAGGCTTGCAACATGGTCTACACAATACTGAGAATAAGGAACTATTGTCAAAAGTTTATTTTTTTTCCAAAGATCATCATATTTTTGGTTATATTTCCCTGATGTGTTAAACCTAGTGGTTTAAAAGAAAAAACATCTTGTGTCTCAGAGTTCTGTGGGTTGACTGGATTCAGCTCTGCAGTCCTTCTGGTGGTTTCACTTGGCGTCTCAGGCAATAGAAGTCAGCTGTGAAAATGTGGGTTAAAAAATTAAGAATTTAATAACAGCAGCAGTGGGGCAGTTAACCAAGTGTAGCACCCATCTAAATGCAGGCCCTTCTGACCACCAGGCCTGGTGGGACTGCACAGGTCAAATGCACATGTTACCAGCTCTGGATGTTGGCAAAGTCCTGAGCCATCTTTGGGCTTAAAGGTGACGGGATGCTAGGATAGTTGAACCTCATTCACTCCCTCCTCACGTAGTCCAGGACTCCTCTTCTCCACGTGGCCTATACACATTGTCTTTCCATGTGGTGTCTCCAGCAAGATCAAAGAACTTCTCACATGGCAGCTCAGTGCTTCCAGTGACAAGCATTCAAAGGGAGAGGAAGAGAAAGCTACGAGGTTTCTGAAAAGCTAGTGCCAGGATTATCATTGTTACTGTGTTCAGTTGGTTAATGGAGTCATAGGCCAGCCTAGAGTCAATTCAAGGACATGCACACTCGATGTTCATCTAGTTCATGGCCATATATAGAATAGTTATCATACTCCTCACTTATTAAATCACAAGGATTATTCCATATATTCTTTCAGGTATATATGCAAATGTCACCTGTCCTATGAGATAGTCTTTGGACATAGTAACTAAATTGGTCTCCCCTCCCCAGCATGTTATATCAATAATCAGGTAGATATTTGTCCCAGTAAAATATTTTCTTCATGAAAGTAAGAACTTTATCTTATCTATAGCTGAACACCCAGTGCCTGGAAAAGTGCCTTACATAAAATAAGTAAATTAATTATTTGTTAAATGGATTAATCAGTAAATCTTATGTAACACAAAATACAAGTACATGTCTCTATTTATCTAACTAGCATCTATCTATCTTGAAAATATAGGTAAAATAATTTGGGTTTCATTATGGTAGTGGTGATGGTCTGTAGGGTAGGAGTATATTCAAGAAAATTTTTCAGTTTTGATGGACAACTCTGATTTTGCCTATCTTATACGTCTGTGCAGTGGCTTACACTCAGGGTAACTATATCAATCACGATCATAAAGATGGCTTTCTGATTTGGTTTATTATCATCCATATAAACAGGATCTTTCTTGCTTTTACATAACAAATTCCTCCATTATATGCTGAAAGGGTCTGGTTTCTCTGTGTATTTCTTTATAGTGGTCACAATGTTGCCTCTGACTAAAGGAAAGACACCAGTATATAGAATTAAAAGGGACAAGTATCCTTGATGGCAACGTATATATACTTGTCATCTTCCTACTCTGCTGGCCAATGGTGTAAAGAGGTTATTAGTAAACAAGTTTATTTATAAGGACATTAGAAAAATAGCATAGGGAAGAAGAAAGAATTGCTTTCCCTATCTCTCAGGGAGAACAAATAAGTAGAAAAATTATAGGGAAAAAGCCAAGAACTCACATGAGCACGTTTATGCAGTTCACATGTGTGCATCTATCATAAAGATATCTATAGACATGACTGTGTCCCTGGACTCAGCATTACTCAGGGATATTAATTTCCTAAGAGTCAGAGCTTAATTGATATGCTAGATTTGGCTCTTTGCATTCATTTATTTGCTTAGCCTAATTCTTAGACTAATTATTTGACTAAACAAGCAAGCTGTTTTCAATCAGCTTGTACCAAGTATGTAATATTGTCTTTTAGTGAATGTTGTTTCGAATATCATGAGGCAGATTAGTATTAAAAAAATAGGCGAGTATTAAAAACAAGTTAGTATTAAATAGGTTAGTATTAAAAAATACTTGGGTATAAGTATCTTTCTGAAGGAAAATGACAAAAAATAATATACTGTTCATTATATTATATCCAAATAAAGTGGATATCCAATCATATACTGTCCACCTGCTGACAATCTTCAATCCAAAGCAGAACCACTACTTTGAAACCTCCTCCAAGTCACAAGCCCGAATATTTTAACAAGATTATACACACAACTTCACACACACCCACATATATACTATACCTATGTATACATTTGTATATATCAGGGCTAATCTATAGTAATCCATCATTTCACAATAAAAATATTGTCCTTAATAATATTCCCTGATTTGAGATTAAGATTTCATTATAATATTAACATCCATTATATTTCTATGTAGATTTAAAACATATTTTAAATGTTTACATATATTATGTAATATCTAATTTTAATACTATATTACACAAATATATATTCATTGTGTTTCCCATATTTTGAAAGCCACATGTTCTACAGTGAAAGACAATGAGAGAAGAAGACAGGGATGAACCCTATTAGCCTTGTTGACCAAAGTTTAAGGAAGATGTGTTTCAACTTTATTTCAACATGTTTATAAACTATTAAATGCCAATAAATTTTTGAGATATGTAGAGTTATTTTTTAAGGCAAGAAAAAGAGAAGAAATAAAAGGGAAGTTTGATCCAATATATTCATACTTAAAATAACCAATAACACAATCACAAGTCTAACTTCTTGGGAAACCAGTCCAATACTCATATCATTTCCCCTTCCACCTCATTTTACAGCTTTGATCTTTCAGTTAATGTTTCTGTATCATTTACAGTCATTCTTTTTACACTTGAGTTTGCTTTAGCTAACACATAAAAAATACACATATAAAGATTTATTCACTTAGCACACAGTCTTCATTAATGAAGCCAATTAACACTCTTGTATTGAATACCTGCAATTGTCAAAAACTGAACTTGATCATTGCTTCTTAGTTCTTAGGAACAATGCAGTCTACACTGAGTGAAAAATAAAACCATGAGAAAAAAATACATATTCTATACAATAATATATATTGTATATATATGTATATATGTATATAATAGCACACATGTGCTATATAATAATATACTACATAAAATACTGTTACTACACAATGCAAACTGATCATACTAAGTATGTTGAAATTCTTAAACAACTAGTCAAAAGCTATTATTATTTAGGAATTTATCAAAAACTATCTAAACACAAAATCCTTCTTCAAAATAAGAGCTATTTAGTTAATCAAAGTTAGACTTTGAAAATATACAATGTGTTCAATAATTTCAACCTACAATAAGAGTGCAGGCATGAGTCAACTCATTGCAAATCCTGAGACTAAATGATTGAGGGGAGTGGAGTCTTTCCTTCCTGTTTTTTTCCAGTATCCATTTAAGAAACTCCTGATCATGAGAAATCCTCATGGAAATTCAGCTACCAATTCACAAGCTTCAATAAATGATCTTTTTTTTTTTCTGAAATGAAAATTTGTTCTTGTGGGATAAATGGGTTTGAGATATTGTTGTTTTTATGGAAATTGCAGACATTTTATCATGACACTTCAATGCAGCATTTCTTACCTATTCATATTTATCTTTGGTTCTAAAAATCTTTCCAAGTTTGTAAGTGACAGATAAGAATCGTTCCAAATTTAATCAGTGAAATTCTCAATACTATATTAGAATGTATCTTACTGCATAGATTTGATGTATTGCCTAAGAAAAGAAAAATATATACCCTGGTTTGGTTTAATATGCCTTTTCAGAAGAGCATTTGAATTAGCTAGAAACCATTTTGACATGTACTTCAAGACTATAAATGTTGCAAATGACAGCTTTTAATCAATGTGATAAAAAGTAAAGGTCTGTAAATAATTTCTAAAAATGAAAACTAATTTTCCATTCCACTCCCACTGCTAGCAAATTTGTCAACCACAGTTTGGTAGAACCAAAACATCTGCTCTTTGAAGCTGTGTAAACTCTCACAGCAAAATGATGCATTATTTTGTTTTCAGACATACATTCATCTCATTGCTAATTTAGTATGTTTATGAAGTACTAAGTCCCTGATTGAAAATTTTGTGCAGTTACAGACAGAAGTTTTGTTGATTAAAGTTTGAGCTTTAGTATTTCTCTCTTCTTTTCTTGTTTCTTTCTTACTGTGCCATAGAACAAGTGTCTTCTTTCTTTTCAATTTCTTTTTCTTTTATTTTGAAATTTTTATTTTGAAAAAGCAAATGCATATAAAGAATATAAAACACTGAATTAGAATATAGCAAGCATTCAGTAGTTCTTAGATATTATTATTATAAAGAATTGTATTAAACATTAATGTGTTTTAATTTTATAATTAAAAATATATAGTTTTTGATAGCATGATGTTAGGATACTCTTTTGGTCAGTGCTAAATTAAGCATCTACTTTGTGCCAGGTGCCTTGTATACCAAAGATACTGTAGTACACCATGGGTATACCATGGATGTAAACATATAAAACATAATTGTATATCTTAAGGAATTTATTTAGTAAGGGACATGTCTCAGTGTATTTTGTATATCATTATCTTGTTTGAATTCTAAGAAGGATTCCTGTAGTAAATAGTTTGGGGACTGAAGGAAGACTATTTCAGATGGGAAGAAGAACCTGAAAAAGGATACAAAGACAGTAACATGGACAAAAATATAAACTACAGTATTTCTGGATATACACTGCACAGTGTGATATGATGGGACATTGATAAAAAATTATGTTGGGCCAGTCTAGCAAGGCCATGCTTAGGGCCTGTGTATTTTTTTTTTTTTTTAGCTGCAATGTTCTTCATCCATCTAACTTTCTTCTTTCCGTTCCTGTATATCTCTGCACATTTATCACTATTTTAGAAAGGCCTTCCCCAATCATCCTATGTGATGTAGAAAGTCTACTCTCTTCCACCCCTACTCCTGCCTTTTATTCTCATCTTGCTGCATTACCATAAATGTCCTTAAAACTATCAAGCACATTATGTACTTACACAATTATTTATTTTATTGTCTATGTTCCTCAGTTAATGATCATTCCATTAAGGGAGCAATTTTGTTTTATCCATTGAAGTATTCCCTACTAGTACCTACAGCAGTGCCTGTCAAATAATAGGTGCTCAATAAAAATTTTTCTTGAATTATTAGTTTAACTTATTTACACATTAATCAAAATTTAAGCATACATGCATAATTACCTACTTTAGTGGACACCTCTTCCCCTTTCCATTTCCCTGGAAAATTTGGATTCCCTTTTCTAGGTTATAGGTTCCTCTAGTACAATCTTCTCTTGATCACTGCAAAATCCTGAGCATATAAATGGAACATAATAGGCACTTAAAATATATACAATGAAAGGATGAATCTACAACCATCATTCCAATGCCTTTGTTGTAGATTCTTCATCTGAGTCTCTATTTTATATGCTTATACATTCTACTCAGTCATTCTAGGTCTTCTTTAAAGACTATTCTTCTGAGAAGAGTACTTAGTATGCAGAAAAACAGTCAAATTCATAGAAGCAGTAGAATTGTGGTTGCCAGGAGCTGAGGGGTGAGAGAAATGGAGAGTGTCAGTCAAAGGGTATAAACTTCCAGTTTTAAGATAAGTTGTGGGGATCTAGTGCACAGCATGGTGATTATAGTTAACAATACTGTATTACATACTTGAAAGTTGCTATAGAGTAAATCTTAAGCAAAAAAGAAAAAAGAAATAGTAATTATGTCAGGTGATGGGTTTGTTAACTAACCGTTTTGTGATAGATAAGTGTATCAAATAAATCATCATGTTGTATACTTTAAACTTATACAATGTCATATCAATTATATCTCAATAAAGCTGGAAAAAAGTTATAAATGTATCATATTAGTTGATATATACCTTTGTTTTAAACTTAGTGAAATCTATACTTCAAAGAAATAGTGATTATATCATTGATTATAACATATATTTTTACTACAAATTAAATATAATCAATGATATATATCATATATCATAATATATATGTACCATTTGATATTTTTATGCCAATTATACCTATTCAAAAATTTGTTCTAACTAGAGGGAAGGACAATTTTAATGAAAACATGAAGCACGTTCACATTCATATTAAAGCATGATAGGTATTCTATGCTCTCTTTAAGGAAATGAGTAAGAAATACTTTTTTCTCTCCTTGTTCCTGACCCTCTCCATCCACTTTGTCTTTCTCTCTTTCAAAGAATGCTTCATATATTGAGAAATAATTTATTCAGTTATTATGTTAATTGCTTACTTCTTTTTTCCTGCATACCAATTTATCCATATATCCAGTTTTGAAACAAAATTTTTTTGTTGTAATGATAGCAAATATTATATAAAACTTACTATGCCTGTGTTCCAGATACAGTTCTAAGGACCTCATAGATATTAACTGCTTTAGTTCTCATAACAATCTTATGAGGTTGTTAATAGAGAAATTGAGGCAAGAAAAATTATATAACTTTCTTAACATCACATAAGCCATTAAGTAGAATCGGGTACAACACTAAGGCATCTGCTCTTGACCTCCACAACAAACTGCCTATCCACATGACATGTGCTATCCATATAATTTTGGCTTTTACTACAAAACCCCTCAGTGTATTTTACTGCATAATTTACCTGATTCCTGAAATACAGACCAAAATTAACCTGTCTGTGAGGTTGAAAACTGAACATAGAGAGAGAGACATGTCTGCTCCCTAGTATAAATGAGAAATGCTATTCTCAGGAGGTTAATTATTGCAAATTAGGAGCTTTCAGTTGTCTGGAAGCATCAGGAAAGAAATGGTAGATTAGTACTGATAAAGTCTTATGGGCTTTGATGGGAAGCACTTTATACTGGCACTAAAGAAAAACTCAGAAGAAACCATGTTTAAGATGCTTAGAAATTTCAGGTTTCAACATATTAAGAATCCAGTCAAATAAGACTCAAAAGAGCTTTAGGATTACAATAATTGAGTGAAAGGATGACTCTTGAATAAGGATCCCAACTTTAGGAAAATCATTCTATTTTTTATGCATTTTTCTGAGTAGTGTATTTATACCTAATTAGAGCATAAATATCTTTACTGTTTTAAAATTAAAATTTGATTAGAAACGAATAATGCCTCATTTAAATGACTATGGATATTGTATATGTCTAGAACTTCTACCCAAGTCAGGTGCTTTGTGATAGTAAAATAATAGTATGTATGAAAGCTGAGGTGCAGTGAAGCCTTTGCTATTCTCTCTATGTAAACACTCTCCCCAAAACAAACAAAAACAAAACAAACTACACTTTCCACACATTGCTTTGTGGAAAATTACCAGTATAAGAAGTTTATTTCTATAATATAAATTTTGACTACCCATATTTTAAAATTGTATGACTTTAAATGTAAAAGTTTTTCTCATGTTGGATAGCCACAAATTCGAACATAAATTATAAAGAAGCTGTTAAACTACTAGAAATGGAGAAACACTACTTCATGGATGGTCCTAATCATTTTTTAAACTTTTTTCTTTTCTTTTTCTTAATGAAAAAATTTTATTGTGATAATTTTTAAATTATGAAGTAATATTCTTATTATGGAACAGGCAGAATATATAGAATAGTAGCATGTCGAAAAAATATTCACCAGCCATCTATGATCACTTGTTTTAAAAAAGCTGGTGAATTTTCATCTAGTCTTTTCTCTCTTTGCAATTGCACTTATAAGGTATATCAAATATTGTGTCTCTGTATTAAACAATAACAATGTAATATAAGCATTTTATTTTCTGAGAAATTATTTCTAAATTCTAAATTTCTAAATAGTAAAATGGCAACAAGTATCAGACTAGTCCAAGAAAATTGAAAGAAATCCGTGTTAAAAAAGCATAAACAATTAGTCAATGGAAATAATTTCTGTTCCATAATTTTATTAAAAATTAGTTTTCTCTTTTTCAAAAAATGTACAAAATGGGTGAAGGAAAATTAATTACCCATAATCTCACTGTCTGGAATGAATAATCTAAAACTAATACCATTTTTATTGTCTTATCTATTTCCTAGAACCAATTATCTAGAATCAATACAATTTGCATTTTGTATGTATTTTATATGTATATATTTCCTTTTTCTCATATTTTATGCATTATTTAGAAAGCTTAACTCAAAATGAGTCCTCGTTTAAAATATGCTTCTCTCAACATTATGTCATGTTTACTTTTGTTAAATTATTTAATTCAATTGAAAGTATATTCTGCATGTACAGTTCATCAGATTCTTGACATTTATCAACATTATTTATCTTTACATCAAAACTTTCATCCTCTTTTTCAAATGAGGAAACTGAGGGTCAGGGTGAAGATTGAATTGACTGAGTCACAGAACTGAATAAACCAGAATTCTATAGCAATCTTTATAATCTGAAATGCTAACCCTTCCACATCAGCATACTGTGTCCCTATTATGTATCAAATGACACAAGAACACTCCCTATTGTTGGATGTTTGACTGATTCCAATCCTATATTAAAGATGTTATGAATCTCATTTAACATTTTCTTTTTAGTAGTTTTCCTTATTATAGAGTCATAGAATCAGAATTGCTAAAGTGTATAACTTCTTAATGGTTCCTGGTTTATTGATTCATGCTTTAGAAAAATAGCATCCATATAACACTCCAAGTAAAAACATGCAGGAGGGACCATTATATAGAGAGATACACAGGCAGCTAATTGCCCTCCCAAAGTCCTCTATTGCTTTCTTCTGTAGTAACTAAAGATTTAAGTGACACATGGCTGACTAACTAAACTGTTCATTCCCCAACCTCTCTTGAAATAGGTGTGGCCATATGGCAAGGTTCTGGCCAATGGGTTATAAGCACAAATGATGTTTGAAACTTGGGGGCCAAGCTTTAAAAAGAAAGAAGCATACAATTCTTCTTTCCCCAATCTGCAGGTTGGAATGCTAAAGTAATGATGAGCCATCTTTAATCACTGGACAAAGGCAGACCCTAGAGAAGATAGAACAAACAGATGAAAAGTTCTTGAGTTCCTGAAAGCTTCAATTTGGCATACAACCCTAAACCAAACTGCTACCAGGTGTGTGTGTGTGAGTATCTTGTTGATCACTCTATTTTTCATTCTCTTGCTGTAGTGATCTAGCCTATATTGTTGCACACACACACTATATGTTTGTAGGTTTGTTTACAATAATTTTTTTCTAATTTTTCATTATGGCAACTTGGTTATTTATCTGATTACTAATGATTATCTAAATGCTTTTCATTACTTGATATTTTCACTTTTGAATTACTTATTTTTAATCTGGCTTGTTTAACATTTGTCTCTCAGATTTACAGCAAACAAATATTCTATGTTCTGTTTTTTCTGGTAATTTTTTTTATATTATAATACTACATAGAAAAAAAACAAACATAAATTGAAAATGTACACTAATCATACTGAATAATAACAAATGACTTAAGCTATTTCTCAATTTTATCCATTCATATATATTTATACTGTGTGGGCGTTTCCAAAACTACATATATTTTTTTCTGATGAGTAGCGATATAATGATGGGAGCAAGGACTTCTCATTTTTTTTTTTTTCATTTTTTCTTTTTCTTTAGTGATCCTATTTGTATTTATTTTTTTTTAATTTAAATATAGTTGGTTTACTAGTTTCTGGTGTACAGTAAAGTGATTCAGTCATATATATACATATTTTCAGATTCTTTTACATTATAGTTTATTATAAGATATTGAGTATAGTTCCCTGTGCTACACAGTAGGTCCCTGTTGTTTATCTATTTTATATATATTAGTGTGTATCTGTTAATCCCAAACTCCTAATTTATCCCTCCTCCTCTCTTACCCCTTTGGTAACCATAAGTTTGCCTTCTATGTCTGTGAGTCTGTTTCTATTTTGTAAATAAATTCACTTGTATCATTTTTTAGATTCCAAATATAAGTAATATCATATGATATTTGCCTTTCTCTGTCTGACTTAATTCATTTAATATGATAATCTCTAGGTCCATCCATGTTGCTGCAAATGGTAATATTTCATTCTTTTTTTTTTAAGGGAAGAAATAGGCCATATTTGAAGTATTTAGTATTTATGTGTCAATTATATCAATGTGGACGTTTTAAAGACACAGTAATATAACTGGGAAAAGCAGTCTTGTGCATGCAGTCTGTCTGCCACAACTGGCTGCTCGAAAATGGGTCTTGGGCTTGGAACATTTCCTTAACAAGAGATAAAGAGCCCACATGCCCTGAGCCAGGCTTATCACTTTGGATGGGTTTATCTTTCCTGTTTCAGGCTCAATTAACACCGTTTGAAGCTTGAAGCTTGTATGTCATATGGCATCTGGTCAACCCCACTGTTATATCTGTCTTTTGCAGAGAGGAGACAGGGTCCTTTCTACTGAGGCACAAGAAGGGTTTGTGTAGGCAAATTGTCCTGCGTCAGCCACTGGGAGAGACTAGCTGTCCCTGGGGGACCAAAGCACACTATTGGAGCTGACCCTGATCTGTCTCTTCTCTATGTAAGTAAAGCATTATTCCATCTAGTGCTTGACTGTGTTGTGTTTTTCTTGGTGACTGATACCACGATGCAGTGGGCAGAAGCGCTTGGACTTAATTTCCTGGTGGCTGGCACTGTGATGATTTTGCTATTCTCCCATGTAGTTCAAATCCTTCCCTGGGATTGGTAACTGGTTGCATAGTGCCCAACTCCTTTGGAATTGATTTAACACGTGCAAGGAACTCTCTCTGCTCACAATTATTACCAAATTATCAGTACAAATCTGACAGAATACAGGATGATTGCTAATATCAAATACAACATGTTGGTAGAAATCACAAAAAATAGTAATAAATATGCTTCTAGTCTCATTGTTTGAAATGCTCAAGAAGTTTTCTATGTCATGCTTGTGAATGATGCCTTTGCATGTTGCTGTCTTTGATGTTTGGATCTATGTCCATATAGCTTCTTCACATCATGTTGTACCCCTCATGTAACAAATAGAATATGTAGTCTTATACAGACTAGCAGCTGACTACTTTTTCATTTGGGTAATCTAATGAGCTACCTTTACTTCTGTAATAGCCACATTCCCTCAGGCATATGTTTGAAATAAATATTCAGTCCAACTTTACTTTTTATGTAGAAGTTAATGAAGAAAAGGCAATTAAATATTGTGCAACTAAAAGAGTATAGCCTAGGATATCAACAGGAGGATCAATATTCATACATATAGACAAAAAATGAAATATTCTGAGTCTTGGTACAGAAGATGAAAGGACCCCCAATTCTTTAATGTAACCCAGAGTTGCGTGAGTTAACATATACCTTAGGTAACAAACTTTACCTTATGCTATTTTAATCTTTCTTCAGATCCAGATCCCCAACTCTATGAAACCAGATTGATGTTCTGATGTATCCTAAAAAATTTTATTGTAATCTATTAGGTGATTAACATGGTCCAAGCCCTCAGCAATTATGTAATCAAGAAAATCCAACAAATAAAAAATAAATTTAATTTAAATTTTTAGAAATGTGTTGCCAAATATTCTAAAGAGAATGCAGCAAAATTTAAAAATAAAGTTTACTTCCTTTAAAATCTACTTTTGTCATATCTCACAGATGCTTCTGTATAATGCTCTTTCATAATCCATCAAAAGTTTACCCCATAGCACCAGCCTGAATGTTTTTCTCGTCTTCTATTTTATTTCACCTCTCCATTTTTGTCTCCCTCTACCTATTCTCCCAAATATCCATCACAAAACACAAAGAACCTGTCTAACATAGGAGAAAATAACAAAAAACCTATGCTGAAGAAAAGACAGAATGCTCTTTAATGGAAGGGAAAAATTGTCTAGTACAACTCATATATTAGTAACTTTCCTGACATACTGATTACATATATTAATATCTACGTGCAGTGGAATTTTAATGTACAGAGAGATCTTTATTCTTATTTTATCAATTATATATGCAAAAAGTTTACAAATTTGAAAACTCTATTTCTTAGTCCCCTTTATTTCAACCTATAACTTCTGTATATCAATAATACATTTAAGTGATTTGCATATAAAATGAAATCACATTTTAAAATGTGTATTGACTAATATTCAATTAATTGATAAATTTCACATAAATTCCCTTAAATATTTGACCCCATTTACATACTAATTCATTAAATTAGTTTAGCCTTTCAATCTATAATTGCAACTTAATATAGCTAATTTTTTTCAAACATCTTTTTTTTTTTTAAACTGGGGTATTTTTGCTTTACAATGTTGCATTAGCTTGTGCTGTACACTAAAGTGAATCAGCTATATGTATACGTAGATACCCTCCCTCTTAGACCTCCCTCCCTGCCCCCATCCCACCCATCTAGGTCACCACAGAGCACCAAGTTGAGTTCCTTGTACTATACATCAGGTTCCCACTAGCTATCAGTTTTAAACATGTCAGTGCACATACATCAATCTCAACCTCCCAATTCATCCCACTCCCCTGCCATGTCCACACATCCGTTCTTTACATCTGCATCTGTATTCCTGCCCTGCAAATAGGTTCATCTGTACCATTTTTCTAGATTCCATATATGTGCATTAATATATGATACTTGTTTTTCTCTTTCTGACTTACTTAACTCTGTATGACAGACTCTAGGTCCATCCACATCTCTGCAAAAGATCCAATTTCATTCCTCTTTATGGCTGAGTAATATTCCATTGTATATATGTATCACATCTTCTTTATCCATTCATCTGTCGATGGACATTTAGGTTGTTTCCATGTCCTGGGTATTGTAAATAGTGTGGCAATGAACATTGTGGTACATGACTCTTTTTCAATTATGATTTTCTCAGGGTATATGCCCAGGAGTTGGATTGCTGGGTCATATGGTAGTTCTGTTTTTAAGTTTTTAAGGAACCTCCATACTGTTCTCCATAGTGTCTGTATCAATTTACATTCCCACCAAGAGTGCAAGAGGGTTCCCTTTTTTCCACATCCTCTCCAGCATTTATTGTTTGTAAGATTTTTTGATGATGGCCATTCTAACTGGTGTGAGCTGATACCTCATTGTAGTTTTGATCTGCATTTCTCTAAAAATTAGTGATGTTGAGCATCCTTTCATGTGCCTCTTTGCTATCTGTATGCCTTCTTTGGAGAAATGTCTATTTAGGTCTTCTGCCCATTTTTTTTATTGGATTGTTTGTTTTTTTGATATTGAGCTGCATGAGTTTGTATATTTTGGAGATTAATCCCTTGTCAGTTGTTTTGTTTACAAATATTTTCTCCCATTCTGAAGGCTGCCTTATCATCTCATTTATGGTTTTATGGTTTTCTTTGTTGTGCAAAAGCTTTTAAGTTTAATTAGGTTTCATTTGTTTATTTCTGTTTTTATTTTCATTACTTTAGGAGGTGGGTCAAAAAAAATCTTGCTGTGATTTAGGTCAAAGAGTGTTCTGCCTATGTTTTCCTCTAAGAGTTTTATAGTGTCCAATCTTACATTTAGATCTTTAATCCATTTTGAGTTTATTTTTGTGTATGGTGTTAGGAAGTGTTCTAATTTCATTCTTTTACATGTAGCTGTCCAGTTTTCCCAGCACCACTTATTGAAGAGACTATATTGTCTCTGTTGTATATTTTTGCCTCCTTTGTCATAGATTAGGTGACCATAGGTGCATAGGTTTATCTCTGGGCTTTCTATCCTGTTCCATCGATTTATATTTCTGTTTTTGTGTCAGAACCATACTGTCTTGATTACTGTAGCATTACAGTAGAGTCTGAAGTCAGCTGATTCCTCCAGCTCCATTTTCCTTTCTCAAGATTGCTTTGGCTATTCAGGGTTTTTTGTGTTTCCATACAAATTGTAAAATTTTTTGTTCTAGTTCTGTGAAAAATGCCATTGGTAATTTGTTAGGGATTGCATTGAATCTGTAGGTTGCTTTGGGTAGTATAGTCATTTTCACAATAGTGATTCTTCCAATCCAAGAACATGGTATATCTCTCCATCTGTTTGTGTTATCTTTGATTTCTTTCATCAGTGTCTTATAGTTTTCTGAGTACAGGTGTTTTACCTCCTTAGGTAGGTTTATTCCTAGGTGTTTTATTCTTTTTGTTGCAGTGGTAAATGGGAGTGTTTCATTAATTTCTCTTTCTGATCTTTTGTTTTTAGTATATAGCAATGCAAGAAATTTCTGTGCATTAATTTTGTATCCTGCAACTTTACCAAGTTCATCGACTAGCTCTAGTAGTTTTCTGGTGGCATATTTAGGATGTTCTATGTACCATGTCATCTGCAAACAGTGACGGTTTTACTTCTTTTCCAATTTGTATTCCTTTTATTTCTTTTTCTACTCTGATTGCCATGGCTAGGACTTCCAAAACTATTTTGAATAATAGTGGTGAGAGTGGACACCCTTGTTTTGTTTCTGATCTTTGAGGAAATGCTTTCAGATTTTCACCATTGAGAATGATGTTTGCTGTGGGTTTGTCATATATGGTCTTTATTTTCTTGAGGTAGGTTCCCTCTATGCCCACCTTATGGAGCATTTTTATCATAAATCTTAAGCACCTAAGAAGCAAAATTACTCATTTAAAAACCAGAATCTTACTAAGACTGTAAGAACAAATATGTTAACTCACAGATAAATTTAGTAACTCAAATATTTAAACAACATAAAAAAATGCACATCATATCACACAGTGATTAAATTTGTTTGTTAATTCTCATGAATATCACAACTTAAAAGTGTTTTCTTTTTAACAATCCTGTAGTTATAAATCCATTCATACACTGAAGGGGTAGTTCCAGAGCAGCCAAGATCACATGATCATAACTCAAAAATAGAAAAGGAGTGTGAATTAAAACAATTGGTAAAATAATTGCCACAACACATAGGCTCTGGGCAAAGGTGACTCGACTCAACAACAAAAGCAACATAGGACTTTAATGAGACCCAAGACTATACCAGAGAATGGTAAAATGAGTAATTTTTACAGGTTTTTTCCTGCCATGTAAATTAGGTTTTCCAATAACCATGCCCTTCAACTGGGACTTAGTTAATCTTGCTGTTTCCCATTTCTCAAAACTTCCCCTTCCATTGAAATAATCCAAAGCTAATATAAAGAATACCAGTGGAAGCTGCCTTGGTCTTCAGATGTTAATCCCCATTTGTATAAACACTGAGTAATTATGAACAATGAACATAGAAAAGTTTCAGCTTCCATCTTCCTTAATCAATTTGTCAATTTAATGAATATGATATTCTGTGTCTTCTAACTAACAGGCCACAATTGCAATCACTAGTTCTGAGTTATGAATATAATATGAAAGAGTATTTTTCTCACTTTAATTACTTTTGCAATAATTCTTTAAATAATCTCTTTGAGAAAAATATGAAGTTGCAGGAATTTTCTGATGCCTTGAAGTTGGAGATTTGGTAAAGATAACTTTCTTGCTCATTTGTATGGCTTGCATTATTAATTACATCATGAAAATTTGTAATTTTCTGGTTATGTATTTTAAGGGTTATATTTGATGTGATTCTACTCGCTTTTATTGTTTCCAAATTTTAGAAATGTAAATAGAACACTTAAATATGAAACATGTAAATGTCACACTTCTCTCATACTTGGTCCCAACTATTCATAGAATTTAAAGGGGAACCTGGTGGACTTGTGCTAAGTGAAGTGAGCTAGTCAGAAAAGGACAAATTTTGCATGATTCCAATAATATGAGGTATCTAAAATAGTCAAACTGATAGAAAAGGTAAGTAGAATTGTGATTGTCAGAGGCTGCAGGGTGAAAGAAATGGGGAAATGATGGTTGAAAAGGTACAAAGTTTCAGTATACTAGATGAAAAAGTTCTAGAGGGCTGATGTACATAATGCCTATAGTTAATGTTAACCAAGAATTCCAAGAACAGAGACCTGGTTGAAATAAAAAGGCATTTATTTCAGGTTTGTTAAGACTGCAGCTTAGGAGACAGATTCAAGAGTCTCTTGAATTGTGTTCCACTGGACTATGTAATGGGGGAAGCTTGTAAAGACAAAAGAACACAAGGTTACATAAATTGTCAAGAATTACGATTGGAGCTGGCAAGAAGTAAAGGCACTTGTTAAGCAAGAATTGGTAGGGATTTGAAATGATTATGTAGTTGTGAAGAGGGGGAAAACTTTGAATCTACAAGGTTGTAGCTAGCAGCTGCCAGCAGATATTGTTTTGAAACAGCTGGTGGTGTCCTTGAGTTTGATATACTTAAGAGAAAATTCATGTTCTCGGCGTTGCAGGGATGTGTCTGAGACCAGAACCTCAATGGCTACCTGACTTCATTTCTGTATGCCTGAACTATGATTACTCCTTTATAATTTCAATTTGTCCTTATTAGTAATACTATATTGCACATTTCACCATTTACACTTTTCTTGTCTCAAAAAGCCCTTCCTATTTGGACCACCAACAAAGATGATGCTGTTGAAAAGCTACCCAAGGACTCCTGAGTCATTCCCATGCCTTCCTTATCAGCTGATGTTACTCACTTAAAAACTTCTTTCCCCTGTGCCCCAGAAGTTTGAATTACTCCAAAGCCTGTTTTCAGTTTACTGCCCCACATGTGGAGATGTATACTGGCTACATTATGGAAGTCTGCAGTCAGCCAATTTTGCTCTTTTGATGGAGCAAGAACTTTGGGGTTCCAAAGATCACCACATCAAGGAGTTATTGAGACCAGGGGAAGACAATTATCTGTCACCCACACAAGTATGGAAGATCTGAAGGTGTTAGAGACCCAGTGAAAGGGGTGGCTAAAAGCAGTACTTGAAGCCTTATTGAACTGGGAGAAGTTGTAGCATTATACCCAGAAAATGGGTCTATTCTCAGTTGATTTCCATTAATGGTTTGTTGAGGCGTTCACAAAATTTATTGGCATTGATCCAAGAACAGATCAAAATAGCCCACTAACCCTAGCCACCTTTATCTTGGCTTTCATGCAGACTCTTCAAAACCAAGTTAAGGAAAATGTGGTAAGATGGCAAAGGCAGACTCGTAGTCAGATTTTAGCAGCAACTACTCAGTTTTGGGATAATCCTGAGAAAGACAAGGAACACATCAAAGATTGCTGGGTTGGCTGCTCACAACTCTTTCCTAAAGCAAATAGAATAATCCCTGCTCTGGTCAACCTATGAAGGGAATAAAGGAAGAATGGAGAATGAATGCCATTTTTACAAGAAACCAGAATATTGGAAGATAGATTGTAGAAAGAGATGCTGAAGGACACAGGAGCAAGGGAATCAGGGAAGCCCAGAAGGCTAGGGAATAATTGGCAAACCACTTAAAGTAAACAGATTTTAGGTATCTCATAGGTGGGAACTGGTGATACTGGTTCTACTTAATATGAAGTTTTCTCAGGAATTTCTCACTTTCCATTTGGTGAAGAAAGGACCAATGCAGCTGTCACGTTGTTAGTCATGTTCCTTTTCATTCTTGTTCCTTTTCCTCCTTGATTCCCATACAGATTGGTACCCAGACTGAGGAACATGCATCATTACTTTCTTCTGATTCTCCTGTAAATCTACCAGGTCCTCCTTGGTTCCCATACAGATTGATACCTGGACTGAGGAACATGCATCCTTACTTTCTTCTGAGTCTCCTGTAAATCTACTGGGGAGAGACCTGCTGTCAGAAAGGCTACCATTTTCTGTATCTTGAAGGCCCAAAAGTGGAGCATCTTAAGAAAAGCCATTTTACTTAGTTACCATATGCTTTCTGAAAGAAAAAGGATCTGTAGAGAGTGGTAGTCATCCATGCTGGAAGAGCACCCTGAGCTGAAACCAATTGATGTATCACTTGGGCCCTAGGGAATAATGATACTGATTTCATTTGAGATATAGAATTAGTAAAAACCGTTTACCAAAAGGATAAGTCATGGCCATATGTAAAACAGTATCCTTTGTTAGGGGTTCAATTAAAAATAATAAAATCAGTAATAAAAAATTTAGAAAAACAAAGGATACTTTTTAAAAGGGCACTCATTCTGTAATACTCCCATACTTCCAATAAAGAAGAAAGAGAAATTTGATAAAGATGACCCTTATATAGATTTGTACAAGATTTTAGAGAAGTAAATAATTCGTAGTTCCATTAATCCATATAGTTTCTAATTCTGCAATTCTTTTCTTCTGACTTCAGTACTATTGTCTACAAAGTTTTTCTTTGTAATTGATCTATGTTCTGCATTTTTTCTCCCTCCCTCCTTCCCTTCCTTCTTTCTTTTCTTCCTTCATTCCTTCCCTCTTTTTTTCTCTTCCTCTAGCATAAGAACCTTGTTTCCTTTTTCTTGTGAAGGAGTCCAATATTTATGATACAGGATCTCTCAAAGATTTAGGGACTCTTATTTTCTCTAGTCATTTACAAACAAACACACAAACAAAACCTAGAGAAATGTTTTCCTCAGGGGGATCTATAATTATTCAAATTTAGAACCATTTTGGTAGCCTCAGAAATTAGAGAAAAATGAAAAATTGACACTTTAGCTTTGTGACATTTCTTTGCTTCACAGTAGCAAAGAGGCCCATTAGGCAAATTGCAATATTGCTTAACTGAGGACATCTGTTGTCAGCTACAGGCCACAGAATGTTACAATCTACAAGTCAGCTCACTTTGCAGATATAATCGACTACTAACAGTGAAAAAATTTAGACAATATGGGGACAAGTACAATATTATACAGTGGATTCTAGTTTTTGCAGAGTAGGAAAAAACTGCTGATTTACATGATAATTCTCCAAATTTCTGCTTTGGCCCCTAGAATATGAAGATGCTTTTGAAACCTGAAATTGCCTATCACCTTTCTCCCAGCTTTGGGGATTCCAAATTTGGGGAATTTTAACATTTGGATATTCCAAATTTTGACCTGATTTATCTGATCCTCTGACTCACTTTGCATATTTAACAATGCTTACTCAAGAGTCTTGTACTTGGGATAAAAGTGGCTCCCTTATATCTTCCTATGCTCTGGTAACTTACAAAATTTTGGAAGCTGAAGTGTTGTCTGGAATTAAATCTGCACAAGCAGACAAGTTAATAGCAGTTAGTAGAGCTATAATTCTTGGTTCTAGATTTAAAGTGAATATATTCATGTATATATTTATGTATATTCATTTTCCATGAATAGTCATGAATTTTCATGAATTTGATATATATATATATATATAGATATATATATAAATATATATGTGCATATAATTAATAACTATATGTTTGGTATCTGTCATGCTATAAAGAAAACTTTTTAAAAAGATTTTTACTTCAGTGGGAACTAAATAATCTCATAGAAATTTGTGAGGGGCTTTACAATTGCATGCTAAAATATCAATAATTTATTTTGCATAGAGAGCTGTGAAAGTTGTTATTAAAACATGACAGACTCCAAATTTAGAAGTTTTACTTTTAATACAATAAGAAAGATTTTTTCCATTTCCAAAAACATGCTTCATAGAAAAAATAGGCAAATGGATTATAAAAGGGGCTAGAAGAAATTTGACTGGATCATAGGAATTAACTAAAAACACAATTCCTATATCACAGCTTGATTAGATGTTGTGTCATAAACAAAATCATCTGAATAAAAAAGGTTTATTGCAAGGGGAACGGGTGGCTTATGCTCAAAAGACTCAAACTCTCCAATGGGTTTCAGGGAAGAAGTTTTAATAGGCAAAATTTGGTGGGAGGGCTGCAGGGTGTGAAACCCTTGTCTGATTGGTTGGTGGTGAGATAATGGTATGGTGTTCCTGGAATGTCAATCATCAGCCTTCTTGTTCCAACCAGGCTGGAGTCAAGTGCTTGTGTTCAGCCTGAAGTTATCATCCTCCACCTGGGGTGGGGTTGGGGGGCCGCTTAGTTCCCACAGAAGAACTCAGAGATATGTATCAAACTGTTATGTACCTCCCCTGAGGAGGAACCAGGACCAGGTTCCCCATCACTGCACTATTGTTTCTTTCTGCATTCCCTCACTCTCTTAATTAGTAGCTGTTTGAATCTGCCCTTTGGAAGGTCTAGGAGGCTGAAAGCCTTTTTTCTACAAACAAGAAACAGGGGGAACAGGGGACACTGAAAGGCTTTTGTGCCCGGGAGGGCCCCACAGGGTTCTGCATAGTTTCAATACCAGAGCATTTGAATCCAATAATGAAAGTTGTGTTATCTCTACTGTTGTTCAGGAATTATGCATATGTTTGCAGATTCCTATACGTTATCATACACCCTTCCTCAAATTTGGAATTTGAGGGGAAGGCTGAAGGGTATGTAACCCTCCTCTGATCGGTTGGTGTTGAGGCAACAGTATGGTCGTCTGTTAGACTACAATCAAGTAGAATGATTGAATCAAACTTTTAAAAAATTCATTGGCTAAGATTCATCTATCTAACTGGTTGAAATGGCCCAGAGTTTTACCATTAGCCTTGCTAGAATGACCCCTGCACACAAACACAGAATCTCTCCCTTTGAATGTATGTTTGACAGGCCTTGAATGTATGAATTTGAGTCTGAGATCATGCCCTCTATTGGACTTCAGTGAATCTTCTCATAATCACAATCATTTTCAATACTTAAAAGGGTTTCTTTCTTCTGTAGAAACCCTGAGGCTTAAAGCCATAAGGATCTGGAAGGACCTGTCCCTATGGACAGGGATATTTCGTCTATACATAGGTGTTCTATAAGAAAGATAGACTGTTACCCTGCTGATAAGAGCCTTTCAAGTGTTACTGATCATCCATTCAGCTCTCAGAGTTAACAAAAACTCACAAGAATTCATATTTCCCCATGTAAAGCCAGCACAACAGGACTGGACTGTGGTTCCCACAAAGGATTTGAAACTTAAGTTTTCAAGACTAACTGATACTAGTACTGAACTCAAATGAAAACAAGTGTTCTAGAAAACATTTTTCTCGTAGACTATCTTGCTGTCATAATCACAGTGAGGTTATTTTGATTACTTTAAGAATCACAGTTCACTAGAAAACAGAAATTACTTGTTATTTTTTGTTTTCTTTCTGTCCTCCCAGTAATGGCTCCCACAGCCTCATTTCCCATCAGCTCTAAACTGTCCCGCCAGTATAAGCAGGGTCTGGACTTATAAGTCCAACAATCTGATTAATGATAGAGTAAAAGAGAGACCATCTTTATTAGTAATTTTTTATAATAACAAAGTAAAAGTGACTAACATGCCTCCAGCTACTCAATCCTGAAATGTGAAACACGAATATTTTAACTGGTTTGATTGGAAAGATGATGTAAAAATTCTAATTAATAGAAAAACAGAAATTTGGAATTGTAATATAGAGACTGCAAAAGACAGGGTTAATGTTACTTGGTTAATTCCAGGGTGCAATTTCTCTCCAGTCCCAATATAGGTCGATAAATAAATATTAATGCCTGTTATTCAGGGAGCTTTTGTTAACTGTTATAATAGTATAACTATCGATTTAGACCCAAAGTAAGCAAAACAAAACAAAAACACCCACAGGATGGGTTTGTTCTAAAGACTTAAAACAGTTAGAGCCATATACATTACACATTAGAATTTCAATCTGTACCTTTCAATGGGGCCTCATAATAAGACTTTTATACTACATGATGGCCATGGATATCATTGTGTTTCATATCTGGGGAAATTATTTGTAAAGATAAAACAATTAGTAAAGGGCCTAGAATCATATAAATGTGATGGTATTTATGTAATTCTCTAAAAGGCAGGAGAAATTTATTGGGCCTTGCAAGAAAAACTTAATTAAAAATTTAGACTATTAGGATACAGAGTTAAGCTACTCCTTACACTTAGGTGGGGAAAGATTTCATAAGAATCCACCACACGATATTTAGATAGTTATTCATTGAAAACCCAGGCAACAAAGATATCACAACAATTTGTAAAATTCATGTATGACTAGGAAAAATTGTTATTCCTTGCTAACTAAGAATTTTATTTAACCTTTTACCATTGATATGATATAGTCAAAGGTTATTTCCCAAAGGCAAATAATGTACTGATTTTTTTTTTTAAAAATCAGTAATTCTGCTATTCCATCACAATTTTGATAATTGCTTTGCTTTATGTTTCACTGTGTATTTACTGGATATTTAGATGGTTGCAATTTGCCCAGAGAATGGTAGAAATAGCAATGGACATAATTATAATATTGTTACTATTTAATAGTAACACAGGCAGGAGTTGGAAAAGGCAAATAAGAATTAAAAATAAGAGACTTAATTCTTCATGTTGAAAATAGCAAAGAGATGTCTCTGACCACGACTTCTCTCTTCTTAGAGCATTTGCTTGAGAAAACTTGTAATTATAAGCCTCTTCTTTGTCACTTTGAAATGTATATTTATTGTTTTAAAGCTAATTAGGCTTCTTGCCAGCTTTAAGACCCAGGAATGTCTTTCTCAAGACCTGGGGAACATCTTTGAAATGTAATCATCAAGGAAGACATCAGCTGTATCTCTGAGTTTTGTGGGAGGGTAGGAACCTAACATCAGTGGGTGCCTCACTCCAAGTTGGGAATCTAGCTCTTGTCATAAGGATACAAGATGTTTATGTTTCCACTGGATAATGCCAGTTAGCTAACACACATGGTCACCACATTGCCAAGTGAGTTTAGGATGAACTTGGTAGGACAGATGCTGTTGTCAAGTCTCTTACCTGAGGACTAGTTATTGTTTATCTTGAGACCATTTATGTAATGGGGAGTATCTGATTAGCTGTATAAAAAGATATTGTTTCTTTCTTTCTGCAGTCTCTTCGGTGGATTTCCTGTGATGTATATCACATTCTGGTTTATAGTTTTCTTTCTCTTCTATCTTTGTGGAGAGGCTTTTAAGGCTGGAAGATTCTGTTTTTAATTATATTTCCTCAACTCAACCTAAATATCAAAGGATATCAGAGTAACAATTCTGATGTTCACCCCATCACTGAAATTGGGGATTTAGATTTAACCATGATCTTCCACTCAAAAATAGTTACACATCTAAAAATGTACTTCAGAATGACTACCTTATGATCTGTGAATATAAGAATCGTTTTATTCATGAAAATAACTTTTCTCAAAGCTAAAACGTAATTTTTCCTCTATTAAAGAATTTTGAATCACTGAAATGTACTACCTGTATGCTCCTTATTTCCAGTAAATTAAGTTATGTAGGGAAATGGTTGATTGTAAACTTGGAAAAAAGATTTCATTTGAATTGAAATATATATATATATATATATATATATATATATATATATATATATATATATCCCGATATAATGTTGTTATACTTAAAATCTTATTACCAAACATAATCTCCTACAGCAAATTCAATAGTAAAAACTGAACAAAGGTAAGACACAACTAATAAGAAATAATATTGGATAATGGACAACATTGCTTACAAATGTAATTGAAATGTAAAAGAAACATTCTGTATATGATCTATTAAAATGTACTTTATGTATATAACAAGTAAGTTAGTCTTGTGATATGCTTTTAAATTAGATTTTCATTTCTTATTTATTTATCCAAAAAATTGCTAAGTCTCTCCTTATAAATGCCATTTATCTCATGCATTTTCATAGTATGTTCTGAAGAAATACTAATAGGAAAATATATGCCAGAAACTATTTGGTAGATTATGTATTTGACTTGGATATGTGTATGAGTAATATTTTCAATGAATTTCAATGTATCATAAGTTCAGAGAAAAGTGTTTCAATTTTAAAAATAAATAGGTACTGGTCTCAGCATAATTTAATATAAGCTTGTGCTTCTTTTCCATTTTATTTTAATTATTTCCTTTATGTTTCCAGATGACCATTGGCAAGTAACTCAATTTTCTGTGCATTTTCCACTTTTTTATGATAAGTATTTATACTTTACAACAAACAAATATCATGCTGTTTTCTTCATTCATTCATTCACGAATTCATTTTTAAGCTACTACATACTAAATGCCTATTAAATGCCACATGTTGTTCTGCATGCTTTCTCACCTCTTTGGATATCTAATTGGCATTTCAAAATTTATACCAAAATTGATCTTTTTCTAACATTAATTTTTAAAGTGAAATGTTGTCCCCATTTTATGGAAAGATTCTTCCAAACACCTAGTTTTTCAAACTATAAACCTGAAGTCCCAATTCCCCCACCTTTCTTTCATCACAGCCTACAAGTTATGCATTATCTAGTTCTGCCTATTTTAACCCCTAAATAATTCAAATCTCTTTGCTTTTCTGTATCTCCACAGATACCAGCCTAGACGTTTCTACCTAGTCTCTACCTAAGGAAATGCATTCCTTCTTAGTTGTTTCCCTGAGTGCATTCTTCCCTCCTTTAACTTGTTTTTCATACTGCAGCCAAAGAAACATGTACACAATGGAAATACTAACTCCCCCCACCAGGACCCTGTTTCAAAATTTTAACAGTTTCCATTGATGTGGGATAAAAACTGCCATCTTAACATGAATTAGGAGAATATAAATGATTTGACCCTTGCTCATTTTATTCTTTACAGAGTCTCCAACACAGCTCCTTTTCCACCCTATATTCTTCCTGACATATTTCACTTTTCCTCAAATGATTCATTCTCCCTTCTACTTAAAAACATTCTGCTATGACTTTTCCTCTTCCCGGAATGAATTTTTCCCTCTCCCTCATCTACCCTATTGCCACAAATCTTCAAGGTTCAATTCATTCATGATCTCACTGAGAAAACTTTATTCAAACCTCTAGACTTAAGTCCTTATATTATGACTTAAGTCCTTATATTATTAAAATAAATATAATATTATTGGCATTTTAATAAAATAATTGTGTAATTGGTTCTTCAATTTCTATCTCTTATTCTAAACTTCAAGCTCAGAAAAGTGCTTTCTTGTCTTGTTATAACTGTAAATGCATCTATGCAAGTGCAGCTATGTAAACAGTGGTAAGGTTGGCACTTTGCACATAGTAGGTGGTCAATAAATATATGAAAAATAAATATATAGTATAATATTTAATTTATTCTCATTTCACATTTTCTGCCATAAACCTGTATAGTGTAATTTATTATTCCTCAAATAAATGCATTGAGGTATATAGACAAGAGAAACAAATAGAAGAGTAATATTTTCTCACTTTTAGGTTTTTTGTTTCTTATAATTTTTAAATTTGCTAGCATCTCACTTTCTTTTTTTCCTTCCTCTCAATGCCTATATTTATGGTGCACAGCCTCAGGAATACAAAAAAGATGTGATCACAAGAGTGAAAAAGAGAGTCTTTACTTCTGTTTGAGCTGTTAAGTGGATGGTCTAATGCCTTCTAATTATGTGGATGAAACTACATACAGTAATTAGTTTATTTTATTTTCTGAAGTGAATATTTATTTTACTAAGTAAACCATCTGATAGTTTTAACAAATCAATGAAGTCAAAATATTTAAATGGTGTTTAAATGCAGGCAGAATCTAATACAAATAAAGGCTTTTCCCTCACACCTGGGAAAAGTTGGGCCAAATATTGAAATAGGTTGTTCACTCAACACAGCCAGTTCAAGATTTTTTAAAATCCAACTAATTATAAGCATGTGTAATGTGACCACCTGGTAATTTAAAAATGCCAAAATTACTGTGTTGGGCAAAATGTTTCAGCCCAATTTTTGCCAAGGGAATTTTGTTTTTCTGTAAGAAAGGATGGCCTCTGTCCTGAACTAGACAGCACTTTAAAGACGTCCTGGAATTGATTGATGAAAGAGTGCCATTTCACTTCCCTGATCATCCTTGGTACATCAAGACATGGATTGAAAAAGCTGATAGTTAAGAGAGGGTTTGTAGTCAACTGGGATTTTGTGTCCACTGATATTTCTTCTTCCTTATATTCTGTAACCCCATAATTTTCACATTTTGAAAGAACTTGGTTGCTTTTCTTTTGGTTCTATAGCTTTAAAGATTTTCCTAAGAATGAGAATGAACAGAGCTTAAAAATATTAGGAAGATAAATAACAAATGCATGTTTGGGATAAATGGAATTGCTACTCATCCTAATAGGAAGCAAGGGCATGTTGGGGATGGCAACCAAGTTCACAAAGGTGGAGAGTGGCTAAAGACATGTGTTTTATAAAGAACTCTTCTTCTCCTTCCACCTTCCTGATAGTTCTGTCTTGCTTTTGTGTTTATTTGTTTTTTTTATTGGCTGGCCTATCTTCATTCACATTTAAATATAAAAGTTTTACTGTTTACTTCCTCCTTTCCTTTTAAAGATTTTCTCAAGAAGATTTAGCCTTCTCTGTATTTTGAACTATATCCTTTTTACTTCATTCATATCTAATTAGTATCTCCAGATATTATTTCTCTATTGACCCCAAACATTAGGTGTTTCAACTAATAAATCTAATAAATATATTTTCTTGAATAATATATAGACAACTCAAACTCAGTCAGTAAGTGGTATGACATGACTAGATGATTTCTTTGCACTCCTTGGGCAATCCTTGAAGCAGGGATAAGGTTAGGGAGATTTTCACATAATCTAGATTAGGGTTTCTCTACCTTGGCACTGTTGACATTTTGGGTCAGATAATTGTAGCACATTTACTATCATCCTTGGCCTCTATACACCAGATCCCATTAGTACCCTGCTTCTAGTTGTATCACAAATATAACTAGACACTACTAAACATCCCCTTGGGGGTAAAACCACCCTTAGTTGAGAACCACTGATCAAGATGATAAAGATCAATATTAGGACCACAGCAGTGAAAATGGAGAAGTAATAAAAGCATCTTGGAGGAAGATGCAATGAGATTAATGACTGAGTATATGAGCTTAGGGAGGAGGAAGAATCTCAGGTTGTTTTCTAGTCTGGTTATTAAGGACTTCCTAAATTTCAAAGTCTCATACCTTTGTAATGCTTTTACCTTCTATGCCTTTTTTTTCATACTATTCTCTTTACCCAGATTTCTCTTTGATCTCCTTATATATGCCTAATAAAATTCTATTAATCTTTGTGGCCTAACTCAACTATCACTCACCACCATTGTGATTACTTTTCTACCCTTACACTCTGAGAATATTTTCGTTCTTCTTTGATTCATGAGTTATCAGTAATGACCATATTCCCCATGTCTTTACTGGTAAAAACTTGCATCATTTTTATATCCCTTCACAACTTATTATATTGTATGAAATATAATAAGTGCTTTAAAAATGTTGAATGGTTTACTTAGTGAATAAGATACAAAAAGACATTTTTTTTTCAGAGTGAACAATTATTGTTGTTTAGATATTCAACATGCCTTAACATTATTATTTATTTTGAAATAATATGTTAACTCTGCAGTATCTGTATATTTATTTTCAAAAAATTGTTTGGATAGAGCAGGTAAAATATGAATATGAAGCATAATTTCAGGAACATAAAGTATGGAAATATAGAACAATGAAATTTATATCTGTAGAAACCAGAAGTTTATCAAGTAACCTAATAGCCCTTTCATATATAGCAAAATAGATGGTCAAAAATAAACGTAATGAAGTTAAGTGTTTCTCTAAGAAACAGAAATCTTGCTTAACATTAGTTAATACAATTTCCTTAATATTTTCATAGGTTTGAACAGAGAATATGGGCCTGGACTAAAACAAATGCAAAGGGGGGCTAGGGATAGAGTCTATTTTCCATAGCTTCAAAAAATGAGTCTAAAAATTTAATCTATAAGTATACTTCTACATTTTCTAGAGAACATGTAAAGGGTCATACATACACTTAGAAAAATATTTATAAAATAAAATTGTAAAATATGATCAATTCATTATACACAGAATAAAGGATTAAAATAAACTTTAGGAGCCAGGTATGTCAAAGTAACTTTTACAAAGCTTTGTATCCATGTGTTTGAACCCAGGGAATTGTCTTTATTCACACACCCTCTTATTCATCCCCACTGAGCTATTGTAAATTATTTCACTAATAAACTTCATCTGGAATTTCTTTAATCCTAAAAAATTATGCTCTTCTTGTTATGAGGAATATGATGGTATTTTGAAGTTATGTAATGTCAGAGAGTACAATTTTTGAGTTTAAAAATAGCCCTTCTATTTTTAAAATTTAAAATATAGAGAAAATGTTCTAGTTTTATTGTGTTGTCTAGCAGAATTCTGGATTATCCTATCAATATTTACTAATTAACTGTTATATAATAATATTTTACATTGTTTAAATATCAAAATACAAAAATAGTTCCACAAACAGTGAAAATCTGAAGAATTAAATGTCTGTTTTGTCTATAAGACCTCGACAAATGAGTTCATTTGGGATGTTTTGCTGAATTTGGAAAAACCAAATATTACAATGATCTTTTACAGAAAAAAGCCCTCTGTTTACTACACAGGCACGTTATTTAAAATGATCAGAAGATAGAAAATAAACACTACATATTTGCATTAATGGTTAAAAAATAATTTCCTCTAGCCACTTAGGCAGAACCATATTCCCATTATGCTAATGCGGTTGTTGTTTTTCATACTCTATTTATCTGCCTCCATATAAAATTCATTAGATCCACTTCAATGTACAGATTTTAAAATCAGTCATATTGTTATTATCTCTACCATGACATATGTAAAACCCCAGACTTCCTTATACTCACCCTCTTCTACTTCTCACAATTCACTTTAACACATAACACACACACACTCACACACACACACACACACACATATATATCTTGGCTCTGGAATATGGGGAGTCATAAGTTGGTAGTATTTTTGTAATTAAGACCACAGGCTTTATTGTTTGACTTAAGTTTGAATTTCTCCTCAAGCATTTGTTATTCATGTGGCCTTGGCAACTTGCATCACTTACTGAAGCATTAATTTTCTCATTTTTGAAAATAAGACTTATAATTCAGTGCTGTGAAGATAAATGAGAGAGATACTGCATTTAAAGTGCTTGGCTTAATAGTTAGCTCATAGTAAACCTTAAATAAATATTAGTAAAAATTATAATTAAATCACTGGCATAGCAAACTCTGGGGTTATAAAATCTTACAGTGCCTGCAATTTGGAAATTGTAGTTAAATGTTGAAGTCCTACAAAGTTAATGAAAAGATTTAGGCTCAAGAATCTGAAAATATATTCATCAGATTAATATGTAAGGGACTAGGACCAGGAAAAGGAAATAGAAAACATCTTTTGAGAAGGGTCTAAAAACCAATTTTACTATATAGAGAAAAGAGTTCTTAACTCTTCAGAAGTAGAGGATATTAGAACAATTTTCAAAGGTCCCAGGGTATAAAGGGCTGGTGAGAAGAAGAGTTAACCCGTACAAGGGAAAGCGAAGCAAAACAAAGAAATCACCTCAACCGATCACCTTCCCAACTGCCATTTTTCCAGTTTAGTGTGTTTCAGCTAGAATAGACTAATGCTGCTATTTCATGACTGCTCTCTTTTACACTTTTTTTCTTCTCCATTTCATTTTAGTCATTATTGCCTGACTGATCTTCTTAATCCATAATTCTGTTTTTTTTTTTTTTTAAAAAACACATCATTTGTGCTCCATCACTTACACAGACAATGAAAATTTTCTATCCCTGGTATGCCAGGACCTTTATTACATGGCCTCAACTTGCCTCTGCAACATTTCTCAACTTTCTACCTTCTGTACACACTACATATTACTTGCTTTCAGTAAGCTTTCTTTTCTATTGGATGATAAAAATCATATCATTTATAATTGCAATAGAGTGTATACTCTGTACCTATTAAACATGAGTTGTTTTAAAGTCAAAAAAGATGATCATGTAAATCAGATTGGGAGAATCAAAAATGGTTTCATAGGGCTAAAGCTGAGTTGAGAGCTCCTAAGGGACAGTTAGAATCTAACTAAATTAAAAAAGGTAAGGTGGAATATGATTTCAGGTAAAGAGAATGCTTTGTATAATGGACAGCATGGCCATAGTAGGGGCTGAGGCTATATATGCATACACATAGGAGGCTTCATATATATTATATATATGACCAAGTTCTTAAAGAACATTTTGTGTTAATGTAAGAAGTTTGAGGAGTCTTTAGAATTTTCTATATATAAGATCATGTCATCTGCAAATAGAGGTAATTTTACTTCTTCCTTTCCAATTTGGATGCCTTTTATTTCTTTTTCTTACCAGGTTTCTCTGGCTAGGACTTCCAGTATTATGTTGAATAAAAGTGGTATGAGTGTGCATCTTTACCTTGTTCCCTATCTTAGAAGAAAACTTTCCAGTTTTTCACAATTTGAGTATGGTGTTAGCTGTGGGCTTGTCAATATATGACATTTATTATGTTTAGGTAAATTCTATACCTAGTTTCTTGAGGGTTTTTAAAAGGAAAGTGTGTTGAATTTTGTCAAATGCTATTTCTGCCTCTGTGGAGATAATCATGTGATTTTTATCATTCATTCTGAAATTGTGGTATATCACAGAGATGAAGAGTCATTCAAAACATGTAAAGTTTCAGTTATACAAGATTAATAAGTTCTAGAATCTATTGTACAACATTGTGCCCTTAGTTAGCAATGCTGTGTTGTGCATTTGTTAAGATGGAATCTCATGTTGTGTTCTTACCACAAAAGACACAAAAATGAAAACAAACCAACAAACGAAAACACAAAGGGGAAAAAGGAAACCTTTGGAGGTGATGGATATGCTTATTACCTTGATTGTAGTGATGGTTTCATGGGTGTATGCATATGTCAAAACTCAACAAACTGTATACTTTAAATATGTGCAGTTTCTCATCAATTATACCTCAATAAAGCTGTCTAAAGAAAAGTTTGAAATTTATTCTAAAGACAGTCTTTGAAGGACTTAAAGTGGGGAGTTTTGTGATAAGATTTCCATTTTTAAAAGTATCCTAAGAAGAATGCAGAGAGCAGTTTGGAAAGGGTACAGACTGATATAAGAAAGAGAAATAGAAATATTTAGTATTTTAGAAGGAAATATCTAGAAGCCCAAATAAAGGCAGCATGGGAGAAGCTGTTTCGAGTCAAAACAGTCTAACAAAAAATGTTGAACAGATGCAACGAGATTTGGTGACTTCATAGATGTGACGGGGTGATGCCTGCCGTTCAGAGGAAGAAGTCCAATATAATTCACAGGTAAAATTTGCTCAGGCCATGAGGTACTGACTCAAAGGATCTGGTACTTTTCTGGTATAATCTGTTTTTATTTTTTTGTTTGTACAAGTTTCAGGATATCTTTCTTTGTGGCGATAGATATGTACTGGGTTGGCCAAAAAGTTTGTTCGTATTTTTCTGCAACATCTTGGAAAAACCTGAACGAACTTTTTGGCCCAACCAATATTTGAAATAAGTGGATGATGTTAATTTCATTCCTAGAGAAAGTTCTCACGTTAAAAAAAAAGGCAAAAATTTATGGTATTTGGAATTTAACTTTTGTCACTCAAACTTAAATGGATGAGATTTGCAACATTTCTACAATATTGATTTTTTTCAGTGATTCAAAATGTTCACTGAATGTTGATTTTACAGCATTCATAGCTAAAACTTTATTAAACCCTCTTGCACTGTTGTTGGGAATGTAAACTGATACAGCCACTATGGAGAACAGTACGGATGTTCCTTAAAAAACTAAAAATAGAACTACCATATGATCCAGCAATCCCACTACTAGGCATATACCCTGAGAAAACCATAATTCAAAAAGAGTCATGCATATATACACTACTAAACGTAAAATAGATAGCTACTGAGAAGCAGCCGCATAGCACAGGGAGATCAGCTCAGTGCTTGGTGTCCACCTAGAGGGGTGGGATAGGGAGGGTGGGAGGGAGACACGAAAGGGAGGGGATATGGAGATATATGTATATGTATAGCTGATTCACTTTGTTATAAAGCAGAAACTAACACACCATTGTAAAGCAATTATACTCCAATAAAGATGTAAAAAAATAAATCATATACCTCAGTAACAACTTACTTATTGATATATGACTAACTACAATCATACTAAAACTAGAATATTATTAATATTAATATTTATTATATAATAAATTCCATTTAAAATTACCTTTATTTGGCAGCACTCACCACTCATTGTTAATATTAAGGGCTAGTAAATTCATCTAAAAGTCTCAATATTGGGACATGATTCAATGTGCAAAATGCTGTATTAGGCACTTTAAGTAATATATTATGCATTTAATTCATTTGTAAGTTATTTTTAGTGAGGTTTTTTTTTTGTTTTGTTTTGTTTGTTTGTTTGTTTGTTTGTTTGCGGTACACGGGCCTCTCACTGTTGTGGCCTCTCCCGTTGCGGAGCACAGGCTCCGGACACGCAGGCTCAGCGGCCATGGCCCATGGACCCAGCCGCTTCATGGCATGTGGGATCCTCCTGGACCGGGGCACGAGCCTGTGTCCCCTTCATCGTCAGGCAGACTCCCAACCACTGTGCCACCAGGGAAGCCCTTTAGTGAGTTTCTAAAAATCTCATTTGGTAAGACTGAGTGTACTTAGAGTATGAAATATCAAAAATACTTTCAGACAGAGTTAGCTTCAAAGGGATACAATCTGTGAAGTTGCACAAAGCCTGGCACTCAGAAAGGCCACATGTCTGAACTTTAAAAGTCACCCCCACATTCACATTTTACAATTTAAGAGTCTTTGTTTCTTTCTATGAGTTTGATTTTTAAGATGCATTTTGCTTTCTAGGTCTTGAAGTAGCATTAAGAATAAAGACAGAGTTTTGAAAAATTGTGGACAATGCTTTCAGTGAGCAGATTTTCCTTGGTATTTTTAAAATTTTACCCTATTAAGTTATAAAATAATTTCTTTCTGGGCTTCCCTGGTGGCGCAGTGGTTGAGAGTCCGCCTGCCGATGCAGGAGACGCGGGTTCGTGCCTCGGTCCAGGAGGATCCCACGTGTCGTGGAGCGGCTGGGCCCGTGGGCCATGGCCACTGGGCCTGCGCGTCTGGAGCCTGTGCTCCACAACGGGAGAGGCCACAGCAGTGAGAGGCCCGCGTACCACACACACACAAAAAATAATAATAAAAAAAATAATTTATTTCTGCTATAGCAAGGGTGGGCAAGACCATGGCCTACACCCATCTAGTTACCTATTGTTTATGGCTGTTTTTGAGCTACGACAGCAGATGTTAGTAGTTATAACAGAGACAATCTGTCCTGCAAAACCTAAAATATTTGAAAAAGTTTGCCAGTCCCTGTACTGGAGCATGAGAAATATTATATATTGTATGTTGATGAATATTCCAGTGGGATTTTTGTTTATTGTAGGATGGGGGTCCACAACCCTTCATACCAGTCCCTGGCCTGTTAGGAACTCAGCCGCACAGCAGGAGGTGAGCGGTGGGGGAGCAAGTGAAGCTTCACCTGCCACTCTCCATTGCTCCCCATCGCTCGCATTACTGCCTGAAACATCCCACCCCAACCCCGTTCATGGAAAAGTTGTCTTCCACAAAACCAGTCCCTGGTGCCAACGAGGTTGGGGACCGCTGTTGTAGGACACCCACACAGCTGAGGTAGTCAGTCTTAGGACTTACACGAACACGGATATTTCATGTTTGTACTGGGTTGAATAGTGTCCCTAAAAAATCATGTCCATTTACAACCTGTGAATATGACTATTGTGAATGTTGTTGTCCCCCACAAAACTGGTTTGTTGAGATCCTAACTCCCAATGTGATGTATTTAGGAGGTGTGGCCTCTGGGAGGAAATTATATTGTATGGGTGGAGCACTCATGATGGGATTAATGCCCTTATAAAAAGACCCCAGAGAGCTCTTTCACCCCTTCTACCATGTGAGGACACAGTGAAAAAACAGCTGTCTATTAAACAAGAAGTGGACTCTCTCCAGACTCTGAGACAACTAGTGCCTTGATCTTGGACTTCCCAGCCTCCCAGGACTGTGAGAAATAAATGTCTGATGTTTAAACCAGCCAGTCAATTTTATTTTTATTATATCAGTCCAAACCATCTAAGACAGTGACTTTATTTGAACATACGGTCTTTGCAAATGTGATAAGATTAAGATGTAGTCATACTGGATTAAGGTGGTTACAAAATCCAATATGATCAATTTCCTAAGAAGAGGGAATTTGGGGCACAGGCACACACACAGAAGAAAGATTATGTGAAGATATAGAAACACATACACAGGGAAGAAGCCTATGTGACAAAGGAGTCAGATTGGAGCAATGAGTCCAGAAGCCAAGAAACACCAAGGATTGATGGCAAACACCAAAAGCTGCAAGTGGTAAAGAAGGATTCCTCCTTAAAGCCCTTGATCTGGCAGAAACCTTGATTTCAGACTTCCAACACCCCAGAACTGTGAGAGAATAAGTTTCTGTTGTTTTAGGTGACCCAGTTTGTGTTATTTTGTTACAACAACACTTGGAAACTAATACAATATTTTAAACAATTTTGATAAAATGCTCAAGTATACTTGAACTATTGAATTTTTTTTTCTAAAATTTTACTGGTTTAAAGTAGAAGATTAATGGTTATTAGTATTATAGCAGAAGAGTTACACTTTGAATAGGCTTGTGCCATATGGCAATTTTACAAAATACTTTATTCTTTTTTAATATAAAAATTGTATTGCATTTTAATTATCAACTATGACTTAGTGGGTCAACATAGTCCTCCAAAGATAAAATAGGATATATAAATGTTTATCTTAATATTCATTTAGTAAAAGACCAATCATTTTTATGATTCTTAAGAGCACACAAATTAAAGTTATGATGGAAACTGTAGCTTAATTTCTTCCTTTTATTACTTATCTCTGTTAATTTCATAACTGTTAAATTCTGTAAAGCAATTATTGCCAATCACTACAGCTCAAGAGCAAGAGCTACTTTATTTGTTAATTAAATACTTATCTAAGGCACTTCATTTTAAGTGTTAACAAATATTTACTTATTTCTTACTAAGAATAAAAAAAATATATTTGTAATTCAGGAGGACAGCCTGGATATCTAAACTATTGGATATTAAAAAATAATTTTGGCAAAATTACATAATCAAAGAAGGAACAGGAGAGCATGTGTAGTAACTCTGAGTGTCTTAGCACCCAATATTAGCAGTAATTTATCATCTCTATTTCTCCATAACCATCCTGCTGCATTCCAGAACGTTCTACATATTTTTGTGTTTTAAGGTACAATTGAGTGTATGTTACTACATTTGTCACCATGTAATTTGTGGATCACTTCAGAACCCCAAACAGCATTTATGAAATTTGCTAAGTAATTATATTTACTCCTGATAATTTCAATTCTACAGTGTAAATCAGCACAAGTGTGTCTAGCAAGTTATGTTTCTTCATCTACAGAGCCCCTGCTGTATATAAAGCATCCACTAGTAACTTTCTTTAACTCTCTTAATTGCTTGGAGCAGCCTGAGCCACTCTTTTCACCTAATCTGATACTTTCTGTTGTGTTTCATAAGAAAACATAATAGTCTGGAGAGGGGCCACTTATAATTACAAGAATTGAAATACAAACACACTCATGTCTAATTTAGATTTGGAGTCAACTTTGCAGCATTTACACATATATCTATGTAATACAAACATTTCAAGAAACTCTAATGGCCCAGACTCAGAGAGAAGGAAACAATAAGAGGAAAGAAATGCAAAATAAAACAGATGACTAACGTTTTGAAAAGATTATTATGTATTCTTTTAATATTGTATAATGATACTAAAATTCAAACTAATTTTATAACAAATCTTTTTTGTTTTATTAGGATTTTATAATTATATGCACTTTTCTTGCATTTATTTTCCAAAGAATCAGTTATGAATGTACACTCCAAAGTTGTTCAACTGGGTATTCATCGAACATGTTGTTTTTTTTCTACTACTTTTAATTTTGACATTCTGTTTCATCTAAATAAAGTGCATGAAACCAGATTTACCTGATGCTCTTAGACATGCTCAGTCTTTGATGCCTGTGTTTAAAATGAATGATTGGATGGATGAATATTGCTCTTAAACCTTTAAAATGCTGAAAAGGTGACCAGTAATATTTCTTGCAGTGTAATATCTTAGCTTTATGCACCACAATTAAATAGGAATTATTTAGTGAGTTCAGCTTATTTTACCTGTACAGTATATAATAAAAAAATGTAAGCTAATGTTTTAAAGTGTTTAAAGAAACAGAACTCTTAATATATTCTGCAGAAATTTTACTCAAGGAAACCTAATACAAGAAGCAGTTTCCTTCTGAAAATCTCAATTACCATACAAAGTAGAAGCTGTTACTAAAGAAACAGGTTCCCCTAGAACAAAACAAATGACTACATAATTTGAAATCTAGCTTGTACCTGCATGAGTGAGAGAGAACTTTTGATTCCATTAGTCCCTGTCACTCTCAGCAACATTGTGGGTATTGTGTAAAATTAAGTGAGGAAGGCAACATTAGCTGATGGAATGGCGAACACCTATTTAATAAAATCATTTTTCTTGTTTCCATTTACATTTTTAACGGATGATATTTAGACTATGGGCCTGCATGTACCAGGAAGCTGTGCAAGCACAGAGGGATGGCTAAAAATACTACCTATATCGTCATTGAAATAGCTGAAAAATCACATTGGTCCCATATAAGAGACATTCTTCTATTAATTCAAACGTGTTTGTCCTTAAGATTTTGGAGGTTGTCAAATCTTTTGAGAACCTGATTAAATCTAAACACTGACCAGAAAAGTACATACAGATACAAATAATTTCCATATTATTTTAGAGGGGCAGGTACTTCCTAAGCTCTCCTTGAGAGGTGATACATTCCAAATAAAGATGCCTATTCAAAATCTACCTCATGAGCAAAGTGTTTATTACTGTGTCTCTAGTTCACTGATATTTTATATCCGAGATTCACTCTTCTTGAGCCTTCAAAGACTTTGAATTCTCTGCTTAGATAATTTCTTTCACATGGTTTGGATATGGCCATAATAAATCTCTTTCTACTCCCAATTGGCACTAAAAATACAAAAGGATGATAAATGCATATTATTAAATATCATTTGCCAATGTTATTTTATATCTTTATAATAATTTTTCTTTTGGATGTGCCATAATTTACTTAACCATTATTTCATTATTCAGCATTTAGAAATATTTTCATAAATAATTGTACAAATCTCTGTCTTTTCCCTTAGTGTAAATTCTTAGGACTTGGAGTTACTTGGTTAAAAGTGTGAATGTGTTAAAATTATTGATGTATATTACTAAATGGGTCGACACAAAATAGAAACAATTTATACTTCCACCAGTGTTTGTTTTAAGATAAAGACTATTTCTATATATCCTCAGTAACTGGACAATATTCAGTTTTGCCACTGAAAAAAACAATAAATAAAAAATAAAATTTACTGTTACTACCTTATAAAAGGCATTATCTGGGACACAGAATAATAAAACAGATAATAGATTTTATAACAATTACAAGGCAAATGAAAATCCAGTTTCATGTGACTACTTTTTCTGATGATCTTTGCCAAAGCGAAAATTGTACCTGACAAAGTTAAACAGGCAAGACTTTACTCAAGGTTATAGGTGATAGAGACCATAACTCAGTTTGAGCTCAACTCCAATAAAACAAAAGGCAATGGGTTTTTTCCTGTTTTTTTTTAATTCAAGTATAGTTGATTTACAATGTTGTGTTAGTTTCAGGTATACAGCAAAGTGATTCAGATATATATATGTATATATAGATAGATAGATAGATAGATAGATAGATAGATAGATATAGATATAGATATAGATATATGTATATATATTCTTTTTCATATTCTTTTCCATGATAGGTTGTTACAAGATATTAAATGTAATTCCCTATTCTAAAGCAGGACCTTGTTTATCTATTTTATTTTTTAATTTTTTAAATTTTTATTTTATATTGGACAATAATTGATTTACAATGTTGTGTTCGTTTCAGATATATAGCAAAATGATTCAGTTATACATATACATTATGTATTCTTTTTCAAATTCTTTTCCATTTAGATTATGACAGAATATTGAGCAGAGTTCCCTGTGTTATACAGTATGTCCTTGTTGGCTATCTATTTTAAATAGTGTGTATATGTCAATTCCAAATCCCAACTCATCCCTGCCCCCCACCTTTCCCCTTTGGTAACCATAAGTTTGTTTTCTATGACTGCGAGTCTGTTTCTGTTTTGTGAATAAGTTCATTTGTATATATATTTTTTTAGATTCCACATATAAGCAATATCATGTGATATTTGTCCTTCTCTGTCTGACTTACTTCACTTAGTATGATAATGCCATTTGAAGCAACATTGTTTGGACCTGGAGATTATCATACTGAGTGAAAAGGCAATGGGTTTTTAAGCAGAGGTGAAAGTGTGAAAAAAATATGGGGAGACTTTAGGAGGGGTTGATTAATGGGAGGTGTGGAGCAGATTGAGTTATTCCTGAATATGCAAATATTTTTTCTTATTTGTTCCTATTTTCATGATCATTAAGCTTTGGGACTCAGATATCTGAACACAGTGAAACTTCAGGGAAGAAGTACAGAATCTTTCCTCAGTTGGATTCTTAAGTTCAGAGAACTTCTAAGTGACATCTGAGGCTTAGTTCAGAAAACATTCCCAGACACTTTATACTTGTGGGATCTGGATGTCCAGACAGACTGTAGCTAGATGATAAAATTTCTCTTGTTCAACATTTATGTTTCTGAGATCCTAACTCCACACTAAGCATTTGAACAGGAGATGTCAGTAATATTAAATGAACATATCACAGATTATTTTCTCATGTAGTATACAATCAGGCAGAGGTGATAAGATATGCATATAACCAGGTACACTCAAGAAGCATATGATCTACAGATGCCGCAGATAATCATGTATTTGTTTATAATTTTAACATTTTAACTTGCGTTTCTTATTGCCGTCTTGTCTTTGCCTTTTCTACTTAACTCATTAACTTTCATTTTTTTCTGCATACATCACTACTTTTCATAGTAATTGATTTTTTGTGAATATTCTATTGCTTCTCTCCTCAATGGAAAACATGCTGTTGTCTATTCATATATTTTTGTCCTTTCCTTCAGTTAATTTACTCAGTTCTAGCTAATATTCATTCTCAAGGTGAACTTTCTGCATTCAGAATATCTACTCTTTATTATAAAGTGACATCACACGAGTATTCAACTTTTCTGGGTTATAAAAGACACAGATATTGTGCTATTATGAGGCAAGTGCATTATGCCCTTCGCAAAAGTGCATGCTTTCTTCCTGTCCAAAGAAGGTTGCTACCAATTAAAGAAAAATGTCTTAAACATGGTAACTGCATTCAGTTGATATTGAAGTATGCAAAGGGACAGAGTTTTGGCATCATGCTTTGTTTCCTATTTTTATTTCCCTTAATAACTTCTGATAACATTTTGAAGTAATTCTATTAATATACACTTAAGGAAAAATAATTGGCACGTGGATGTTTCAGTCTTTCTAGCATTTGAGTGAAATTCATTATAATGCATGCATAATGTAACTTTTTATTATTAATATAAAACCTACCTAAAATTATGTACAACTTGCAGCTTATGCATCATGGATTCTTCAAGCAAAGAGGAGACTTAAGCAGTGACCAGGCCTGATGAGGAGAAAAGTAGATTTGGAGAGAGAGTGAAGCCAAGACAAGATGCAGGGGGCTCCTGCATCTCCCTTTGCTGGGCAGGCAAAATTGGCTGTCACTGTGCTGAGCATAAGCCTGGCTAAAGTGGAAACCTTGGAAATATGCAATGGAGGGGACTTTTCTCTGTTTCCTGCCAAGTAAAAAAAAAACTTACTATCTTCCTCAAAACATGAATGGAAGAGTCAAATCAAAAAGGCACCAGATAGGGCTTCCCTGGTGGCTCAGTGGTTGGGAGTCCGCCTGCCGCTGCAGGGGACATGGGTTCGTGCCCCGGTCCAGGAAGATCCCATATGCCGTGGAGCGGCTGGGCCCATGAGCCATGGCCACTGAGCCTGTGCGTCCAGAGCCTGTGCTCCACAATGGGAGAGGCCACAACAGTGAGAAGCCTGCGTACTGCAAAAAAACAAACAAACAAATAAAAGGCACCAGATAAAATGTTGTTAATGTTTGCAGGTCAAGAACTCCTTTGAAAAATTCTCCTAAATGTGGGGGGGAATAAATAAAATAACATGCATTGATAAGCACTGATAATTGTTCTATCACTTTTGTAGCTAAACAAGACACCCTCTCCCCAGCAGCAAATCGTAGACTCTAAGTTAAAACTTTCTTCATATCAGAAAATCACATGTTAAAAATGAAAATCTTGTTATTTTTTCCCCAGACCTAGATCTTTAGTGAGAGCATAAGAAAAGCCTGAAAGATTAAAAGGAGTTTTTGAGAAGAGATTTTTCTCACTGAGTCACTCAATTGAGAATTTCGATGACAATATGAGCCCAGAAATTCTTTTTAAAGACTCCTTAAGTTCATTTGTTTACAAAATACTTCAGCAAAAGTACAGTTTAAATCAGAATGTTATTTTCAGATACCTCAGATGTAGAAGAATTCGTTTGCTAGAATTTAGGTATTCAATGCGCAAACCCATTTCTACTCACCTCAGCTAGGATTTAGGCTGCTCTTTGCTTACCTAGCCAAACTGCCTTTCTGTTTGAGAAGAATTAGGTTACAAATCTCATCTGCTTGCCTTATGCATGCATTTGGCAGAGAAGTCACCTGCTTATTCCACAAAATGTATCCGGAGAAACATTTTTTTTCTTTAAGCTTGTTTACAACCCATTATTTATGTGATAGTCCCAGGGGAAGAATTTGTATAATTACTAGCTTCTTCTCTGCTTCTTTAGGCAGAATAGCATAGGTGTTAAAAACTTATCCAAAATCTAACATGCAATTAAAAATATCCTCTCTATAAGATCTATAGTTAGGTCAAATGTGCATAAATTAAAAAAAATTAAATACAACTTATTTGGATGATCACTTTAAGGAAAAACGTGGTAAACTAAATGAAAGCATCCTAGAAGAAAGGAAGCTCTCAAAACTGGAGTGATTTTGATGATGATGTCATTAATGATTTTCCAATAAGTAACACTAATTATTTTGGCACTAAGTTCCTGGTTTCTTCAAAATTAAAAGCTTATGTTCCCTCAGGGACATGAACTAAGCAGAGAGAAGTTCATCCTCACAACAGCTGAGCGGGCAAAGTATGTCAAAATGTCAGACTGTGAAACTGGAGTAAAAATGTAAGAGAGGGAAATTGCCAGTCTTTGTGCTTTTGTGGCCATTAAATCACATTTGGTATGAGAGTTGACATTCAAGAGTTCACAAATCACATATGATATACAGAAATATCTTTACAAAATAATAGAAGAATCCATCCAATACTAGACCAGTATTTCTTAATTAGTTTTATTGTCTCCCTCCCAAGAGATTTCTTAAATATTTTTCACCAAAACATTGCTCTTTTGAAATTTTATACACAGACATATGTCTATTTACTATATGTACACTTCTGCTTTACACATAAAAAGATTGAGGATTTTTTTTTCCACACACCCTCCACATGGGCAATTTTTGGCCTCATGGGGGCAATAAACCCCCATTACAAAAACATTCATTGACAGATGAAAAAATTCATGTCTGGAGGAATAAAATTTTTTCTTCAGATTCTAGATAATTGCCCTCTCATTCAATTTATCTTAACTAAGGATGACTTTCATTAAAAATCTATTTCTCCAAAAATTCATTTCTGATTAAACACAAAATAGGTACTTCTGTGAATTATTGATTAGCTTCTTTCCTGCAGTGTCGTTAATCCTAATATTAGTATACAATCTGTACCATGTACCCCCTCTACTAGTAGTAGTTCTACTACTACCTACACATTAACAATTGTTAATTTTATACTTGTAGCCCAGAATATTTCTAGGGCTGTATATTTCACTGAATGCTATACATCTTCAGCTGAAGAACCCACAGGTACCCAAGATAAAAATGTACACAGTACTTCTCCTTTTATAAAAAGTTTGTAATCAGAACTTTTTTTCTTCCCTTATCTGCCACTTCTATTTGTTCACTAATATCTATTGAACTCTGGGATTATAATCTCTCACATTTATTATAATCTCTCATGTTTATTCTTTAGCCTAATCATTCACACTATTCCTGTATTAGATCAACTCTCATCCTCCCACATCTACACTATTCAATCACTCTAACATTGTCTCTCTGCCTCTAGTTTTGCCTACACCAACTCAGTCATTTTCACTGTTACTTGGATAATTTCACTAAAACAGAAATCTAGCAATATAATTCATTGTCTTTAAAATGACTCCCTATTCCTCAAGAAATAATGTTAAATCTTTTTATCTGAACATACAAACCTGACACTAGTCTAACATATCTAGTCTTATTTTTAGCCACTTCTGTCCAATGTTAAAGCCCTATTAAGTTCATTAATTATACCAATTTCTGCAATTACTCCATGTGGTTATGATTTTCTGAGACTTTGTACATGACTGCTAACCCCTGCTGGCCTCCTTAAGTCAGCCTCCTGAACCTTCAAAATCCACTTCATGTCTCTGCTTTTGTAAAGTCTTCCTCTACTCTCTAACTGGAGTTTATTAATCAAGCTCATTTTATGCTACTTTAATATTTAGTATTGACTTCCAGTATAATAGTAATCATATTTTTCAAATATTTTTATATGTCTGCCTCTTTGATTATGCTTGACAACAAGAATAATTTAATCCATTTTTGAATCTACATCAACTGATTCAACTCAATATATACTTAGATATGAATGAATGGATAGATCACCAACAAATGAATGAAAGAAGTTGATGGGAGGCGATATGGCTGGAATAAATGAACTCATGAATATAAACCAAATTTCACTAGTCACTGAGAGCTTCCAATACAGTTATTCATATGCCAATAAAATTCATTTTGGGGAAATGGTATTATTTTCCATCAATAAATTAATATAGTTTCTGGCTTTTTCAAAAGAAAAAAACAGCCAAAATATACTAATTAGTGAGAAACTAATCATGTTTTCCTAATGAGGAACATAGTAACCTTGTAAATGTTTCAGTCCATAAGCCAGTGAGCCATTTCACAAATTTTAACAGTGTGTTTGCTGGTTCTCTGTATCCTTTTATCATATGCTTAACACACATGAAAACGAATCCCTTAAAAATGACATCCCTTAAAGATGTACTTGAAATATTCAAGTAAAATCAAAGTATTTTCTATTTTCTAGAGTTGATTTTAGCATCTCATGTCACCCCAGAGATAAATGAGCTAATTTTCTGTAAATCTATTATTAATCCTACCAAGTATCCATAAAATACCAAAATAGCTGATATCATGCATTATCCATTTAAATTAGGATAAGTATCTCAGTCAAATAAAAGGACTTGTTTTTTTACTTGAAGTTTGTCACTGGAGTACTTGAACCTGATGATGTTTTTTTCTCTTAGCCAAAGTCTGTCTAAAACATATTCTCCCTAAGCCTCATTTTGATAGTTATGAGATATTTTTGATTCTTCTTTTGGAAGTAAAAAAATATCTAATGCTTGTCAAATCTCTAAAGCTGTGGTCTGGTGTGAGTTTCAGAAAAGAGCAGAATCTCTAGGTGTATAGATGATTAATGAGAGAAGTCTGAGCACTGAAACACAGAAGAGAAAAAGGTTAACAGTGTGTATATGCTTAACTGGAATATTATGGAGAAACTGGAAAATGTCAAATATTGAACAGATATAGGATTAATTCAGGTTGAATTATATAATTAATTCCTTGACAGTTATTTATATGACATCTCTTAGGTAATAAAAACATAGATGGCAGAAATTGAAAGTAAAGAGATAAAATTTATAAATAAGATTGGTGATAAAGGGAAAAAGAGAAAATGTGTATCAGTAGAATATATCAAATTTTCCTACCTAGAAAATGTAAGTGGCTCAATTATTATTTATAACACATAAACTTCCAACAGCTTTGAATTCAGAACAAGAAGAAATTTGAAGTAAAAAACAGTTGTGTGGACATAACTATCCAGTCTATGTGGTCTAATTAGTTTAAGTTCTTTTTATTCAATCTGAATGTCAGAATCTTTCACTCCACTAAATCTCTAGTTCACACATGTCACAAATCACTCTCCTTCCCTTTCCATTATGTCCAGTAAAACTCTGCTCTGAGAGTTTGAGTCATAAAGAGATAAAAAGTAAAGGGAAATGAACATTAGGTTTTGACCCAATTAGTGATTAATTATTTTGTTGATATTTAATACTGCCATGCTCAAATACTCCTCCCATTTTGTGCTTCTCCATTTTTGCAAGAATTTATGTTCTCTAAATTTTCAACTTATTTTTGTTGTCCTTTTCTTTCCTGTTCTGTTTTTAGAAGTGAATCATACAGCAGTGAACAAAGCCAAATGTCAGGACAATTTAAAAGTAAACAAAACCAAAAAAACCTAACTGAGATGTATAAGCAATTAATTAAGATAAATGTAGATGTATTATAGATATGTATATATATATACTCTGTCTTCCAGTTATATTTCTGTTATGACTGTATGTAAAACTTTCAAGCTACAGTTTATTTTTTAAATGTTGAATCAAATGTATTTCCTCTGCAACACCATGGCTTACTTTATCCACTTTCAATATAAAACTAGTTTGACTTAATATACAGAAAGCTATGGTAGGAAATATAGTAGAGCTGTATGTAGGAAGGGTTAACAAAAATGCTCACTGTTTGTAAGATTAAAAATGCATCCAAGGAAAAACAGGAAGATTGCAAGTAATTAGGCAGTCCGGGGTTGATTTCCTTCCTGTACCAAACAATCTACATGATTTCTAAAATCTCCACAGCAAATGTGAACAAAATTATAAGGCAGAGAAAAAGATAAGAAATAATTACACAAACATATCTGTTAGTGTATTGCAACACAAAGTACCTTAAAGAAATTCAAAGGAACTGAAACCAATATGCAATATTGTGATTAAAAGAAAATGGAAGATGACTGAAATAAGATAGTGGATTGCACATTAATAATTAAATACAGGCATTGCATATATACTTACCTCTTGAAAATTTTAAATATGACAAATTTATGTGAAAAATATGAAATAAAATGCATCATTACATTAACTAATGAGATTAAATTATATTGAGATTCATTTTCTCTATTGATAACCTAATTGGTTAAAATGTTTCCAGTTTGGTACTGAAATTCCTGAATCATATCTGGAGCTATACAGTATTGGATTTGAGGAAGGTAGGATGATCTTCTTAAAAATAGAGAAACAATCTCACTCATTGGATTTTAAGTCAAGTATACAAACATATAGTCAAAAAGTCATTTTAGGGAAAGTGAATTCCAGACCAAGAAAAATGAAACTATGTCATCAATCAGAAATGATGGGTGGGGGAAGTCAATATTGGAAAATTGAGTCACTGACATAATTGTTGGACTTCTAGTGAAGAGGTCAATTATTAAATTTTCTTTAGTTATGTAGATAACTTGACACCGACAAAATACTAAATTCATACAACTAAACTTCCTTTGATTTTCTAAAAAACTACTTTATTGAGGTATGATTAACATGTAAAAAGCTGTACATATTTAGTTTATAGAATCATATATAGACTCACCACCGTTAATGCTGTAAACATATCTACTACCTTGCAACATTTACTCCCATCACCTTTCTTATTATATTTTTTTGTGTGGTAAGAACACTTGACATTATATTTATCTCCTTAATAAATTTTAAACAATAAAATATTGTTATCTATTGGCACTATTCTATATATTCGGTCTCCAGAACCAACTTTATCTTGAAAAATGGAAATTTTGTACCTTTTGACCATCACTTCCCATTTCCCCATCCCTATAGCCTCTAGCAACCACGTTTCTATTCTCTGTATCTGAGTCTGACTAATTTATATTCTACATATGGTGATATCATATAATATTTGTACTTCTGTGTGTGGCTTATTTCACTTAGCATAATGTTCTCCAGGTCCATTCATGTTCTTGTAAATAACACACTTTCCTTCTTTTTTAAGGCTGAATAATATTCTATTTTATGTATATATCACATTTTCTTTATTCATTCATCCATTGTTAAGCATTTAGCTTATTTCTATATCTTAGCTATTGTGAATAATGCTTCAATGAATATCAGAGTACAGGTACCTCTTCTAGATAATTCCTTTGCGTAGATACCCAGAAGTGGGATTACTGGATTACATGGTAGTTCAACATTTAAATTTTTAAAAGAAACTCCATATTATTTTCCATAATGGCTATAATAAATTATATTCCCACAAACACTGTACTAGGGTTCACTTTTCTCCACATGCTAGCCAACACTTGCTATCTTTTGTTTTTTAGACAATAGTTATCCTTACAGATGTGAGGTGATATTTTCTTGTAGTTTTGATTTGGATTTCCCTAATGGTTGCATCCCTGATGATTTGTATTTCCACGATGATGTTGAGCACCTTTTCATATACCATTGGTTATCTGTGTGTCTTATTTGGATAAATGTCTTTTCAGGTATATGCCCATATTAACATCAAGTTATTTGCTTTTTGAGTTTTTTGTTTGTTTGTTTTTTGTTATTGAGTTATATCAGTTGCTTATATATTTTGAATACTAATCCTTTGTCAGATACGATTTATAAATATTTTCTCTCATTCTCTTGGTTGCCTTTTCATTTTGTTGATTTTTTTTAATTGGAGTAAAATTGCTTTACAATGTTGTGTTAGTTTCTGCTGTATAATGAAGTGAATCAGCTACATGTATATATATGTCCCCTCCCTCTTGAACCTCCCTCTCCCTCTCCCCTCCCATCTAGGTCACCACAGAGCACCAAGCTGAGCTCCTTGTGCTATACAGCAGGTCCCCACTAGCCATCTATTTTACACATGGTAGTGTATTTATGTCAAACCTAATCTCCCAGTTTGTCCCACCCTCCCCTTCCCCCACTGTGTCCACATGTCTGTTCTCTACATCTACGTCTCTATTCCTGTCCTACAAATAGGTTCATCTGTACCATTTTTCTAGATTCCACATATCTTCATTAATATACGATATTTGTTTTTCTCTTTCTGGCTTACTTCACTTTGTATGACAGAGTCTAGGTCCATCCACATCTCTACAAATCTCTGCTCCTTCTGAGACTTCCATAATGTATATAATGACTTATTAAATTGTATCCCATAAGTACTATAGGCTTTCTTTCCTTTCTTTTTTAATGTAGGCTTTTCATTTGTTTCCTTTTTTTTTTTTTTTTTTTCTTGACAGGATAATTTCAAATAATCTGTCTGAGTCTGCTGATTCTTCTGCTTGATCAAGACTGCTGTTGAAGTTCTCTATTAAATTTTTCAGTTCAGTCATTGTATTTTTCAGCTCTAGAATTTGATTGGTTCTTTTTCATGGTTTCTATCACTTTGTTAAATTTTTCATTTTTTTAATGTATTGGTTTCCTGATTTCATTTAGTTGTCTGTGTTCTCTTGTAGTCCACTGACTTTGTTTAAGATGATTATTTAAAATTTTTTCAGGCAATTTGTACCTCCATTTTGAGGATCAGCTACTGGAGCTATAATTTTTTTCTTTTGGGGGTATCATATTTCCTTGATTCTTAGTGTTGCTTGAAGCCTTGTATTGCTGTCTTCACATTTGAAGAAGCAATCACACCCTCTGGTCTTTATTGACAGGCTTCAGAAGAAAAAGACTTTCACCATTCAGCCTGGTCAGAGATTCAGGGAGTATCTTAGACTTTTTCTATGGATGTGACTGCTCCAGTCCTCTTGCTCCCTCTTGGGAGAGAAGGTTTAGGATTGTGTCTGTTTTCAATCCTGCAAAGCTGAGCTGGTTGTTGAGATACTCATATTTATTTTTCCTATGGCAGTACTCAGAAGTGTCCAAGCTTCTGTGCCTCCTCCCAATCCAACAGAATTGGGACTGATGCTAATATCCCTGTGCTTTCTGTGGGGGATCCCATGCACTGTCTGTGGAGGCTTGTGCCACCACCTGCAGGGGAGCATGGGGCACTGACTAAGATCGGAAGTACAGAGTACTGGGGGTACACATCAGCTAGCTGAAAGGGTATACAAATGAGGTGGCCTTCGGAGTTCATGGGATGCTGAGATCCATGCACCAGTTACTGTGAGCCTCTGTCCTTTTTCTTTGCTCCTAGCAGTCCCAAGACTATTCAGTCATGCCAATGCCCTCAGTATTCTAGATCGGGTGAGAAAGATTTGGCTCTCTTGAGCAACCCATTGGTCTGGGGAAGCTGCAGGTCACTTCACTCACCCTTTGTCCATGGGAGAAACTGTGAGCTGAGGGTCTTTTTTGGCACCGAGCTGTGCCACCTGCGGAAAAGCATAATATAGGTAAACTAAAACTGTTTTTCTTGCCCTCTTCAATGTGTCTATTCTTGAATTTTTGGCTCTATTGAGGTGCTGGAACCTCTCAGCTGGACACCTAGACTTCTATAAAGATTGGTCATTGCTAAAATTGTTGTTTTTGTCAGGATGTAAGTGTTGGAACTTCATATAACACTATTTTGCTGACATCACTTCTCCTAAACTCTCTTTTATTAATTAAATATACATTAAATGATTTTCTGGTGGAAATCTGTGTCCTCATGTAGCTTTGTCTGTATAGAGAGAACACTTTTGTCAATTTCAAGAGAATATTTCAGTTCCTATGGTAATTATCTTTGTTTAACACGTTTGAAAATTAATCTCTCAGTTAGTGCTAGTTTGCCCCTAAGAAAATTAAATGCTTCCTGCATTTCTGTGCAGGAAATGCTGTCACTCAGGATCTACTAGTAGTAAAATAACTAAGGAAATGATTTCTTGTGTTTCTTGACAGTCAGGACTTCACAGCTCCTGTTTTGCAAAGCATAATCTTAGCTTCCAAGATTTTGGAGCTATAGATCATCAGTAAAAGGCTATATTTATGTGCACAAACATTAAATATAACAAGTCAACATTTTAAGTCTTTATTATATTATTTTCTGTCATGATCATATTTCTAATTAAATGATATTTGCAAATATTGGTATATACAGTAAAAGCAAATATTTTTTAAAAAACAACCTACATTTTCATTCATAGCTTGCCTTCTTTTCATCAAATTGGTCTCATATAATATAAATGTTTTATTTTAGGTATGCAGTGTTTCTTTGTTTTCATAACATCATCACTCAAGATGCTAATTACCATGGTGGACATTTATGTCAATAGAATGGCTTATAGTTTAACAGACTGTTATAAAATTGGATCTTGTTCTTAAGCTCCAATGTCTGTATGGCCCTGATAATTTAGAAAATGCAGTTACCATTGTACCTAACCTGAGGAAATGAATAAATGACTGCCTGCAGTTCTGGCTTTATTTGCACTTTTATATTGCTGAGGGCATGGCTTTGGTATAGTTTGCAGAATATGTCAAAGACTAATTGTGAAATATTTGGCTGTAAGGTGATTTAGATGTCCCTGCTTATACAACATTTGCATATGAGATGATCAACTATTTTCAATCATAATTTTGTGTATAAGTCCTCATTATTTAGGATTGACTTTTGACTGGAACTATGCTTATGTGCTGACATAATATTTTGAACTCTTCTCTTACATTTATTCTGCATATGAGAAAAGGATACTAATTAATTGAAAGTTATTTTCTTGTCTTGCATGTTTTAGATTTTAAAGAGGTTTACTCTAAAAGTTTACTTACAAATATGCTAGATAACCATTTCACAGTTTTTAAAGTGAGACATTATTTTCTTTTATTTATGTCCACAGAATGGTAAAGATCATTCTGGTATTGCTATTTTCTAAAAAGTAACATTCCTTAAATGAAATACTTTTGATAAAATTTTAGTGAAAAGCCTTACATATATTACTGTATGATTCTGTATGTGCATGATTTTTTTCTTTTCAAGTATAGAAGAATAGAGATGTAGTTGACATAAAGGAATATCTCCCTAAGTCACAGAAGTATGCCCATGAAAATAGAATGTCTTTGATATCCCCTCATTGAGGAGCTACTGCTTCCTCACTGCAACCTTGAGATTCTAATGTCAGAGAAGATTATAGTATTTGATTCCGTGTGCAGTGATTTTTGATCCAAGTAAAATATCCATGATCTGAGGATAGTCAATCAAATTGCACCTCTTAAATTTTTCAAAAGTGCTGGAGGGTGTTTTATTTCTGATGGTAAAGATGGGAAGAATGAGTTTATATCTGCACATGCCACATGAAATAAACTGGAATAAGAATAAAGTTGATGCTTAGAGAGGGAGATATGAGAGTTAAAGATACTATAAGCTGCCTTAGAGTCCTTTTTAAAATCTTTCTTGAGATCAGATCTACAAATGTCTTTTCTGCTATGTGATTTTCTATCCTGGTAAAACCTTCCTTTGTTGCTTAGTTCAAATTATGCTTGCAAACTCTCAACTTAAATAAAAGGTGTAAAATAAAAGTACTAGTTATCAATCAAATGGTATAATTAAATCTAATTAAATAATCACCTTATCCATTTGAATGTATTGCTCTGAAGCTACATTGATATTTGGAACACCAGGCGTCAACCTAAAATGGTATCATTTTACCCACAGCTCTTTTTTTTTTTTTTTTGCAGTACACGGGCCTCTCACTGTTGTGGCCTCTCCCATTGCAGAGCACAGGCTCCGGACGCGCAGGCTCAATGGCCATGGCTCACAGGCCTAGTGACTCCGCAGCATGTGGGATCTTCCCAGACTGGGGCACGAACCCATGTCCCCTGCATCAGGAGGCGGACTCTCAACCACTGCGCCACCAGGGAAGCCCCCACAGCTCATTTTTTGTTACATCTCTCTGGCTTTGACAAATGGTAAAAACATTCACACTGAAGATGTTACCTTTTCAAGATTGCCTTTAGTCTTGATAGATACCTGGGGTGGGGGATGAGGAGGTAGGACACATTGGGAAAACTAAATAATATGGCTCAGAAGAAGTACTTTAATATTTTGAAGCCTAGCCTCAGTGTAACAACTAAATACTATAATAAAAAATTAAATTGTATTATTTTAGATTATGATAATGACTTAAAAATCATTGTATCAATTACAAAGACTTAAAAAGTTGAAAGGGGGCTTCCCTGGTGGCCCTGTGGTTGAGAGTCCGCCTGCCGATGCAGGGGACACGGGTTCATGCCCCAGTCTGGGAAGATCCCACATGCCATGGAGTGGCTGGGCCCGTGAGCCATGGCCTCTGAGCCTGCGCGTCCGGAGCCTGTGCTCTGCAATGGGAGAGGCCACAACAGTGAGAGAGGTCCACATACCAAAAAAAAAAAAAAAAAAAAAAAATTGAAATGATTTACAAGGCTCCATAGAGTTTACTCTTGTTCATGTTCAATAAAGGTTAAATACATAGTGCAACAGGAAAACATACAGGAAATCATTGAGAATCCAGCTATTTCAGGCACAGTACTGTCTCCCACGCCCCTCCCCACCAGGATCCCTTCTCAGTCTCACAAAACTTCATAGGGTTTCAACTCCAGCTTATGAAATCCCAAGCTTTGAGCCAGATATCATTGTGATTTCAGGGAAACCCAAGCAGATACTTATAGTAGGGTACTTCATACACAGTCATACACAGATGGTCATATAACTCAAGCCCAAGTTGTGGAAACTATCGAATTGAACATCCCCCAACAAATAGAACAAGCTGTCACCAAGCTTTATACAGCACATTATGATTCACAAGTCATTCTTATCTTGCTCAAGGGTCAGTCATCACTTCCATGCATCTTCAGAGATAAGCATCAGCTGTTCCAGTCTGGCTACCTGATAATCCCATCTTACACAAGCATCAATTATATTATATGACAATATAAGATGTGTGAAGGAGGAAATTTGAAAGGAATGGGAAAGCTACATTGATTTAAGAAAGAATGAAGAGAAGACCAGGCTATACTTGATGTCATCAAAGATGATTCTCTTGAATTGTCATTATTTTATCTTCACTTTACTTTCTGTTATTTTTGATTGCTTCTCCCCCATCCAATAATTTTAATCAATTTTATTGAAGAATAATTTGCATATAAGTGCACACATTTTAAATTTCAATTTTGATGGCATTTTTTCCTGATTTAGGTTTTTTAATATGTTGAAATATATTTGGCATATAATATTGTGTAAATTTAAGGTGTACAACAAGTGAATTTTATACATTTATGTATTGCAATATGATTGCCTAGTAGACTTAGCTAAAACCTCTATCTTGTTACATGATAATCATTTCTTTTTCTGTGGTGGGAATAATCAAGATGTAGTCTTTTAACATGTTTGATGTTTGTAATACAGTATTATTTTCTATAATCATTCTTCTGTGCATTGGATCTCTGGGATTTTTTAACATTAGTTGCAAATTTGTTTCTTAAACAAAATCTTTCATATCCTCCACCCCCAGACTCTGGTAACCATCATTCTACTCCCTGTTTTTATGAGCTTGGCTTTTTAGGTTCTATACATAAGTGTTATTATACAGTATTTCTCTTTCTCTGTCTGACAAATCTCACTTAGCATAATGTCCTCAAGGTCGTTGTCTTAAATGGCAGAATTTTCTTCTTTCTCACGCCTAAAAAATATTCCATTGTGTGTGTGTGTGTATGTGTGTGTGTGTGTATATCTCACATTGTCTTTATCCATTCATTTGTTGACAGACACTTAGGTTGACTTAGGTTGTTTCCATATCTTGGTTATTGTGAATAATGCTGCAGTAAACATGGGAATATGTATACCTCTTCAATAGCCTGTTTTCACTTCCTTTGGGTATACATCCAGAAGTAGAATTGCTGATCATATGGTAGTTCTATTTTTAACTTTTTGAGGAATCTTCATACAGTTTTCCATAGTACCTTCATCAAGTTACATTCTCACCAACACTGTACAAGGGTTCCCATTTCTCCACACTCTTGCTAGCACTTCTTATCCTTTCTCTTTTTGATGATAACCATTCTATCTGGTGTAATGTTATATCTCTTTGTGGTTCTGATTTGCATTTTCATGATGATTAGTGATGTTGAGCATCTTTCCATGTACCTGTTGGCCATTTGGATGTCTTCTTTGGAAATATGTCTATTTAGTTACTCTGCCCATTTTTAATTGGATTATCTGGATTATTTTGTTGTTGTCTGAGTTCTTTATATATTTTAGCTTAGCCCCTTATCAGATATAAAGTATGCAAATATTTTTCTCTTATGCTGTAGGTTGCCTTTTCATTTTGTTGATTTCTTCTGCTGTAAAGAAATTTTTTTTAATGTAGTCCCACTTAATTGATTTTTGCTTTTGTTTCTTTGTGCTTTTTATGTCATTCAAAATCATTGCCAAGACCAACACTGAGGAACTTCTTCCTTGTTTTCTTCTAGAAATTTTATGGTATCATGTCTTATGCTTAAGTCTTTGATACATTTAAAGTTAATTTATGTGAGTGATATAAGATATGAGTCCCATTTCATTTTTCTGCATGTGTTTAGCCAGTTTTCCCAATATCATTTGTTAAAGAGACTATTCTTTTCCTACTGGGTGTCCTTGTCAAGTATTAGTTGACCTTATGTATGGGAGTTTCATTCTAGACTCTTTTTGCTTCATTGGTCTATGGGTCTATTTTATGCCAGTATCACACTGTATTAATAACTATAACTTTGTAATACAGTTTGTAATCACAAAGTGTGATGCCTCTGACTTTTTTCTTCTTTCTTATCATTTCTTTGGCTATTTAGCTTCTCTTGTGGTTCTGTAAAAATTTTAGGATTCTTTTTCTATTTCTGTGAAAAATGCCATAGTAATTTTGATAGAAATTGAGTTGAATATAGAGATGACTTTGAGTAGTATGGACATTTTAACAATATTAATTCTTCTTATCATGAACACAAAGTGTCTTTCCATTTGTTCGTCTTCAATTTTTTTCAACAAGTCTTATAGCTTTTGTTGTATAGATATTTCACTTTCTTAAATTAATCTCTAGGTATTTTATTGTTTTTAATGCTATTGTGAATGTGATAGTTTTCTTTATTTCTTTTTCAGATGTTTCATTGTTAATGTTTAGAAATGCAACTGATTTCTGTATACTGTTTTTATATCCAGATTAGTTCCACCAGTTTTTTGGTTGAGTCTTTGGGATTTTCTATATATAAGATCATATCACCTGTGAATGACCATTTTAGTTCTTTCTTATCAATTTGGATGCCTTTTATTTCCTTGTCTTGCCTAATTGCTCAACCTAGGACTTCCAGTACTATATTGAAAGGGAGTGGTGAGAGTGAGCATCCTTATCTTATTCCTGGTCTCAGAGGAAAAGCTTTCAATTTTTCACCATTAACTATAATGTTGGCTGTGGATTTGTCATATATGTCCTTTATTATGTTAAGGTATGTTTTTTCTATACCCAACCTGTTGAGGGTGCTTATTATGAAAGGATGCTGTATTTTGTCAAATGCTTTTTCTGCACTTTTTGATGGTCATATAATTTCATCCTTTATTTTGTAATGTAGTATATCACATTTATTGATTTACACATTGAACCATCCCTCCATCCCAGTGATAAATCCCACTTTGTCATAATATGTGATCCTTTTAATATGATCTTGAATTCAATACTATTTTGTCGAAGATTTTCCATCAATGTTTGTATAGGATATCGCTCTGTAGCTTCTTTTCTTGTAGAGTCTCTTTTTGGCTTTGGTATCAGGATATGCTGACCTCATATAATGAGTTTTGAGTTTGTGCTTTAATTTTTGGGAAAAATTTGAAAAGTATTGATGTTAGTTCTTATTTAAATATTGGACAGAATTCACCACTGAAGACATCAGGTCCAGGGCTTTTCATTGTCAAAAGACTTTTGATTGCTGATTAAATCTCCTTACTTGTTACAGATTTATTCAGATTTTTATGTTTCTTCATAATTCGGTCCTAGCAGGTTTTGTGTTTTTAAGAATTTGTCTACTTCACCTAGGTTATTTTGTTTGTTGGTGTACAATTTTTTCATAGTGCTCTCTTATTTTATTTCTGTGAAATCAGTAGTAATGTTGCCACTTTTATTTCTGATTTTAGTAATTTGAGCCTCTTCTCATTTTTCTTCATCCATCTAGCTTAAGATTTGTTAACATTCTTGTTATTTTTGAAGATGCAATATTTATTTTTGAAATTTATGCTATCTCTATTCTCTATTTAGTTTATTTCTGCTTTAATATTTATTTTCTTTTTTCTGCTAGATTTGGGTTTAATTTATTATTCTTTTGTTAGTTCCTTAATTTGTAAAGTTAGGTTGTTGATTTGAGTTCTTTCTTATTTTTTAATGTAAACATTTATAGCTATAATTACCCTCTTAGCACAGCACACATACACACACACACACACACACAGTTAGCAACACTAGTCATATTAATAACAAAGTTTAATTTAGTAACAAAGATTATATTTTATGACAAAAATGTGTGATTATTTTTATACAGTAATTTATGTCTCTCTTTGCATTATTTCAGGGTATTTTAAAACATATTTTTAAAAGTCTCCCCAATCTTCTTTTATATATGTATATGTAATTTTACATTTAAAGTTTTAAATCAATATGGGATTTATTTTGAGATACAGGATCCAATTTTATTTTGTTGAAGATAAATAGCTAATTCTATCTTCTTTGTTTATTTAATTATTGCAAAACAAATAATTCCATAATCTAAGATGTTAAATAAAAGGTATTTTTAAAAAATATTTGAAAGAAGAAGGAAAGTGGGAATTTTTTTTTTAATATTTGAAAGAAAAAGAAAAGGAAAGTGGGAATTCACCAATACAAAATGTCTGAATCACCTGTTGATATATTACCATATAAACTGGTAGGCAGCCATGAACTATAAGTTGACTTGGGGCAGTTGCAAAATATAAGATTAGAATAAGGAAGGTGTGTAATATTACTCAATTTTTCTTAAACAAGCAATAATAATTTCTAATTATCTTTCACATGTGAATGCATTTATTTATGATTATGAGTGTGATGAATGCCATTGCATACAATGAAAGAATAGAATATATCTGGTATACTGGTTAAGATTGTTAAGACTGGGGGAGTCCGGAGGAAGATGGAGGAAGAGTAAGACGTGGAGATCACCTTCCTCCCCACAGATACATCAGAAATTCATCTACACGTGGAACAACTCCTACAGAACAACTACTGAATGCTGACAGAAGACTTCAGACACCCCAAAAGTGCATGAGGGGAGGGAATTAAGAGTGCTGCTTAAAGAAGCTCCAGAGACGGGCGTGAGCCGTGGCTGAAGGCGCGGACCACGGAGACGGGCGTGGGATGCTGGGGCTACTGCTGCCACCGCCACAAGGCCTGTGTGCGAGTGCAGGTCACTGTCCACGACCCCTTCCGGGGAGCCTGTGCACCCCGCCACTGCCGGGGTCCCGGGACCCAGGGGCAGTTTACCCGGGAAAGCGCATGGAGAGCCTCGGGCTGGTGCAATGTCACGCCGGCCTCTGCCGCTGCAGGCCGACTCCACACTGCATGCGCCTCCCTCCCCTCGGCCTGAGTGAGCCAGAGCCCCCTAATCAGCAGCTCCTTTAAACCTGTCCTGTCTGAGCGAAGAACGGACGCCCTCCGGCGACCTGAGCACAGAGGCGGGGCCAGGTCCAAGGCTGAGACCCGGGAGCTGTGAGAGCAGAGAAGAGACAGGAAAATCTCTCTGTGCAGCCTCGGAGGCAGCAGATTAAAGCTCCACGGTCCGCTTGATGTGCCCTGCATCTGTGGAGTGCATGAATGGACAATGAATCATCCCAAATTGAGGAGGTGGACTGTGAGGACAAGATTTAAGATTTTTTCCCCTTTTCCTCTTTTTACAATGAATTATCCTAAATTAAGGAGGTGAACTTTGAAAGCAAGATTTCAGACTTTTTCCCCTTTTCCTCTTTTTACAACGAATTATCACAAATTGAGGAAGTGGACTTTGACAGCAAGATTTTTGATTTTTTTCCCCCTGTTTTCTTTTTGTGAATGTGTATGTGTATGCTTCTGCGTGAGATTCTTTCTGTATAGCTTTGCTTCCACCATAGGAAACAGGGTTCTATCCATCCATTTTGTTTTGTTTTGTATTGTTTGTTTTCTTTCAAAAATTATTTTTTTATTTTTAATAACGCTACTATATTTTATACTTTATTCTATTTTACTTTATCTTCTCTCTTTCTTTTTTTCCTACCTTCCCTTCCTGCTTCCCTCGCTCCACCTCTTTCTTTCTTTCATTCTTTCTTTCCTTCCTCCCTCCCTCCATCCCTCCAGTCTTTCTTTCTTGCCTGCTTTCTTTCTTTCTTTCTTTCTTTCTTTCCTTTCTCCCTCCGTCCCTCCTTTCTTCATGTCACTCTTTCTTTTTCTTTCTTTCCTCCCTCCCTCCATTCTTTCTTTCTTTCTTTCCATGCTTCCTCCCTCCCTCACTCCATTCTTTCTTTCTTTCTTCCTTCCTTCCTTCCTTTCTTTCCTTCTTCCTTTCTTTCTCTCTCTCTTTCTTTCTTCTACTAATTCTTTCTTTCTAAGTTTTCTGCCTTTTATTCTGAGCCGGGTAGATGAAAGGCTCTTGGTGCTGCAGCCAGGAGTCAGTGCTGTGCCTCTGAAGTGGGAGAGCCAACTTCAGGACACGGGTCCACTAGAGACCTCCCAGCTCCACATAATATCAAGCAGCGAAAAACTCCCAGAGATCTCCATCTCAACACCAGCACCCAGCTTCAGTCAACAACCAGCAAGCTACACTACGGGTCACCCTATGCCAAGCAACTAGCAAGACAGGAACACAACCCCACCCATTAGCAGAGAGGCTACCTAAAAACATAATAAGGCCACAGATACCCCAAAACACACCACCAGACGTGGACCTGTCCACCAGAAAGACAAGATCAAGACTCAACCAACAGAACACAGGCACTAGTCCCCCCCACCTGGGAGCCTACACAACCTACTGAAATAACCTTAGCCACTGGAGACAGACACCAAAAACAACGGGAACTAATAACCTGCAGCCTGCAAAAAGGAGACCCCAAACACAGTAAGATAAGCAAAATGAGAAGACAGAAAAACACACAGCAGGTGAAGGAGCAAGATAAAAACCTACCAGACCTAACAAATGAAGAGGTAACAGGTAGTCTACCTGAAAAAGAATTCAGAATAATGATAGTAAAGATGATCCAAGATTCTATTTCCAAGACGCAAAATCTTGGAAATAGAATAGACAAAATGCAAGAAACAGTTAACAAGGACCTAGAAGAACTAAAGATGAAACAAGCATCAATTCAAAACACAATAAATGAAATGAAAAATACTCTAGATGGGATCAATAGCAGAATAACTGAGGCAGAAGAACGGATAAGTGAGGTGGAAGATAAAATAGTGGAAATAACTGATGCAGAGCAAAGTAAAGAAAAAAGAATGAAAAGAACAGAGGACAGTCTCAGAGACCTCTGGGTCAACATTAAACGCACCAACATTCGAATAGTAGGGGTTCCAGAAGAGGAAGAGAAAAAGAAAGGGACTGAGAAAATATTTGAAGAGATTATAGTTGAAAACTTCCCTAATATAGGAAAGGAAATAGTTAATCAAGTCCAGGAGGCACAGAGAGTCCCATACAGAATAAATCCAAGGAGAAATATGCCAAGACACATATTAATCAAACTGTCAAAAATTAAACACAAAGAAATCATATTAAAATCAGCAAGGGAAAAACAACAAATAACACACAAGGGAATCCCCATCAGGTTAACAGCTGATCTCTCAGCAGAAACTCTACAAGCCAGAAAGGAGTGGCAGGACATAATTAAAGTGATGAGGGAGAAAAACCTGCAACCAAGATTACTCTACCCAGCAATGATCTCATTCAGCTTTGATGGAGAAATTAAAACAGAGAAGCAAAAGCTGAGAGAGTTCATCACCACCAAACCAGCTTTACAACAAATGCTAAAGGAACTTCTCTAGGCAAGAATCACAACAGAAGGAATATACCTACAATAACCTCCCAAAACAATTAAGGAAATGCGAATAGGAACATACATATCAAAAATTACCTTAAATGTAAATGGACTAAATGCTCCCACCAAAAACACAGATTGGCTGAAGGGATACAAAAACAAGACCCATATATTTGCTGTCTACAAGAGACCCACTTCAGACCTAGAGAAACATACAGATTGAAAGTAAGGGGATGGAAAAAGATATTCCATGCAAATGGATATCAAAAGAAAGCTGGAGTAGCAATTCTTATATCAGACAAAATAGACTTTAAAATAAAGACTATTAGAAGACACAAAGATGGACACTACATAATGATCAAGGGATTGATCCAAGAAGAAGATATAACAATTGTAAATATTTATGCACCCAACATAGGAGCACCTCAATACATAAGGCAAATAATAAGAGCCATAAAAGGGGAAATCGACAGTAACACACTCATAGTAGGGGACATTGAAACACCACTTTCACCAATGGACAGATCATCCAAAATGAAAATAAATAAGGAAACACAAGCTTTAAATGATACTTTAAACAAAATGGACTTAATTGATATTTATAGGACATTCCATCCAAAAACAACAGAATACACATTTTTATCAAGTGCTCATGGAACATTATCCAGGATAGATCATATCTTGGGTCACAAATCAAGCCTTGGTAAACTTAAGAAAACTGAAATTGTATCAAGTATCTTTTCCGACCACAATGCTATGAGACTAGATATCAATTACAGGAAAAGATCTGTAAAAAATACAAACACATGGAGGCTAAACAATACACTACTCAATAACGAAGTGATCACTGAAGAAATCAAAGAGGAAATTAAAAAATACCTAGAAACAAATGACAATGGAGAAACGATGACCCAAAACCTATGGAATGCAGCAAAAGCAGTTCTAAGGGGGAAGTTTATAGCAATACAATCCCACCTTAAGAAACAGGAAACATCTCGAGTAAACAACCTGACCCTGCACCTAAAGCAATTAGACAAAGAAGAACAAAAAATCCCCAAAGCGAGCAGAAGGAAAGAAATCATAAATATCAGATCAGAAATAAATGAAAAAGAAATGAAGGAAATGATAGCAAAGATCGATAAAACTAAAAGCTGTTTTTTTGAGAAGATAAACAAAATTGATAAACCATTAGCCAGACTCATCAAGAAAAGAAGGGAGAAGACTCAAATCAATAGAATTAGAAATGAAAAAAGAGAAATAACAACTGACACTGCAGAAATACAAAAGATCATGAGAGATTACTACAAGAAACTCTATGTCAATAAAATGGACAACCTGGAAGAAATGGACAAATCCTTAGAAATGCACAACCTGCCAAGACTGAATCAGGAAGAATTGAAAATATGAACAGACCAATCACAAGCACTGAAATTGAAACTGTGATTAAAAATCTTCCAACAAACAAAAGCTCAGGACCAGATGGCTTCACAGGCGAATTCTATCAAATATTTAGAGAAGAGCTAACACCTATCCTTCTCAAACTCTTCCAAAATATAGCAGAGGGTGGAGCACTCCCAAACTCGTTCTATGAGGCCACCATCACCTTGATAACAAAACCAGGCAAGGATGCCACAAAGAAAGAAAACTACAGGCCAACATCACTGATGAACATGGAGGCAAAAATCCTCAACAAAATACTAGCAAACAGAATCCAACAGCACATTAAAAGGATCATACACCATGATCAAGTGGGGTTTATTCCAGGAACGCAAGGATTCTTCAATATACGCAAATCAATCAATGTGATACATCATATTAATAAATTGAAGAAGAAAAACCATATGATCATCTCAATAGATGCAGAGAAAGCTTTTGACAAAATTCAACACCCATTTATGATAAAAACCCTGCAGAAAGTAGGCAGAGAGGGAACTTTCCTCAACATAATAAAGGCCATATATGACAAACACACAGCCAACATTGTCCTCAATGGTGAAAAACTGAAACCATTTCCACTAAGATCAGGAACAAGACAAGGCTGCCCACTCTCACCACTCTTATTCAACCTAGTTTTGGAAGTTTTAGCCACAGCAATCAGAGAAGAAAAGGAAATAAAAGGAATCCAAATTGGAAAAGAAGAAGTAAAGCTGTCACTGTTTGCAGATGACATGATACTATACAAAGCGAATCCTAAAGAGGCTACCAGAAAACTACTAGAGCTAATCAATGAATTTGGTAAAGTAGCAGGATACAAAATTAATGTACAGAAATCTCTGGCATTCCTGTACACTAATGATGAAAAGTCTGAAAATGAAATCAAGAAAACACTCCCATTTACCATTTCAACAAAAATAATAAAATATCTAGGAATAAACCTACCTAAAGAGACAAAAGACCTGTATGCAGAAAATTATAAGACACTGATGAAAGATATTAAAGATGATACAAATAGATGGAGCGATATACCATGCTCCTGGATTGGAAGAATCAATATTGTGAAAATGACTCTACTACCCAAAGCAATCTACAGATTCAATGCAATCCCTATCAAACTACCACTGGCATTTTTCACAGAACTAGAGCAAAAAATTTTAAAATTTGTTTGGAAAAACAAAAGACCCCGAATAGCCAAAACAATCTTGAGAATGAAAAATGGAGCTGGAGGAATCAGGCTCCCTGACTTCAGACTTACTACAAAGCTGCAGTAATGAAGAGAGTGTGGTACTGGCACAAAAACAGAAAGATAGATCAATGGAATAGGATAGAAAGCCAGAGATAAACCCACGCACATATGGTCAACTTATCTTTGATAAAGGAGGCCGGCATGTACAGTGGAGAAAGGATAGCCTCTTCTGTAAGTGGTGCTGGGAAAACTGGACAGGGACATGTAAAAGTATGAGATTAGGTCATTCACTAACACCATACACAAAAATAATCTCAAAATGGATTAAAGACCTAAATGTAAGGCCAGAAACTATCAAACTCTTAGAGGAAAACATAGGCAGAACACTCTATGACATAAATCACAGTAAGATCCTTTTGGACCCATCTCCTAGAGAAATGGAAATAAAGATAAACAAATGGGACCTAATGAAACTTCAAAGCTTTTGCACAGCAAAGGAGACCATAAACAAGACCAAAAGACAACCCTCAGAATGGGAGAAAATATTTGCAAATGAAGCAACTGACAAAGGATTAATCTCCAAAATTTATAAGCAGCTCATGCAGCTCAATAGGAAAAAAAACAAACAACCCCAAAAAAATGGGCAGAAGACTTAAATAGGCATTTCTCCAAAGAAGATATACAGACTGCCAACAAACACATGAAAGAATGCTCAACATCATTAATCATTAGAGAAATGCAAATCAAAACTACAATGATATATCATCTCACACCAGTCAGAATGGTCATCCTCAAGAAATCTAGAAACAATTAATGCTGGAGAGGGTGTGGAGAAAAGGGAACACTCTTGCACTGCTGGTGGGAATGTGAATTGGTACAGCCACTATGGAGAACGGTATGGAGGTTCCTTAAAACTAAAAATAGAACTACCATATGACCCAGCAATCCCACTACTAGGCATATACCCTGAGAAAAGCATAATTCAAAAAGAGACATTTACCAAAATGTTCATTGCAGCTCTATTCACAATTGCCCAGAGCTGGAAACAATCTAAGTGTCCATCATCGGATGAATGGATAAAGAAGATGTGGCACATATATACAATGGAATATTACTCAACCATAAAAGTAAATGAAACTGAGCTATTTGTAATGAGGTGGATAGACCTAGAGTCTGTCATACAGAGTGAAGTAAGTCAGAAGGAGAAAGACAAATACCGTATGCTAACACATATATATGGAATTTAAGAAAAAAATATGTCATGAAGAACCTAGGGGTAAAACGGGAATAAAGACACAGACCTACTTGCGAATGGACTTGAGTATATGGGGAGGGGGAAGTGTAAGCTGTGACAAAGCGAAAGATTGGCATGGACCTATATACAGTACCAAACGTAAGGTAGATAGCTAGTGGGAAGCAGCCACATAGCACAGGGAGATCATTTCAGTGCTTTGTGACCACCTGGACGGGTGGGATAGGGAGGGTGGGAGGGAGGGAGACACAAGAGGGAAGGGATGTGGGAACAGATGTATATGTATGACTGATTCACTTTGTTATAAAGCAGAAGCAAAAAAAAGAAAAAAGAGACGTAAAAAAAATGATTGTTAAGATTGGTGAATGCATGAATGGAGAAGAAGAAAAGAATACAATGTATAATCTAACTTTACTGGAGTAAAGTTCTGTGTGTGTGTGTGTGTGTGTGTGTGTGTGTGTGTGTATAATGAGATACATGAAATATAGTCATGGAAAAGTTCCTGTTTATATCATAAAGTGCGGTTTTAGGTGACTTCTACTTTCATCAGTGCATTTTTACATATTTTTATATAACTTAAAATACTCTGCAATAAATCTATTTACTTATGCAACTAAGAAACCACTCTCATTGGAGAAAAGGAAAGTAAATATATCACTTAATTAACAGCTCTATATATACATCTAAAACTGGTAGTCTATTGCAATAGACAGTTCTAAAAAGAGACTTAATTTTCACATTATTTCTGTCTCCCTTTATGCACATCAATAATGACTACTTTACTAGTTTTAGACATCAAGAAATTAGAGCAAAGACTTTCTAATGCCTAATTGCTTTTAATTTTAAAACCAAAATTCATTATGTAGTATTAACTAATTTATGAACAAGTTTGAAGTTGTACCTCAATTACTAATGGGAAAATGATTGGTTAGAATGATTGAAAACAGCAACAGAAATCTGCTTAAATGTGGTCATATATTTTTCTATGCTGTCCCATGATCAATAGAATTAAAAAAAAGAAAAAGAAAGAGAGACCTTGGGTACTGGATTATTAAATCTGTAGCTTAGCTGAATTTTCATAAATTGTCTCATGTGTTTTTATTGCTGGCAATACTGATGAAGCCATGACAGATGTATTTCCTCAGAACCATCAGATAGGCAGTATAGAGAGTAGGCACACATAACATCATGAAATTTTCTGCATTAAATATATTTTTTTCTCATGAAATGCTCAATTTGATATTGCACAATAATTCAGAAATTAAGTTTCTAAATGGCTTTGTGTAACTTTTTCTTGCCCTTTTGGACCTTTAATAAACAAGGAAACAGCATGTGAAAATGATTGATAGGACACTTTCAGGTACTCCATGGAACTTTTGGTATACACAGAGAGTGCAGCAAAAACTGGTTATCAATAAATGTAATTGGAGATCCATGCCTTATTTGCACACACAATGAAAATTTACATTACTAGTGTCCCATGAAACTTGAAAAAAATCAGTAACCAGAAATGTTAATATAGCCCACATTTAGGCTAAAATTTAAGTAGAGTGGCCTAGATGAACCAGTCAAGTGTAAAATAATATTTCAAATTTTGTAATTTTTTTCAATAAATGAACTCTCAATGACACCTATATTAACAATAGCCTTAAATTTGTGAGTATCTCAATAAACATATCTCCCTTAAACAAAATAAATTATTTTTATAAATTTATTTGTAAGCATCCATAAAACTATAAGCTGAGAGTTCCCCCTGCTCTGATATAATTGCTTTTTATATTATACATGAATGTGCATACTAATAGTATTTTTGAATGACATTTAACATGATTTATGCCAACATTTTAGTAAAGAGAAAATTGCCTATCAAAAAATAATCACAATACAAATAAACTGTATTATTAATGATATATATATATAATAAATTTATGGCTATTTTATTGTCAAGAATATAAACAATTATTAGCAGTTATTAAGCACATTTACATATCTGTAATTGATGACCTCAGCACTATTAGGAGGTAGGTGCTATTCACTCTCCCAATTTGTAGATGAAGAGATAGTTTATCCAGTCACACTGTTAAAATTCAAACCCCAGTTCAGTATGACAAGAAAGTCTGTGCTTTTACCTCATGATGCATGAACTCTCAAAGCCACATCTTTTATAGCTTCTTTTTTTCATATGCAGTCTAATTAATATATCTCAGATGGAATCTAAATAGTGATGAGTTTAATTACGTGTTTAAAGATTATTACTGGAAGAGATATTTCTTCAGAAGCTTGACTTTCCATAAATGATTGAAAGTATAATTATGGACATTATTTAGTCCCTTTGAGTACAAGAGAACACTAGCTATGTGATCTTAGGTTTAATTTATCTTTATTATGCTAATGTTGCACATTAAAAGTTGTATTTATCTATGAATCTTAGTCATTGTATTGATAGGGCATTCCTGGAGAGAAGAAACAACATCTTATTAGTTTTTCTTTATTTCCCACTAAGGGTTACCATAGTGTCTAGCAGTTAACATTCAATAAATGGTTGAATTGACTTGTTAAGTGGATGGACAAAGAGAATGCAGAAGGCATAAGCTGTCTGAAATGCCCAGATATGTATTCCTTACCTCATCCTTCTTGAATATTAACCTTAAGAGATTCTTACTGACAAAATAAAAAGTCAAATTGCTGTGTGATATAGCTCCCTGTGGAAGACTCACAATAATAATTAACACGTTGATTCTCTGAGAAGCCCTATCACAAACTTGGTCAAATCCAGTGTTTCCCACAACTATGTTAACTGCAGCACAAACTCCTCCTCCTTCATACTGTGGGAAATATGATAAATACTATGCAAAATTTCAGTAAAAATCACTTCATATTCTAGTCATAGTAGTTTATCATCCTAACTTAACTAATATAAGTGAAAAATTATTAGCTAAGTGAATAGTAATTTGTCCTTCACACTTTATCTTGGACAGCAGTCATAATTTTGTTTTCACTCTGAATTATAGGATTAGATATTATTGGCTTAAGGTTTCCAAGAGTGCCTTAGTCATATCATCAGTGACGGTCAAGAATTTCTTAGTATTAAATTGGAAAATACATTCATATATGTATATATCAATTAAATATTCTAAAGAAATCTAACAATGATCTTTGAAATTTAAGACAGTTTATTTTCTGCCTTACTTTAGTTGTTCATTAGAATACCGGAAGTTGAAAAAATGTGAAAATCCCTGGTGTATCTTCATATTTATTTGTGTTCTGTACAGACTTTTATTGTGGAATTAGCACATGCTGGAGTGTTTTTTGATGAATATTGATAGAGATTTTCTACCTGAGTTTCTAGTAATGGGCTCTGCAGCCCCTGCAGAACCTTATTGAAGTGGCTTTCCTGATGAAGTTAATTTAGAGACAGAATTTTGATATTAGAATTTTGACAACACTGTGACTTGTCATTGTGGCTTTGTAAAAGGTATAGGTTTCTACCAGAGAATGTTTTTTTTTTAATTTTTTAATTCACATATTTTCAGAATTATTCAAAACTTGTTAAAATGCCCTAAACTTCTTTATTAGACAAAAATGTATAACAAGGAGCTATTATACGTTCATTTTTATCAAGAAAATTTGAAAGGAAGCAGCAGTGGTGACATTGTTTTCCTGTGGCACCATGTACAAGATATACTACTGCAAGGTAACTTTTTCATTTGCAAACTTTTCTCTATTTTCATAAACCTTTTAAAACCAGTCTGATATATAATGCCAAGTGTAAAGAACACATCTCTGATGTGGACTTAACATTCAATTCTTTAAAAAGTCATTGATAGGAAATGGGGTTGATAAACCTGAATGAACAAGAAAAGGTTTTTATGGAATTGGTGATGTATTTTTTCTGATCTACTCATAAGTTCTCTTCCAATATTGTACATGGCCAAGGATGCCAGCTTATTCTAGTGGGTCTTAACCTCTTCTGTTGCACTGGTCAGAGAGAAGCTATGTGGTTTCCACCAGCATAAAACCCACTGGTATAAAGCCTTCTCTTCTGGAGCTCACTGAAGATCACATGACCTATCTGTTAAGGTTATGTTTCTGTAAATAATTAGCCACTTTCAACTTTTAACTCCTCACTGGATCTAAATTCTGCTAAACAATTCCACTACACAAAAGTGCTAACTTAATATCATCTTCTGTCTTAAAGGCATTCAAAGCAATACTTTGCTAACTTTATGATCTGTGTATACATTTTAAAAATATCTTTTACTTTTATCTAAGTTATAGGCATAACCAACATATTTCACCTAAAAAAATTATACTGTGACATTATTTTTCTTTAGTGTACTTTAAGACATTGACAGATTTGATGAAAAAGTATTTATTGGGCACCTAATTTTACCCAGACTTGGATAAGCACAGAAGCTCAGGTCATTGTAGTGAGGACAAAACGGGGAAACAAAATTTAAATTGAAAGCTGATATGCCATAATAAAAATGCATAAACACATGGAGAAGTGTTAAGTATACACTGGGAATGGGACAAAAAAGGGACCAGGGAGTTTTAAAAAACTGGCAATGCTTTGGCACTGTTTTGAAAGATAATTATTTTTTTCAGGTAGCAGGGTGGACCAGGTATTTCAGGTGGAGCCAATAGTTCAGGTTAGAAGAGACAAAAATAGTTATTAGCTAGATATTGTTACATCATAATGTGTCAAAGAAGCAGAGGAAGACTAATATAGAAAAGCAAGCTGGGGCAAGAACATGGGGGATATGATGAGGTGTTTGAGGTATTCACTTTGGGAAAACAAGAGTAGTTAGAATGTTTTAATCAGTAGAAAGCAAGGGGAAATGTACATTTCTATAGGCCATTCTAAGGGTAATGAGAAAGTTACCCAGAATGAGTACAACTCATGAGACAGTATAACACATGGACAGCTGGTGCAAGATTTTTTTTTTATACAGCAGGTTCTTATTAGTTATCTATTTTATACAGATTAGTGTATACATGTCAATCCCAATCTCACAATTCATCCCACCACCACCACCCCACCACCCCACTTTCCCCCCGTGGTGTCCATACGTTTGTTCTCTACATCTGTGTCTCTGTTTCTGCCTTGCAAACAACTTCATCTGTACCATTTTTCTAGATCCCACATATATGTGATAATATACAATATTTGTTTTTCTCTTTGTGACTTACTTCACTCTGTATGACAGTCTCTAGGTCCATCCATGTCTCCAAAAATGACCCAGTTTCGTTTCTTTTTAAGGTTGAGTAATATTCCATTGTATATATGTACCACATTTTCTTTATCCATTCATCTGTTGAGGGGCATTTAGGTTGCTTCCATGACCTGGCTATTGTAAATAGAGCAGAAATGGACATTAGGGTGCATATGTCTTTTTGAATTATGGTTTTCTCTGGGTATATGCCCAGTAGCAGGATTGCTGGGTCATATGGTAATTCTATTTTTAGTTTTTAAGGAACCTCCATACTGTTCTCCATAGTGGCTGTATCAATTTACATTCCCACCAACAGTGCAAGAGTGTTCCCATTTCTCCACACCCTCTCCAGCATTTGTTGTTTGTAGATTTTCTGATGATGCCCATCTTAACTGGTGTCAAGTGATAACTCACTGTAGTTTTTTTGATTTGCATTTCTGTAATAACTAGTGATGTTGAGCAGCTTTTCATGTGCCTCTTGGCCATCTGTATGTCTTCTTTGGAGAGGTGTCTAGTTAGGTATTCTGCCCATTTTTTGATTGGGTTGTTTGTTTTTTTAATATTGAGCTGCATGAGCTGTTTATATATTTTAGAGATTAATCCTTTGTCCTCTGATTTGTTTGCAAATATTTTCTCCAGTTCTGAGGGTTGTCTTTTCATCTTGTTTATAGTTTCCTTTGCTGTGCAAAAGCTTTTAAGTTTCATTAGTTTCCATATTTTTTTTTAATTTTATTTTCATTATTCTACAAGGTGTGTCAAAAAAGATTTTGCTGTGATTTATGTCCAAGAGTGTTCTTCCTATGTTTTCCTCTAAGAGTTTTATAGTGTCCAGTCTTACATTTAGGTCTTTAATCCATTTTGAGTTTATTTTTGTGTATGGTGTTAGGGAGTGATCTAATTTCATTCTTTTACATGTAGCTGTCCAGTTTTCCCAGCACCACTTATTGAAGAGGCTGTGTTTTCTCTGTTGTATATCCTTGCCTCCTTTGTCATAGATTAGGTGACCATAGGTGCATTGGTTTATCGCTGGAGTTTTTATCCTGTTCCATTGATCTATATTTCTGTTTCTGTGCCAGTACCATATTGTCTTGATTACTGTAGCTTTGTAGAATAGTCTGAAGTCAGGGAGTCTGATTCCTCCAGCTCCATTTTTTCCCCTCAACATTGCTTTGGCTATTCAGGGTGTTTTGTGTCTCCATAAAAATTTTAAGATTTTTTTTCTAGTTCTGTAAAAAATGCTATTGGTAATTTGATAGGGATTGCATTGAATCTGTAGATTGCTTTGGGTAGTATAGTCATTTTCACAGTATTGATTTTCCAATCCAAGAACATGTTATACCTCTCCATCTGTTTGTGCCATCTTTGATTTCATCAGTATCTTATAGTTTTCTGAGTACAAGTCTTTTACCTCCTTAAGTATGTTTATTCCTAGGTATTTTATTCCTTCTGTTACAATGGTGAATGGGATTGTTTCCTTAATTTCTCTTTCTGATCTTTCATTGTTAGTGTATAGGAATGCAAGAGATTTCTGTGCATTAATTTTGTATCCTGCAATTTTACCAAATTCATTGATTAGCTCTAGATTAATTTAGCATCTACCACTTTGTCTCAGGGATTAACTTTGAAACTTCAGTTTTTTGTTTTGTTTTGTTTTGAAAGCAAAAGCACGTTGTATAACAGCAGAGCTATTCCAACAGGATATGAATGATAGCACTCACCCTACAGATTCTCAGTATGTGAGTGTGCTGTGTAGATGATTTATAGTAAGAAATGTTCTTAATACTAGCTTCCATGTGTTGAGCACTAGCCATGAGCTAGAACCCACTATAAATGCTTTTCTTGTGTTAACTAATCTATCCCTGAAAAAGTACAATGAAGTAGATACTATGATTATCTACATTTTACAGATGAGAAAAGTGAGCCCTAGAGGGAGGGATTAAATAAGCTGGTCAGAATCACAAAATAGTAGGTAAATAAAATATGGCAAAATTTTAATAGGCTCTTAACCACTATACATACTACCCTACAAATGTTTTATTACATGAATAAATTTTGTTATAATTATAGACATTGGCTCTTTTCAAATTATAGGAAATGGGATTTTCTTTTCTACCTTTTCAAAATCAACTTATTTACCTTTTACAGCTCAAATCAAGAGCCATCTCTTCTAGAAAGTTTCTTTGGCACCATTCCCTAAAACTCACAGTTAATTTCTCCTTCTGCATTTGCAGATTGCAATGCATTTATGTTTTAAATTATATTTATTTATTTCATTGTGCATTGCAAATATTTTGTTATTTATTAAATAGACATTTTTTAGTGCCTTTTGAATATATGTTACTACAGTAGGTTCTAGCTTTTGTGGAAGAAATACAATTAGCACTAAATGGGAGGCTTATTCCTTTCTGCCACAGGAATGTAAGTGTCATATTTTATATTATATTCCTTTAAGTAAGAGAAATTTATGTGTGGTAATAAATGTGTAAATAATAAATTTTATTGAATACATAAATTCAATTCATTCTGTTAGCCCAGTTACCCCAGTGCGGGAGGATGACCTCAAGATTGGCCTTGGATTAACTCATAATAGGTGATGTTGCTTTGGTCTGTCAGACGTTTTTCATAGGAGAAAAACACATCAAAGAATTGTAGCTACTTGGCTGTATCCACTTTCTTATAAAATATTGTTTTATTTCTTGAGCCAATTCTTATTTTATCAGTTATGTTTTTATGCTTGTATGAATCTTTTAAGTTCCCTTTTCATATTATGGTGAATATTGAGGTACTATCTTGTATTGAAATAATGTTTAACAGAATTTTTAAAGCAGGCTTAGACACATGTACTTGACCATCTATGACTAACGCATTATCATATTAACAGACCTATTTAAATTACTGAAATTTAATATAAAATTTTAGTAGGATTTTTCTCCTCAAGAAAGCTCACAAATTAGAGAAAAGCAAGTACACATAGAGTTTGTCCTTTGTCTACATCCACATTGGGCAACTTACCTGGGTAATTTTTCTGTGTAAAATTATCACATTAATTTATTTATATACTTAACTTTTAAAGACTTACAGTTTGGAATAATAATCCCATGAGGAGATTCATTTATTTGACCTAAATATTTTGAGCAATAGATGAATCCATCTTTTGAGTGTGTATGAAGAGGTGAGGTGAAATAAATAGACTGTTTGAGGCTAGTGGGAAATTTGTCACAGCTGCATTAGAGATTAGGACTTGGAGTAAATAAAAGGAAAATAAAAATGCCAAACAATTTATAAGCCCAGCTATTACAAATACCAAATATATGTATTCTATCTTCTGTGTACAACTTCATCACCTCCTCCTAGTTAAAGAAGACTAGTTGGTCATAAAAAAGACAACTCTATCTCTCTGCTTGATGTACTACAACATAGATAAAGTATGAATAGCAGCTGGGATTTTATGTTAAAATTGGTCTAAAGAAAATAGGGAGGAAATAAAGTTTGATGCATTAGTTTAGAAGATAATAGCCAATGGTTTCATCACAAACAACAAAGAGAATGATACAAGAACACTAAAGTGATGATGACTGTTCATCAATTCATCATGAATTTTAAGCAACTGCCATATTATCAAATACTCTGATAAGTCTTGTGACATATAAAGAAAAATAAGACAAAGTCACAGCAATCAGTGCTGTTACTAGAAGAGAGGTAATACAAATGACTAAGATTCAGAGCTGAAAGAAATAAATTTTAATCTTCCATTAAATTTTTAAGTCACAGGATATGAGATTTAGATGAGTACTTACTTGTATATCTTTCAGAAGATCTTCCTTGAATGTAATTCAATCATTCATCACACATTTTAAGCATCTGTAATACTATTGAAAAATCTGTGATGAGTTTTGTTGACATATAAAAGTTATCAAAGTTTGAAGGAAGTAGTGAATAATTCATACTGGAGAGGATGTAAAAAATTCAACAAGTAGGGCATTTCAGCTCAGCCTTGAAAGATGAGTTATAATTAGAAAGAAAAGAGGAAAAGGAAATTCCATGATAAGGGATGAATATGGACTAAGGCACAGAGGTTGTCTTGAAAGTTCATGCCATGGTAAATGATATGAAATCAGAGGGCACATGGATGAAAGTATCTGTAGAAGATATTAAAAAGGAAGTCTGGACCCAAATCATGAAGAGCTTTGTATGACATGGAAATAATTAACAACTTTATTCCATAGACAAAAGCCTAATAAGATTTTCTTGAAATCAATGTGATATTTATTAAGTTGTCTCTGTGGACTGAGGCACAAATATAAGGGTAGATACTAATGCAAATAACAATGACATCAGTAAACTGGTTGTGGTACTAAGGGATGCTGTCCTGAATTTCTGTAACTGTATGTCAGATCCTTCATAGATCTATACACAATCATATAGAATAATACAATTTACTGCAGTGGTAGGGAAACTTACATATGCAAGGGGTTAGATAGTGTATAATTTAGGCTTTGAGAGCCATAAGTTCTGTGTTCTTACTAAACTGTCATTGTAATGCAAAAGCAGCCACTGTCAATATGTAAATGAATGCCTGTGGTTTGTGGCAATAAAATTGCATTTACAAAAACAGCCAGAAGGTCTTATTTGTCGTGTAGACCATAATTTGCTGATTCCTGATTTAGTCCAATGAGAAAATCCTCTGGAATCTTTCTTCACCCAGTATTATGAAAAAAGCCAACATAGTATAGGGTCTATCTGTAGATTTCAGGAAATCTCTAATGTCACCCTCACTTCTGAAACTATTACAAGTTTAATGGTTTGCGAAACCACCCTCTTGTTTAATAATTCACTAGGGGGATGAACAGAACTCATTGAAAGCTGTTATACTCATAGTTATGGTTTTTTATAGCAAAATGATACAGATTTACAACCCAGGGAAGGTGTATGAGTGGCAAAGTCCAGGAAGAGTTCCCAGTGTGAAGCTTCCTGTTCTCTCCCAGTGAAACCATAAATAGCACTAACTCCTCCCATCCTGACGTGTGACAGTATTCACAGAGTACTGCCAGTGTTCTTCAGGAAAGTTCACCTGAGTCTTGATGTCCTGTGGTTTTACTAGTGCTCAGTAATACAGGCATACCTTGCTTTATTGCAATTTGCAGATACTACTTGTATTACAAATTAAAGGTTTGTGGCAACCATGAGTTGAACATGTCTTTTAAGACAGCATTTGTTCAGTTCATGTCTCTGTGTCACATTTTGGTAATTCACACAATATTTCAAACCCCCCACCAGCAAAAAGATTACAACTCACTGAAGGCTCAGGTGATGGTTAGAATTTTTTAACAATAAAGTATTTTTTAATTAAGGCATGTACCTTGTTTTTTTAAGACATAATAATATTGCACACTTAATAGACTACAGTATAGTGTAAACATAACTTTTATAGGCACTGAGAAACCAAAAAATTCATGTGACTCACTTTATTGCAATATTCACTTTATGGTGGTGGTCTGGAGCTGAGCCCACAATATCTCCAAGGTATACATGTGTAGACCAAGGTTGACTGCTCACATAGCTGACCTTAGTTTCCAGGTCTTCAAGAGATTGAGCTGACATTGTGGGGCCTAAAGGACCCCCAATAAATCATATTATTAGCATAAGCTCTCTGTCATGTCCCAAGGCTCCCAAGTCAACAAAGATACTTCTTATCAGGCAAGATATTTCAAGAGTTTAAAGATCATCTTCCAGGAATTGTGGGCAAAGGACAGACCTCACCTTGGACAAGGTTAATTCTTTACTACATACTACCTTTTATTAGCTTTCTGTCATGACAAAATACCAAAACCTGGGTGGCTTGGAACATACAGACATTTGTTTTCATGCTGTTCTGAAGACCAGAAGTTTGAGATCAAGATGTTGGCAAGACCATGCTCCCTCTGAAGGCACTAGGAGAGGATTGGTTCCCCCCTCTCTCCTAAATTCTGGTAGCCTCAGGCATTTCTAAAGGGCCATGTTCTCCCTGTCTCCTTACACCATTTTCCCTCTGTGAATGTCTTTGTGTTCAAATTTCCCCTTTTTAAAAGGACAACAGACACATTGGATTAGGGCCCACCCTAATGACCTTATTTTAACTTGATAGACTCTGTAAAGACCTTTTTCCTAATAAGGTCATATTCTGAGGTACTGAGCTTTACGATTCCCACAGATCTTTTTGAGGGGACACAAGTCAACCCACAGCAACCTCATTGATTTGTTGTGAGGATTACATAAATTAATATATGTTAAAAACAAAGCAGAATGCCTGGCAAATAGAAAACAGTTTGTAATTGAAATCTTACAATTAGAACAAACCCAAGAGCATTTGAGGCCTCATAAATGTTAGTTTATCAGAGAACTGAGTGGAACACACACCAAGATAATAGTCTTTGATATGGATGTATATATCACTGAGTAGAAGGTCATGGATTGATAACGTAAATTATAATAAAATAAGTGCTTTAATCTTTGAGGGTAGTAAAATTGCCCTAGAAATCCATGGATAATAATAAGGATAAGGAGATTATGTCAGATGGTACTGACTTTAATAAAAGCCAGATTTTTTTGTGACACATTTCTTCAGTTATATGAACATTTATCACATTTTATTGTAATACTATATTTTGTTTGTTTACCCAGGATATGCCATGTCTTCATAAGCATCAGGAACCAGGTCTGTCTTGGCTATTAATGTAACCCCAGTTCATGGTAGTCACACAATTTTGGTTTTTTTTTGAATGATTGATTGAATAAATGATAATCATAGAGCCTTGAATATGACAGACAATAATCACTTTTGTTTTGTAAAGTAGGAGTTAAAAAGTATTAATTGCTATAGGAAAAGGTGATTAGGTAAATTATATAAATTAGGTAAATTATATAAAAGTCAAAACATGCTTTAACAAAAACATGGAGGCGGGTGGCTCCTTTGTAGAAAAAGTCATGGAAAACCGTGAGACATAGAAAGAGAGATAATTTTGTCTGTCATCAAGTCAATTTTAAAAAAATTTTATTGATGTTGAAATTTAGAAGAGAAGACGTAAGGAATTTGTTTATGTTTATGCAACTAGTTGGAGATACCATGATTCCCTGCTCGGTTTCAAATAAATAAATTTTATACATGAGAAAAATCCATGCAAACATAATTTATTTTTTCTCTGTGGTATCCACCTCCTATTTAATTTTAACCATATGTTTTGTTTACATGGATTACAATCATCATTTTAATTGAATATCTTGGCATAAGATTTCCCTGTTGGCAATTACCATTCAGCCTTAACTTTAACATTAAGATTGTTAAAGCAAGTCAGTTAAAATTTATTATGTCTTTTATTTGCAAACGACTATGCTAAGTTATTTGATGAGATAATCAGAGGGAAAAATAGCCAATCCTGTACTTTAAGAAATTTAAATACATGTATACATACGAAACATACCCAAAGTAGAAAATTCATTCAGTGTTAAACTAGATAGAGTGCACAGAGAGCAACCACATACTTTTGAATATATTTCAATATCCCTGAAAGTCACATAATCCCAGACCTTATTCCTTGATCATAAATGATATAATGCAAACTGTCTAAACCTAGATTTGAGAGCCCACAAGTCCAGGTACCTCTCTCTCAAGCCCTCAATTACAGTGGTCCATTGAGTTTTTGAACAAGTAAACAATGGTTCTGTAGACAATAAACGATATGCACATGGTAGAGTCAGATAAGGAAAATTTCAAGAAGAAAACAATATAAGGACTAGTTTTGCCGACTGTAAAAAGGACTAGGTTTGCAGACTATAAAGGGAAACACAATTTTTGGTACAATTAATTCATTGTTTTTCAGCCTTATTTTCTCACCTAAAAGTTGAGGAGTGTGATTATGTGATGTCCCAAGCAACAGTCTTCAAAGACAAACTGGGATGTATATACTCCTGTGAATATTTAAAATCTCTCTAGGAGATATGCACACATAAATAATCTTTAGGGAATTATTTTTCAGATATCCAACTTCCTACTTCAAAAAAACTATGGTCTCTTGGCTCTGCTTTCCAATATTTCTTTTTTCCATGACCTGTGTGTTCTCACTCTGCAAAATTAAGACAAATTTTCCATCTTGAATCACATTACAGAGCCATCCTAACCATATCTTGCATCTGATTGAGGGTCTAGTAAGAGCAAAACAAGGCATATTGAGGGGGTCAGTGCCTTATTTCACCCCCAATATAAACTCTTAGAAAATTTCCTGTTTAACCTATCTAGTATTCTATTATAGAAATTCAGAGGAAGTGAGATGAATCATGGAAGCATGCATTAACAGGCTTTTAAGAAATACAAAATCAAATCAGACATTATTCTGACATAAAGTTCGCTTTGACTGATTGACTTTACAAATTAGCTTTCCTAATTAGATTACAGTGGTCATTGTCTATAAAAAGAAAATCCAAGGCTCCCCTGGTGGTGCAGTGGTTGAGAGTCCGCCTGCCGATGCAGGGGACACAGGTTCGTGCCCTGGTCCGGGAAGATACCACATGCCACGGAACGGCTAGGCCCGTAAGTCATGGCTGCTGAGCCTGTGCGTCCAGAGCCTGTGCTCCACAACGGGAGAGGCCACAACAGTGAGAGGCCCGAAAAAAAAAAAAATCCACACTTCTAAGATTTGATGAAAATATATTTAAAGCACATAAAAATGTACATTATGCTTTATGAAAAATCTACAGTTATGATAAAATATTTAGATTTCAATTCAAAATGTGCTATGGCTACGTATTTTCCCAGGATTATTTTAAGGGGTGCAGAGGCAAAAAGGTTTGAAAACCATCCAGTTCCTTCTAATATGAATGCAACTATTATTGTATCAGGCAGAGAGGGAGTGGATAAGAACATACTAATATCTTTTATGCTAAAGAGAGGAAACAGAAATGTAGCAAACATTTTAATCTTAAGACTCTGCTTTACCTCTCTCTCAATGCATGTGATCCTTTTCAAGTGTAGGAACCACTGTGAATTATCCATTTCCTGGGTGTCTTTATGTTTTATATATTTATATTTTTCCTTTACAAAAACATTAAAACTAGCATTTTCAGGTGAGCATCCCAGCAAGCACAGGCAGACAGTTGTAGTTCAGAAGGCAAGGCTAGGTCACTTATGATCTATAATCAAGTATATCAAAAATAATAATCAGACAGAAACCTTCCTTTGGGGAGAGGGGAAATGTTTCATAAAGTTTCTGTGAAACAAGACCACACTAATCCACCTATTAAGACCCAATCTAAAAGCATTCTCTTCTTTCTTTCTGAAATGTATTGATGTTCTTTCAGTGATGTAGACTTAGAGTAGCAGTGATTATATAGAAATTCTCTTTGAAAGATTTTGAACTATGCCATGCAGGCTGTGTTAATAATGAAGCTGTAGCTACTAAGGTGAACTCATCTAACTTATACAAGAGCCTTAATGTAAACAGCCTACCAAGAGAGATACATAGATATGAAAATATTTGCAGGGGAATTTATTACATTCTCTATGGGAAAACAGATTAAAGTGGAGGAAAATGTACATAAGCCTTTCAACAGTGAAAAATATCAACTAAAAGACAAAGCTGTCAAAAACCATATTCCCAAGAAGCTGGAGGATGATTTCAGGTTCCCAGAGCTGCAAAGTGTATCAAATAAATTTCATTTTGTTATTTAGTTGCTGAGAATGAAGTCTTTCTAAAAGAGCAGGAAATATTTCCTTCCCTATGTTTTATTTACTTGAAGCAGCTGTTGGGAAACAATGAAATTTGGAGCCTAGTTGAGGATAATAGATTTTATTAACCACAAATTTATTTGCATATACCAGCATAACAGACCCACAAGGGAAATCAGTGAACTAGAAAAGCTTGAACAAAAGAAGCGTGTGTATAGAGTGCATGGTCTTGAGATGGTTCATTTCCAGGTATGATACTCAGCTTTATTGTTATTAACTTTCTTGCTAATATAATGATTCAATTTAATTCTGAATTTTCAAGTGAGATGGATAATTTAACTGAGCTGCTTATTGCTGTCACTACTCTGAAAGACAGCCTTCTGCTTGTGGTGATCAATTTGGCTACATTTTCTTAAATCCATATTTTCATGTAACATCTGATACTAAGACATGTCTCTACCAGTTTGATCATTCCAGGACAATAGACAATATTTCAATGCCTAAGTAAAACAGATTTAATTGCTAAAGAAGATTTCAAGGAACTGAACTTCATTTTAATCACAAACAAGCTGCAAGACAATTTTCAATTACAGCAAGCTTTTTATTTTTCTCCAGCTGTGTGTCCCTGCTGATTCCTGAAATTACATGTAAGTTGTCCCAGATTTTGAAGTAGTGTACCTACTGAGGTTTTTCTTTTGTCAGTTGATGAAGTATCTGTGATTAGAACCTAAATAAATTGGCATTTATAAGATGCATTACCCCACCCTGTATATTTCAGGACATGATGATTGAGCATGAAGAAGGTCTGTGCTATCCCCTAGTGACAGGAGTGTTCCTAATTAGGCTGCTGGTATTACAAGTACTCACCTCTTCCGCAGGAACATCAAAAGATAATGTGGGAACTAAGCCCTTGAAAAAGTAATCTGTTGTGTATTAGACAATCAGGTCCATAATGCATTGTATTTTCAAAGTTCTACAAAGTTGCAGCTTTTAGAGAAGTTTGCTGTGTGAAACCCAGAGTTTATTAATTATTATAATCTTACTGCAAATCCTGACTGTAGGGGAAGTTGAAACAGATGTCCTTAATTTTGGAGGGTCAGAAGAAAATCTGGCTTTTAAGAGAAATCAAGGATAGCATCATTTAAAGATAGAGGAGAACAATGCTAATGGAACACAGAAAAGAAAAAAAATGTTTTATTTCAACTTGCAGGATTTATTTGTTTTCCTTACTAACCTAATTATGATTACTATTACTAATTACTATTTTTTTCTGTTGTGTCTTCTTTGACCCTTTATTTATTCAATAGTCACTCACCAAATATGTAACTGACAGCTATGATATGAAAATTTTTACTGCTTTTGCTAAGTACTGATTCACACAAAGATATTTATAAAGACATAGGGAGATTGCAATAAAAGGTGAGATCAAGAATACCAAACAAGACAAAAGGTAAGAAAGATTTCAAGTAGAAGAGAAAAATGATATCAGATCACTCCAAGTCAAATTTGTATAATTTTATGAACAGATGTAAGGGGATAGCTTATCCTAGAAATGAGAGAATAATATAAAGGCACAAAAGAAAAAGAGAAATCAGCAACTGGGTCTCAGGATTATAAGTATTAACTTTTGGATCCATTTTAGACTGGTAAAGATAGGTCGATGTAAAATTGTGAAAGACTATTCTCTTGGCAATGAAAGAGGTTGGAAAGGCTTAACGAGAGCACTGCATTGAAAAAAAAAAGGTTTGAGAAAATTAATGAGATGAAATATTTGAATATGTTTACAAGAGTGAGAAAGTGGGGGCAAAAAAATCACTTGAGGAAATTTTGCTAAAATTAGAGATATTTAATGGCTGAGGTGGGCGTAGACTCTAAGACTTACTCGCTGCTGGAGGTGTTGACTGTGAGACTTGAAGATAAGCTTTGAAAATTGGAAAATGTGTAAAGAAATAATGAACTGGAAATATATGTTGATGGGTTGAGAAACAATGCAAGTTAAATGAAATTAAATTTTAAAATTGGCTTAAACTTAAAAATCCAAAAGTATTATTTTCTTTGTAATATACTGCTTTGACTGAACATTGTGATTTGGGGCTTCAATAAAAAGCATACAGGGCTTCCCTGGTGGCGCAGTGGTTGAGAGTCCGCCTGCCGATGCAGGGGACACGGGTTCGTGCCCCGGTCCGGGAAAATCCCACATGCTGCGGAGTGGCTGGGCCTGTGAGCCATGGCCGCTGAGCCTGCGCGTCCGGAGCCTGTGCTCCGCAACGGGAGAGGCCACAGCAGTGAGAGGCCCGCGTACCGCAAAAAACAAACAAACAAACAAACAAACAAACAAAAAAAAAGCATACAAACATTTATGTAACATATATGATCTTTCACAAGTTATAAATTTGGAGATGCAAAACACAGTAACTATTTTTCCCATAACCTAACTTCCTCTATGAAGTTTCTCTACCCATTGACACACCATCATCACTGACAACAATGACAATTTAAGAGATACCTATAAGAACATTGATAGAAAGATTGTGTGAAGATTTATACCTTTTCTAAAGAGGATTTTGTTACACTGAAGTCAGCTCAACTAATTTTGCAGAAATGCTCGTCATGTCTGTGAATTTTAATTTATGGCAAAATTTCTGATCTTCAAAGTGACCGCCAATCCTGTTGCACAACTGCTGTGTTGTATAACTTTATTCTCATTTCCATGTAACTCTGAATCGTATTCCATTTTAATCACTAACTTGTGACATATAGGTTCATATCTCACTATCTATTGAACATCTATTTCTTAATAACCATTGCTCATTTCATTGGATAATCTTATGGATTTAGGCACACAACCATATCACATATATATGTGGGTATGTGTGCAGGTAAAATCCTAGTGGGATGACGCAGGAAAGAGTGCCTAAAGAAAGGGAAGAAATCACTGACCACCTGCCACACAGTAGAATATTTCCACTTAGCAGAATACCTATTAATATATCTTTTTTTCCTTATAGCCCAGTTAGTTCTTCCTTGTCTCCTTAGATCTTTTCAAGTAATCTCAGTTATTGTGAATTAATTCAGCTCACAGCTTAATTTAAACTGAATGTAAAACCTAAAAATTATTATAAATAATTATTTTAACTTATAATTAATAATACTTTAATTTAAAACATAATATAAACTGTGATTTGTAAAATAGTGCTCATGGATATTTTATTTTAAAAACATTGCCCTTTGACACTACATGACTCTCATTTCTTTATTCTATACTAAACCACTAGATATTTAATATATATTTAGATATTCATGTTTCCCATTTTAAAAAAATTTAACTGAGTAAATTTGAAGATCAAATTGACTTTATTCAACAATCCATGAATCAGGCAGCATCGCATCTAGTAAAGAGAAAGGCCCTGGAAGGAACTATACAAAATAGAAGGTTTTTATAGAAAAGGGGCTGGACAAGGAGGTTACTAGCGAAAGAAAAGGGAAGATTGTTGAACCAAGATCACCTTCCCTTAGGGGAAAAAGCAGGGAGTATTATTATGCAGATTACCTCATCATGGCTGACTGGGAAATTCCAGAGTGATTTATTTAAAATTTCACTCCTGAGAGAGGCAGAAACTGCAATTAGGTTATGTACCAAGTCTTGGTGACATTTCCCACAAGTGGCTTCATTTTGTGCTGCTTATTTCATTTTTAACACCTCAGGTTGAAAACCAACAAAAAATAATTTAATACTTTAATAAAATAAATGTATTTGAACTAGGGTACAGAGATTTTTATTCAAAATGTTTTCTTCCTTCATTAATTTCTACTTTCTATGAATCTATCAATTAGGTATTTTACATTTGTATAATATATACATAGAAAAGTAAATCTTTGTGTATCTATGGTGTATGTATGTAATAAATCTCACAAGAAATAGCTTTACCTTGAAGTGAATATCAATTTACTATATTTTAGAAGTTCATATTTCACTGACATACTTACTCTGTTAGGTAATATTTTAATAATGCATTTTAATAACTAATTCTAGTTATAACTTCCAGTATAACACTTAATTGTTGGCATTAAATTTTTTTCTTATTGGAGAAAGGGTGAATCATGAAAAGCTTAAATTGTAAATTAACTTCCATTAGGTCACAGTACTTTGTGATATACTCAATAAATATTAGATTTTTGGTACTTAACTTGTATTATTCCTACTGATGCCAAAATCTCGGCCTCTGTGCACAGGTGCCAACTGAATCTCAGACACAGAGTTTTGGGTGAAGTAAAAAAGAATAGCTTTATTGCTTTGCCAGGCAAAGGGGGACACAGCATGCTTGTGGCCCTCAAAACTGTGTGTCCAAACCAGGGAGCATTTAGTGAGCAGTTTTATATCAGTGGTTCAAGGGCAGATTAATGATGAGATTAGGGGTGTGCAGGGTCTGCACTCCTTTAATCTAGCCTCAGGTGGTGTCTTGAAGAGCTTCTCTGGTTCCTTTAATGTGGAATGAAGAATGCTAACATCTTCCATTTGTTGGGGTTTTTAGTTCTGTAAAGAGCTCAAAGATATTTTTATGTGTATCCCTTGAGGTGGAACCAGGCTGCCCCAAGACTGCACTATTGTTTCTTGGCTGCTCCTCCCTTTTTCTCTGCATTCCCTCCCTTCCCAGATTAGCAACTGTTCGGATTTGCCCTTTGGGACTCAGGGAAGGTCATGAAGGCTGGAGTCTATTCCCTACAAGCAAGAAACT